>NW_005361652.1:808925-809664 GCF_000412655.1 Myotis brandtii | reverse complement strand
CACTAATAAAAGAGAAAGATGCAAATTAACCATCACCCCATCACTCCACCACTCTGCTACACCCACAAGCCATGCCCACCAGCCAATCATGAGTGAGTATGCATATTAACCTAACTAAAATGGCGGCGGCCACAGAGCTGGAGCAAGCAGGAGACTTGGGTTGCCCCTAGCAATGGAGGAAGCCAAGCTTCCTGCCTTCCCTGGCCAGACCTGGGCTCCGCTCAAGGATACAAAGTTTCAATTATAGAAGATAAATAAATCCCAGATACCTGCTTCCAACCCGCCCTGGCCTCTGCTCAAGGAGGCACGAAAAAAAGAAAAGAAAAAAAGGAGAGACTAGGAGCTTGGGTCACCAGGGGGCGTGACCAGCCTGAAAACG
This sequence comes from Myotis brandtii, assembly GCF_000412655.1. Classification (NCBI taxonomy): domain Eukaryota; kingdom Metazoa; phylum Chordata; class Mammalia; order Chiroptera; family Vespertilionidae; genus Myotis; species Myotis brandtii. Next base: position 809,285 of record NW_005361652.1, on the reverse strand, counting down.
GCCATCAGCCTCTCACCCAGGCTGGCCAGGCACCCCAGCGGGACCCCCCTACCCTGAAGGAGCTGTGGGCAACCTGAAAAGAGCGCCCAGCCCCTCACCCAGACTGGCCACACATCCTTGTGGTGAGGGTCACCTCTGGGGGGCTTGGCAAGCCTGCATACAGCCATCAACCCCTCACCCAGGCTTGCCACACCTCCATGAGGTGAGGGACCCTGCTGGGGGGCTTGGCTAGCCTGCATACAGCCATCAACCACTCACTCAGGCTGGCCAGGCACCCAGTGGGGACCCCCACCCTGAAGGGGGTGTGGCCAACCTGAAAACGGCCCTCAGCCCCTCACCCAGGCTGGCCAGGCACCCCAG
>NW_005361652.1:807486-808614 GCF_000412655.1 Myotis brandtii | reverse complement strand
GCTTCTATCCTATATAATAAAAGGGTAATATGCAAATTGACCCTAATAGCAGAACAACTGGGAATGACTGGTCACTGTGACACACACTGACCACCAAGGGGCAGATGCTCAATGCAGGAGCTGCCCCCTGGTGGTCAGTGTGCTCCCACAGGATGAGCTGCTCAGCCACAAGCCAGGCTGATGGCTGCCAGCACAGGAGTGGTGGCGGGAACCTCTCCCGCCTCCTCAGCAGCACTAAGGATGCCCAACTGCAGCTTAAGCCTGCTGCCCGCTGGCAAATGGACATCACCAAGGGTTCCTGGGCTGCCAGAGGGATGTCTGACTGCCAGTTTAGGGCCAAACCTCTGGGGAGCAGGCCTAAGCCAGCAGGTGGACATCCCCCGAGGGGTCTCAGACTGCAAGAGGGCACAGGCCAGGCTGAGGGACCCCCCCACACACCGAGTGCACTAATCTTTGTGCACCGGGCCTCTAATATATATATATATATAGTGGCCAGATTATTGTGACCACCCCAGCAGTACTTTGTTAGACCACATTTTGCCTTCAATATTGCAGCGATTCTTCTTGGCATTAACTCCACAAGATGTTGAAAGGTGATGTGAGGAATCTGACAGCATGCCTGATGAATAGCACTGTCCAGTTCTGTGAGATTTGATGGTTGTGAACCAGCTGGAACCAGCTGCCTGATAGCTCTTTTGACTTCGTCCCACAAATGCTCAATTGGATTGAGATCTGGTGATTGTGGGGGCTACCTAAGCAAGGTGATGTCTCCGTCATGTTCTTGAAACCACTCCTGCACAATTCGAGCACCGTGGCATGGCGCATTGTCTGTTGGAAGAAGACATATCCATTGGGATACTCCATCAACATGATAGGATGAACTTGATCAGCAATGATACATAGGTATGTTGTGCTATTTAGACACTGTTCCACATGAATTAAATGGTCCAAATCATGCCAGGAAAACATGCCCCAAACCATAACACTGCCCTCACAAGCTTGAAGGGTTGTACTCATGCATGTGGGGTGCATGCTTTCATGCTGTTCCTGCCAAATTCTCACTCTGCCATCTGCATGATGCAACTGGAAACGTGATTCATCAGACCACATGACTTTTTTCCAATGCTC
>NW_005361652.1:806544-807210 GCF_000412655.1 Myotis brandtii | reverse complement strand
ATATATTCTATATAATAAAGAGAGTATATGCAAATTGCCCATCACTCCAACACACAAGATGTCCACCCCCATGTGGGCAAAGATGGCTGCCACAAGATGGCCAGCAGGAGAGGGCAGTTGTGGTCGATCAGGCCAGCAGGGGAGGGCAGTTGGGGGTGACCAGGCTGGCAGAAGAGGGTAGTTAGGGGTGACCAGGCCAGCAGGGGAGGACAGTTAGGGGCAATCAGGCTGGCAGGGGAATCATTAGGCATTGATCAGGCTGGCAGGGGAATGGTTAGGGGGTGATCAGGCTGGCAGGCGAGTAGTTGGGAGACGGGAGTCCTGGATGATGAGAGGGATGTCCCACTGTGATCGGACCTAAATGGGCAGTCGGACATCCTTTGAGGGGTCCCAGATTGGAGAGGGTGCAGGCTGGGCTAAGGGACACACCCTCCCCCATGCATGAATTGTGTGCACCTGGCCTCTAGTCCTATCTAATAATAGACAAACATGGTAATTAACCGTACCTCCGACACGCTTCCCATTGGCTAATCAGGGCAATTTGCAAATTACTGCCAACCCAAGATGGCGGCCAGCAGCCAGGCAGCTGAAGCGAACAGGAGGCTTGCTTGCTCCAGTGACGGAGGAAGCCAAGGTTCCCCGCCTGCCGCTGCCGGCCTCTGAGCT
>NW_005361652.1:791338-805814 GCF_000412655.1 Myotis brandtii | reverse complement strand
TTAGGCCTGCTCCCCGCTGGCAAGTGGACATCCCCTGAGGGCTGCCAGGCTGCCAGAGGGATGTCTGATTGCCATCTTAGGCCCAATCCCCCAGGGAGCGGGCCTAAGCCAGCAGATGGTCATCCCCTGAGGGGTCCCAGACTGCGAGAGGGCACAGTGCTGGGGAAAATGCTGATAGATCAAGCCATTTCTGTCTTGAGGTTTTCCCAGGCTTTAAATAAGGGTTTTTTCTTATAGTACTGGCCAGGACTTAATGCAACAGAAGAGGTCATCATCATTACCATCTATCTCCACCTCCAGGCACCTGCCCACCTGCACTTACCTAACCCAAATCCCACATGCTTTGAAACAGAGACAACACATAGGATTAAAAATCATTTTGTTGACTTACTTCAATGCACAAGCATTCATTGAGCACCTGCTGATTAAATTCTAATCTTATTTCTAAGAATTTAATGCATCCTAAAGATGGACTTAATCATCAAAAGAGAAAGTTCAGATTCCTGCTGAGTATTTCTGTGAATGTTCACTATGAAAGGTAATCCTCTATTAACCATGTATGTCCCTCACAAGGGTCCTTTGCACATTGTATCTTATTTTTACAACTGTTTACTGGGGAGAGGATTCCAAGTAGAGAATGACACACAGTGAGGAATAAGTACAAACAGGAAGGGACAAGTTTAGGAGATTAAAAAAACAGGAAGCACCTGGAAAAGTTCCCAGTATTTGGTGTGTAACAGGTCAAGGCCAAGTATAAATTAATAAGAGAAGGGGCAAGCAAGTTTCTGAGAGCCAAGTGGATTGCATGTTCTATAACAGAAATAAAGCAGTCAATTGTAATGAGCCTTACTCAGCAAACAGTCTTATCTATCAAAAGAGAAAATAGAGCCCTAGCTGGTATGGCTCAGGGATAGAGTGTCAACCTGCAGACGGAAAGGTCCCAAGTTTGATTCCAGTCAAGGGCACATTCCCAGGTTGCCGGCTTAATACCCAGTGGGGGCTGTGTAGGAGGCAGCTGATCAATGATTCTCTCTCATCATTGATGTTTCTATCTCTCTCTCTCTCTCTCTCCCTTCCTCTCTGAAATCAATATATATGAAAATAGAGGTCGGAGCAGGTAAGTCAGCAAGGGTTGGATAGAGGCATTAACCCTATTACTTCATTTTTTATTAAATTTATTGGGGTGACATTGGTCAACATGAACATATAGGTTTCAGGTATGGGTTTCACAAGATCTGTAAATTGCACCATGTGCCCACCACCCAAAGTCAATTATTCTGTCACCATATATTAGAGCTGACTTTTTCTCCACCCCTTTCCCTCTGGCAACCACCACACTGTTGTTTGTGTTCACGAGTTTCAGTTTTAAATCCCACATATGAGTGAAATCATGTGGTTCTTAGCTTTTTCTGACTGACTTCTTTCACTTAGATTAGAATAATGTTCTCAAGGTCCATCCAAGTTGTTGCAAATGGCACTATTTCATCCTTTCTTATGGTTGAGTACTATTCCGTTGTGTATATGTACCACATCTTCTTTATCCAGTCCTCCGTCACAGGTCACTTTGGTTGTTTCCATGTCTCAGCCACCATAAATAATGATGCAATGAACATAGGGGTGCATATATCTTTGAAAATACATGATTTTCAGTTTTTCTTGTATATGCCCAGGAGAAGGATCGCTAGGTGATATGGTAGCTCTATTCTTAATTCTTTGAGGAATCACCAGACTGTTTTCCATAGTGGGTGTACCAGTCTACATTCCTATTAGGAGTGAATTAAGGGTCTCTTTTTTCCAAATCCTCTCCAACACTTGTTATTGCTAGTCTTGTTGATAATGGCCACTCCAGCAGGAGTGAGGTGATATCTCATTGTAGTTTTTATTTACATTTCCCTAATTTCTAGGGAGGTTGAACATCTTTTCATACATCTATTGGGTGGTCGTATGTATTCTTGGGAGAGGTGTATTTTCAGGTCCTCTGTCCACTTTTGGATTGGGTTGTTGGTTTGTTTGGTGTTGAGTTTTATGAGTTCTTTATATATTTTGGAAATTAAGCCTTTGTTGGAGCTACTGTTCTCAAATATCATCTCCCATATGGTTGGTTGCCTCTTTATTTTGTTATCAGTTTCTTTTGCTGTGCAGAAGCTTTTTAGTTTGATATAGTCCCATTCATTTATTTTTGCCTTTACTTCCCTTGCCTTTGGAATCAAGTTCATAAAATGTTCTTTATGGCCAAGATCCATAAATTTGGAACTTATATTTTCTTCTCTGTAACTTATTGTTTTGGGTCTTATATTTAGGTATTTGATCCATTTTAGTTAATTTTTGTACATGGGGACAAACTGTAATCCAGTTCCATTCATTTGCATGTGGCTTCCCAGTACCATTTATTGAAGAGACTATTTTTACTCCACTGTGTGTTTCTGGCTCCTTTGTCGAAAATTATCTCTCCATATTCAGTGGTTTTTATAGCTTGACTCTCTATTATTTTTCGTTGATCTGTGTGGCTGTTTCTCTGCCAATACCATGCTGTTTTGATTATCACAGCTCTGTAGTATAGTTTGGAGTCAGGTAGCATGATACCTCCAGCTTCGTTCTTTTTTCTCAGGATTGCTTTGGCTATTTGGGGTTTTGTGGGTCCATGAAAATCTGATGATTTCTCATTCTATTTCTTTAAAAAAATGACATTGGGATTTTAATGGGGATTGCATTAAATCTGTATATTGCTCTGGGTAATATGGCCATGTTAACCATGTTGATTCTTCCAATCCATAAACACGGGATTTTTTATTTATTTATTTTGTTGTGTCTTTTTCAACCTCTTTTAATAATGCTTGGCAATTTTCAGTATATAGGTTGTTAACATTCTTGGTTAAGTTTATTCCTAGGTATTTTATTCTCTTGGTTGCATTTGCAAAAGGAATTTAATCTTATTTCTTTTTCTGAAGTTTTGTTGTTAGTATATAGGAAGGCAGTGGATTTTTGCAGATTGATTTTGTATCCTGCAACTTAACTGTATTTGTTTATTGTATCTAATAGTGTTTTGGTGAAATCTTTAGGGTTTTCTGTATACAGAATCCTGCCATCCGCAAAAAGTGAGTTTGACTTCTTCTTTCCCTACTTGGATGCCTTTTATTTCTTTCTCTTGTTTTATTGTTCTGGTTAGGACTTCCAGCATGATGTTGAAAAAAAAATAGTGAGAGTGGACATTCTTGTGTTCTTCCTGATCCTAGAAGAAAAGCTTTCAGGTTTCACCATTGAGTATGATATTAGATGAGGGTTTATCATATATGGCCTTTATTATGTTGAGGTACATTCCTTTTATTCCTAGTTTATTGAGTGTTTTAATCATAAATGGATTATCTTTTCAAATGCCATATATATATATATATATATATATATATATATATCCTATCTAATAATAGACAAACATGGTAATTGACCGTACCTTCGTTATGCCTCCCATTGGCTAATCAGTAGGTAGTGACCACATTCTCCCAGTCCCTAGCAACAACTAATCTGTTTTTTCTCTCTATGGACTTGCATATTCTAAATATTAAATATTTCATATACATGGAAGCTTAGAATACACAGCCTTTAGTATCCAGCTTTTTTTTCTTAGCATGATGTTTTCTAGATTCATTGATATGATAGCATATATTAGTATTCATTCCTTTCTTTTTTATCTTTAATTTCTTTATTGGTTAAGGTATTACAAATGTGTCCTCATCCCTCCATTAACCCTCAACCTTCCCACCCCCCACTCATGCTCTCATCCCCCTGTTGTCTGTGTCCATTGGGTTGGCTTATGTGTATGCATACAAGTCCTTTGGTTGATCTCTTCCCTTTACCCCCACCCTCCCCTACTTTCCCTCCTGGGATTGACAGTCTGATCGCTGTTTCTGCGTCTCTGGATCTGTCCCTGTTCATCAGTCTATGTTGTCTCTATAACTGGTACTATTCCAATGTATGGATATAACAAATATTGTCTCTTCATTTATTTATGTTAGACATTTGGGTTGTTTCTACTTTTTGGCTATTGTGAGTAGTGCTGCTATATACATTAATGTATTTTACTGAATACCTGATTTTCGTTCTTTGGGGTATATAACTAGTAGTAGAATCTCTGAGTTATATAAAACTAGATATTTAACTTTTTGTTAATACATTACCTACAGAGGCTGCACCACTTTACATTCCCACCAGCAATGTATAAGGATTTTAGTATCTCTATATCCTCCCTGCCAATACTTGTTTTTGGTAGTCTTTTTATTATAGCCAATCTACCATGTGGCAAGTGGTATCGCATTGTGGTTTGATTCCATTTCCCCTGTGTCTAATGACATTGAGCATCTTTTTGTGTGTTTATGTCTGAGGCACATTAGCTGCTAATATTTATTCCTGTATGTTCTTGTTTTTGTGCCTGTGTGTCTCCTGATTTTTAAATAAAAACTGGACATTTTGAATATAATAGTGTAGTAACTCTGTAAATCAGATTTTTCTGCTTCTTAGGATTTGTTGTTGTTGCTTGCTGTGCATTGTAGTTGCCTGTTTCATGACTTTTATAAATAAATTTTTAAGAATACTATGTTATGTGTGGTCTGTAAAATCTCTGTTCGTTTAGTTTGTGGTCAGCTAGTGGTGTGGCAGAAGTTTCCTTAAATTCCTTGATCCAGAAATGATAATAGAAAAAATACCCTTCTTTTCTTTGCAGATTGTTTCAGTTTTGAGCACTCTTTCAGTGCTGAGCCAACCCATTTATAACTCTATCTTAGCCTTCACTATCTTCTTGTGCTGTGACTTAAAGTCAGCCATTTATAATGAAATCATATGCTTTTCATTATAAATGAGAGCTTTTCAGAGCTTTCACTCCCCTTCAGCTTTTCTTCCCAGTCTTTTCATGTGTTTACTATTTACTCAAACTGTAATCTTTTGAGCCTGGTCCCAATGGCTTGTTCATTTGCTTTTCAATATTTTCCAGAAGCACCCTCTGTGTAGCCATTCTCTGCCCTAAGAGAAGAGAGTTTCCAGTTAGGTAAAACAAAGGTAAGTGCCTTGCATCAGTCCATCAAGTAACCTCTAGACAGATCCAAACAAACACAACTTCTTGGGATCAAATTCCACTCTACTACTTCTGGAACAAGGTACCCATATGGGGGAATACAGGCTGCCATCAGCTGCCTCCTGCATGCCCCACAGTGGAGATGAGCCCGCAACCTGGACATGTGTCCTGACCAGAACTGGAACCATTACATCTTGGTTCATATGTTGACACACAACCACTGAGCCATGCTGGCCAGGCCAGGCTGCCATCTTAAAACTGTCATCACACTGGGAAGGAGAGTGGGACAAGGTCAATTTAAAATGCCACAATGCTCTCCTACAGAATTTGTCCCCTTTTTCCTGGATTAAAAATTTACTTGATTCCTATAATCCTTTGATAATACTCCAGAGGTCTGACATAGTTGATTCTGCCAGTTTTTGCTCGTGTTTCTTCGTGTTTCTGTGGAGGGACACAGAATGAACTGTATGTTAATAAACACTGACTTTATAATCATTTAAAGTCACATCTCCCATTTTTTATGAGCAAACATGGATATTTTGCAAACAGTATAGGTATGGCCCCTGAACTCAAGCCACAGACTTCATTTGCTGTTTGACCTGACATAGTGATCTTTTTGAAGCACTGGGAGCAATCTGTTGGCAATAGACTTAACTGATGCCTGAGCATGCTAGTTAATGGCAGCAATGTGAGCCTTTTAAAACTAAAGCCCCATTGGGAGAAGCATCTCTCTTGTAATAGCTTGCCTGGTGTTGCAGTCCGGCTCTCCCATGTACTAGCTGTGCAGCCTTGGACAACATTCCTAACTTTTCTTGCTTCAGTTCACTCATTTGAACAATGGGGATAGTAATAGCTCCTACCTGCTAGAGGGATATTGTAAGGATTACATGAATTAATACCTGTAAAGTTTTTAACAGAGTCAAACATATATAAAATCTATGTGTGTGTTTTTGCTATTGTTGTTGTTACTTCTCCACTCCAAACTCTGCAACTGTTTTGCATCTTTTTTTCTCAAAGTACGAGTTGATCCTTGAATAACATAGGTTTTAATTGCACAAGTCCACTTATATGTGTATTTTTTCAATAAATAACAGCAAATGTGCCGAAACCGGTTTGGCTCAGTGGATAGAGCGTCGGCCTGCGGACTGAGGGGTCCCGGGTTCGATTCCGGTCAGAGGCATGTACCTGGGTTGCGGGCACATCCCCAGTGGGAGATGTGCAGGAGGCAGCTGATCGATGTTTCTCTCCCATTGATGTTTCTAACTATCTATCTCTCTCCCTTCCTCTCTGTAAAAAATCAATAAAATATATTTTAAAAAAATAACAGCAAATGTATTTTCTCTTCCTTATAATTTTCTTAAAAACATTTTCTTTTCTCTGGATTACCTTGTTGTAGGAATAGTGGTCATTGTCATGGGAGGCAATGGGTGGGTGTGGAGGGTATAGGAAGGATAAACAGTGATGGAAAAAATAAAATAAAGAAAAATAAAATAAAATTTAAAAAAGATTATATAATACAGGGAGTCCCAAAAAAACATATGTGCATTTTAAATGATTATAAAGTCAGTGTTTATTAACATAAAGTTCATTTTCAAAATTTAAAATAATATACAGAAATGAATTTTTTTGTCAGTGCCTGTTTTCAAACTGGTGACCGTTCTTGTCCAGGCACTGCTGGTAATGAGAAGCAATAGAATCGCAAAAATCAAGAATCATTTTGTTTGGTATTTGTGTGCCCTCAATTCATCCACTGTTGCTCGTTTGAACTGTGAACATTATCTTTTATGTATCCCCATTTTTAAAAAAGTATGCTGGCATAGGAGAAAATTTCTTTGTTCAAAGCTTTGTCTGACCCAGCTGGTGTGGCTCAGTGGTTGAGTCTCAACCTATGATCCAGGAGGTCATGGTTTGATTCCTGGTCAGGGCACATGCCTGGGTTGCGGACTTTATCCCCAGTGTGGGGCGCAGGAGTCAGCCGATCAATGATTCCCTCTCATCATTGATGCTTCTCTCTCTCTCTCCCTCTCCCTTTCTTTGTGAAATCAATAAAAAATATATTTTTAAAAAATCTTAGCCTGGCTTCACCCATTATTATCAGTTAAACCTGAAAAGGAGTGAAAATTAAGTGAGTTATCAGCTGTTAAAATGTGTATACATTTTTTGGGACATCCTATATATAACACAAAATAGCTATTAATCAATTATTTATGTTATTGGTAAGGTTTCTGGTCTATAGTTAAGTTCCTGGGGAATCAAAAATTATACGGGGATATTCAACTACATAGGGGGTCAGTGCCCCTAACACATTGTTCAAGGGTCAACTGGAAAAGCCAAAATTCTTCCAATGGCATTGTAAGGTCATATATAGTCTAGCCTCCTCATCACCTCTATGACTTCATCTCTTACTACTCTACTTCTTGCTCACTCAGCTCCTGTCAATGTGGTCTCCTTGATGTTTCTCAAATGTGGCAGGCTTGCTCCAGTACAGGGGTCTTGTCACCAGCTGGTGCCTCTTTCTGGATCATTATTCCCAAAGATATCCTCACATCTTTCCTTGGACGTCTTTAGCATATTTACCTATCCTTCATATGAATGCTACTTTTTATTTTTTATTTTTTTAAATATATTTTATTGATTCTTTACAGAGAGGAGGGAGAGGGATAGAGAGTCAGAAACATCAATGAGAGAGAAACATCGATCAGCTGCCTCCTGCACACCCCCCACTGGGTATGTGCCCGCAACCAAGGTACATGCCCTTGACCGGAATCGAACCTGAGACCCCTGAGTCCGCAGGCTGACGCTCTATCCACTGAGCCAAACCGGCCAGGGCATGAATGCTACCTTTTAATACACACTTACTCTAGTACTAAACATTTTATCATTTGTTTGTATCCCTATAATATGTTGTAACAGTAATGGAATGTCCTCATTACTCTGTAATCCATTACTGCTTCATATAGTCTTTACTACCAAATAAAAAAAAATTCACCGGCACAGAAGCTTCATACCAAGTGTTAAGGTATATGTTGATGTTCTTCATCCAGTATTCTGTGATGGATAATCTACTTTGGACAGAAGACGCAGCCATATTGTCATTCTCATTTGTCTCTATGTGAGAGAGACACATCGACTGGTTGACTCCTGCATGCACCCCAACCAGGTCCGGGATCAAGCCTGCAACCAAGGTACATGCCCTTGATTGGAATCGAACCTGAGACCCTTCAGTCTGCGGACTGACGCTCCATCCACTGAGCCAAAATTGGCCAGAGATCTATATATCTTTTGATCTCATCTTTTATTTCTTCTTTGACCCAGGAAGTTTTTTGTAGCATGTTGTTTATTCTCCACATATTTCTGTGTGGGGGGGTTGGGGGTGGGGAGGGTTGCTTCTTTTTTGCTGTTGATTTCTAATTTCAAAGCGTTGTGGTCATAGAATGTGCTTGGTATAATTTCAATATTCTTGAATTTATTGAGACTAGCTTTGTGTCCTTGAGAGTGTTGTATATGCACTAGATAAGTATGCATAATCTGATGTTCAGGGATGAAAGACTGTAAATGTCAGTTTTGTCCATTTGGTCTAATGTTTTATTTAAGACAATATTTCTTTATTGATTTTTTCGTTTGGATGATCTATCTATCTATAGCTGTCAATAGGGTATTTAGGTCCCCTACTATGATTGTGTTTTTATCAGTTTTTCCCTTTAGTTCTGTTAGTAGTTGCTTTATATATTTCAGTGCTCTCTGATTGGGTGCATATATATTGAGAAGTGTTATATCTTCTTGATGTAGTGTCTCCTTTATCATTATAAAATGTTCATCTTTGTCTCTTGTTACATTTTTTATCTTGAAATCTATTTTGTAAGATATAAGTATGGCTAAACCTGCTTTTCTGTGGATATCATTTACTTGGAGAATCGTTTTTTTACTGTTTCACTGAGTCTAGACCTGTCTTTGCAGCTTAGATGTATCTCCTGAAGGCAGCACATGATTGTTGTTGTTTACTTTATATTGAGTTTATTGGGGCAATATTGGTTAATAAAGTTGGGTTTTGTTCTTTTATCCAATCTGCTACTCTGAAGCTTTTTATTGCTGAATTTAGCACATTTACATTTAAGATAATTATTGATGTATAAGGATTTCTTATAGCCATTTTATCTTTTGTTTTCTGGTAGCTCTGTGCCTCCATTGGTTCTTTTCTTTTGTGTTTCTGTCTGTTGTTTTAGTTTGGTGGTATTCTATACTTTTTTCTTCTGTTTCTCTTTTTTTAAAGTTGTGTATCTAAGCTTTGTTTTTTGTTTTTTATTTTGTATGTAGTTACCATTAGGTTTATGTAAAAGAAAGTTTCATATATACAGCAGTCCTTTTATTTCTGAATGCATCTAATTTCCATGTCCCTTTGCCAATTTAGACATTTACCTCTCCCCTGTTAAGTTTTTGTTCTGTACACAGGCAAATAATTTTATATATAGGAGCCAAATAAGATACAATGGAGAAAAGAAAGCCTCTTCGACAAGGACAGATCCAGAGACGGAGAGGCATCGATCGGACTGTCGGGCCTCGGAGGGAAGCTAGGGGAGGGTGGGGATAAGGGGGAGAGATAAACCAAAAGACTTATATGCAAGCATATAGGCCTAACCAATGGACACGGACAACAGGGGGGTGAGGGCATGAGTGGAGGGGAAAGGGGTAACGTGGTGATAAGGACACATATGTAATAACTTAACCAATAAAAAAAAATAAAAAATAAAGCCTCTTTGATAAATAGTGCTGGGGAAATTGGAAAGCCACATGCAAAAGAATGAAACTAGACTACTGTTTGTTCCCATATACAAAAAAAATAAAATCAAAATGGATTAAAGACCAAAGTATAGGACCTGGAAATATAAATTACATAGAAGAAAACATAGGTATTAAACATGTGGATCTTGGTCTTAGAGAAGATTTTATTAATCTGATCCCAAAGGAAAGGGAAATAAAGGCAAAAATAAATAATTGGAACTATAGCAAACTAAAAAGCTTCTGCACAACAAAAGATACCACCAACAAAACAAAAAGGCACACACTGAATAGGACAAGATATTTGCAAACAACAATTCTGACAAGGATTTAATACCCAAAATATATAAAGAACTCTTATGTCACAACCTTTTACGGCTAAGGTTCAGGATCTGAAGAAGGGGCTGATGCACAGATGAAAAAGCTATACAAGGAATATGAACTTAGAAGGCATTGGGGGCCAGGAGTATCTCTTTCATGAAGACCACACACCGAAACTCTGGCCAGTCCACTTTTTATTCAGTTTTAGATACACATCTTGCCCTCAGTAAAGCATGTCAAACAGGTAGCAGACAGACAGTCTCAAAGGTCAATAAAGATAAACATTTACTTTAATGCTATCAGGTCAGGAAATTGCTTCAGCCATCGCTAACTCAACATGGAACAATTGGTGCATAGCTTTAGCCCTGCTAAAGCTCAAGGTTCATCAGCCTTCTGAGTTCCTTCATCAGCCTTCCAATATTCATGATAGTATTGACAATGGATGGCTTCCTGCACTCTTACAACTCAACAACAAACAAACAATCCAATTACAAAATGGGCAGAGGACCTGAACAGACACTTCTCTCTAGAGTGTCCCAAGAAGACATGCAAATGGCTAACAGATATATGGAAATATGCTCAATTTCACTAGCTATTAGGGAAATGCAAATCAATGCAAATACCTCATCACACCTGTTAGAATGGCATTTATCAATAAGACAAGTAATAACAAGTGCTGGTGAGGTTATAGAGAAAAAGGAGCCCTCATTCACTGCTGGTAGGAATATAAACTGCTACAGTCACTATGAAAAACATTATGAAGGCTCCTCAAAAAGCTAAGAATAGGGCTACCATATGACCTAGTAAACCCTCTTCTGGGTATCTACCTGAAATTTTTTTAAATATTTATTTGTAAAGATACATATGCATCCCTATGCTCATTGCAGCATTATTCGGGGTGGCCAAGATATGGAAACAACTGAAGTATCCTTTGCTAGATAATTGGATAAAATCAATATGGTACATATATACAATGGAATACTGCTCAGCCATAAGAAAAGATGAAATACTACCAATTGTGACAACATGAATGAATCTTTGAATATTATGCTAAGCAAAATAAGTCAGAAAAAGTTAAGAACCATATGACTTCATTCATATGTGAGATATCAGATATACAATTGAAAGAAACAAATTAACAAGCAAGAAAAACAAAACAAACAAAAACTCATAGACATAGACATCAGGATGGTAGTTACCAGAGGCTAAATATATGGTGACAGAAAATTTGACTTTGGGTGATGGGTACACAATACAATATACAGATGATATGTTATAGAATTGTATAATTGAAACCTATATAATCTTATTAACCAATGTTGCCCCAATAAAAACAAATAAAAAAGAAGTTGCAGGCAGAATTACTTACATTGAATTGAACTTCCTAAACTCAATATACATATTGTGATTTTGGATGACAGAGACTAAATGGCAATATTTAATCAACAAACACAAGATGAGTGAAAGTACTATAAGGAACAGAACTGAAGCAATAATCAGAAAAATCTTACCCATGGACACAATATAAATGGATATTTCAATGCTCTAGCCCTATGTCATAATCTAGTCCTCTGTGAGTGAGCTTGGTTATTTTTTTCTTACATAGGACATCATGACATTCCACAGGACACTGTCCCATTATATTGATGATACCATGCTAATTGGACCTAATGAACAGGATGTAACAACTGACCTAGACACCATGGTAAGATGCATACATGCCAGATATTGGGAAATGAACCCCACAGAAATTCAGAGAAGTCTTCCTTGATGAATTTTCTAGGGATCTAGAGTTCTAGGGTATATTGAAATATCCCTCCCAAGTGGAAATATAGGTTGCTACATCAGGTCTCAACTGTTATTAAGAAATAAACACAATGACTAGTGGGCTTCTTTTGATTCTGAAGGCAACATATACCTTACTTGAGAATAAAACTCCTCCCTATTGAGTGGGTAATCAAAATGCTGCCAGTTTTTATCAGGGCCCAGGACAATAAGAGGCTCTACAACAGACCCAGGCGCCAGGCAAGCTGCTCTGGCACTTGGTCAATATGGCTCAGCAGATCCAGTGGCACTCTTGCAAATTGGGATACTGTATGGAGTATATACAGGCTCCTATAGGTAATATATTTGCAAATATTTTCTTCTGATTCTCATGGCAAATAGTTTATTTGTGTAGATACCACTACCCAGATAATTGTGCATTCTTGCTATTATACCTCCCACCTTGTTAGTTTTTCTTGAAGTGAACCAATGTGAGGTTAGTCTCATTCTGGAATTTCCCAATTAATATTTTCTTTTGAAAAGTTAGCAATAAAACTCTGTCTTTTAATGAAAAGGCTAAGGATGTTTAAATGCCTAGAGGCACATTCTGACGTGTTTTTAACTTTTTGTGGCTTTCTTAGTCTTTATGAAAGAAAATGAAATGCATGCATACAAGCATAACCAATGGACGTAAGACACTGGGGGGTAGGGGGGGCCAGGAGAATGTCAAGGGTGGGGAAGAAAAAAAAGGACACATATGTAATACCCTTTGTAATACTTTAAGCAATAAAAAAATAAAAATTTAAAAAAAGAAAGAAAATGAAATTATAAAAACAGAAATAATCCTGTAACGCATCTCAGTCTATGTGGAACATGGGATAGAAATCAAATAGGATATTGACAGTTCAGAACTGAGGTTTGTCAGAGAAAGAAAATGTTACTCAGAAGTTTTGTACTGATCCTAAATGGACTCCAAATAGGGGACTGTTTGCATAAGGAATAAGTAGTCTTGAGTTACATGATAGTTCATGGAATATGTGTAGATAAAGTGAGATAAGTGGGAGAGAGGGTGGTTGCGGTCTGGTGTGGGCAGAGGGGCAGGGTAGTCTTGCCAAGAGACTAGGTCCATAGGCCCAAGACCTATGGAATGATGGGCTACAGGATCTATCTGCAGAGATCATTCCCAAAGCTAGGGGCAGAGTTGTTTCTGTGCTTAGGTAAAAAGGGTATGACAGGAAATGAGGAAAGGGATGGAGTGATAAACCAAATATTTAAACTAGACTACCGGTAACATTTGTAACATTTAAAGGTTTCAGGACAAACTTTAACTGGGGACCTAGATGCTATGTATAAAAATATTTGGAAGGTTTAAATCAGCTAATACTCTATTAAAGAAAATATCTCTAATAACATGAAAAGTTACCTTCTTAACAACCTGAAAGACCATGTCATATTTAGAATATTAGGTAATATTTAGAAATATATTTTTTCTTATTTAGTTTATGAAGAATATTTTAAAATACAAATCTGTCAGTAACTGGTATAAGTCTGGAATCCTTGCTTGAGTGAAGTTCACTACACATAGGGATGCCTTGGAGTGTCCAAGGCTGCCCTCTACTGGACCTAGTGTAGAAGGGAGTCACAGGTCCTGTCCAATTCAAGAGCAGGTGATTGACTATACAAGAATGTGAATTCCAGAAGGTTGGGATTATTGGGAGAAGTTTAGGGTCTGTATTCCATATTTGGATTCCATAAAGTTCGGTTCTGGTGATGTAAGGAGAGTAGGTCACCTCAGACACCTGATTCACATCCCATTCCCTAAATTCCACCTGCCTCTTCTGTATATACCCTGATTTTCTTCCCACACCATGAAAGGCTTCAAATGTATATATATGGATAGTGTAACCCACTTGTCCCATTACCTGCATACAGACATTACCTCTTGGTTATCTCTTATTCCTGAGAGTATAACACTGACAGTGCCACTCAACCCTCAGAAGCACAGACTTAGTGAAGAGGATCATGTAGGCCTCTTGGGGCTCAGGACATGAAACCACTTGGGGAGCAAATTCAGGGTCCCAAATATCTGGAGTATGGTTAGGAGGAGTGGTATGGATTCTGAATACACGCCAAAAAAGCTTATCTCAGAGTTGTATATTCATCTGTTGTTTGATGTGAACCCCATAAGATTTTTAAGCCCACAGAAGGGCCCTAATATTAACTATATGAAAAAAATACACATGTATTCATACATGTACATATCTACACTAATAAAAGAGAAACATGCAAATTAACCATCACTCTGCCACTCCGCTACACTTCTAGCCAATCAGGAGTGAATATGCAAATTAACCCAACTAAGATGGCAGCAGCCAAGGAGCTGGAGCGAACAGGAGGCTTGGGTTGCCCCTGGCGATGGAGGAAGCCAAGCTTCCTGCCTTCCCTGGCTGGCCCTGGGCTCCGCTCAAGGCTACAAAGTTTCAATTATAGAAGATAAATAAATCCCAGATACCTGCTTCCAGCCCACCCTGGCCTTCGCTCAAGGAGGCACTG
>NW_005361652.1:783687-790697 GCF_000412655.1 Myotis brandtii | reverse complement strand
ATGGGCAATCAGGCAGGCAGGTGAGTGGTTAGGAGCCAGCAGTCCCAGATTGTGAGAGGGATGTCTGACTGCCAGTTTAGGCCCGATCCCTGTAAATCAGCAGTAAGACATCCTTCGAGGGGTTCCAGATTGGAGAGGATGCAGGCCAGGCTGAGGGATACCCCACCCCATGCATGGACCTGGCCTCCACTCAAGGCTACAAAGTTTCAATTATAGAAGATAAATAAATCCCAGATACCTGCTTCCAGCCCGCCCTGGCCTCTGCTCAAGGAGGCACTGAAAAAAAAAAAAGAAGAAGAAGAAGAAGAAAAGGAAAGGCTGGGAGCTTATATCCTAAATGAGTTTATAATTCTCATGCTAAGCTTTATGTATGCTACATATGCATACATCATATATATACATATAGCCAGCATGGTATGAACCAAACAGAACCAATGTGAGGCTTTTAAAGTGACATTACCTGCATAAACCCCTACTTGGATTATTCTTTCATTAAACAACCATGACAAAAGGCCTTGTACATTTTATGTTCTGGCCATAAGGACTACCGTGTAACTACATGATAATACATTTTAAAAAGTCAACACCAGTGACAGGAAAGGGTTGTGGACTTATTATGCTAATTTTATTTTAACAGAACTTTATCAAGCACCTACCAAGAAGAAAACACAGTGTTAGGTGCTTTAGGAGACATAAATAAAGTCCATTAAGGTCTCAGTTATTCAGAAGATCACGCTGTAAAGAGTAAGGGATATAATATAAATAATGTTAATATACTATTACTCTGTGATGTGCTACCATAGAAAATAGGAAAAGATATTGATGCTGAATTAGCAAGCACGCAAGGAGTCAACTAAATAAGGCCTTCTACCCTCAAACCCCTGACACTCCCCTTCTTTGATCCTACACTCTGGTCAAGTACTTCACTTTTTTTTCTTAAACAATTTCCAAGATTTAGGACTATTTTTGCCCTTCATTCTGTTAACTTTTTTAAGGAAATATTTTAGACCTACACAAAAGTACATAGGATACTACATCGATGCCCCCATCACCAAACATAAGAAACATAAATTAGCCCTAACCGGTTTGGCTCAGTGGATGGAGCGTCAGCCTGCAGACTCAAGGGTCTCAGGTTCAATTCCAGTCAAGGGCATGTACCTTGGTTGCGGGCACATCCCCAGTAGGGAGTGTGCAGGAGGCAGCTGATCAATGTTTCTCTCTCATAGATGTTTCTAACTCTCTATCCCTCTCCCTTCCTCTCTGTAAAAAAATCAATAAAATATATTTTAAAAAAGAAACATAAATTATAAAGTTGAAATTCACTATGTATGCCTTCCCAATTAAATTATGCTTCTCTCTTCATGAGATTTAACGACCACTCTAAATATGAAGTGTATCATTCTCATACATATCTTTCTGCATGCTACTATATGTATACATCACTCCTATGTATGCCTCTTACTACAAATATATGTATCTATAATGAATATTATGATTTTGTATGTTTAACTTCATATATTGATAGTACCATGTTTTTATCCTTCTAAAACTGGCTTTTTCTTTTATCCATTTGTTATGTTCACCACCCAATCTTTGCCCCTTGTTACAAGTTGAATTGCGTACTCCAAAAAGATGTGTTGAAGCCATAATCCCCAGAACCTATACATGTGACCTTATTTGGAAGTAAGTTATTTGCATGTGTAATCAAGTTAAGATAATGTCATACCGAATTAGGGTTGGCCCTTAATACGACATGCCCGGTGTCATTATAAGAAGACAAGAGATGCAGAAAAAGACACAGGGGAAAATGCTATGTGACAGTGAATAAAGAGATTGTAGTCATGCATTTATAAGCCAAGGGTTGCCAAGGATTGATGACAGCCACCAGAATCTAGGAGAGAAGCATGGAATGCATTGCTCTCAGAGCCTCTAGAAAGAACCAACCTTGTTAACACCTTGATTTCAGACTTCTGACCTTCAGAACTATGAAAGAATACATTTGTTGTTTAACCAACCTGCTTTGTGGTAATTGTTATGGCAACCCTAGGAAAGTAACATATCCCTCCAGGAAATCTTTGTGTGTCAGGCTCATGAGAACTCTAATCTCTTCCTCAGTCCAGATCTTACCACCTGTTCAGTTTAGCTGCATTAGTATCAAGTCAGTGAATTAAGGCTGATCTCACTGTAGATGAAGTTTAATGTTTTACCCCATTGTTCTAAACCATTAGTTCTCAAATTTTAGTGTGCTTCAGAAGTACCTGGAGGACTTAAAAACCCCTGATAGCTAGCAATGTGCCTTCAGAATTTCTTATTCAGTGGGTCAGTCTGCAGTAAGGTTAGAGATTTGCATTTCTAACAAGTTCTCAGGTGATGGTGCTGTTGATACTGCTGGCCCATAGCAGCCCAATAGCACCATCTGGTCACCAGGCAAGCTAGGCTATCCATTGGTTTCTTTCAATAAAATGAACTTGAGGCTAGACTACCATCTCTGCCATTAAACAAATTGTTTATAACTTTATATTTTAATTTATTTGGGGCTGCAGTGAAATAATTTAAACAGGGGTACAAAATAGTTGAAATAGGTTTCTTTCAATGACAGTAAAGTGAGTCAAAACAAATAGAAAAGACACAAAGATAGATGTGAGTCAGTGTTATTTATGTTTTAAAAAAAAAACACCTTTGGCTTATACACTTCAAAGAAGCTTTTATTTTTAACATGAACAAATGCTGTCAGATATATATGTCAAAGGTTAGAGTGAAGTCAGATGTCAGTTAATATCAGTTTGGGATGATGAACTTTGAAACAAAACTAGTGATTTGGGCTACTGAAAATTAGAATATCCATGAAGAAAAAAGTCAACTTTTCTTCTGCCGTCCATTTCATTCTATGCTTTCCAACTGTGGAATATAAAAAGGGTCAATTAATAATTTTATACCATTAACATGCACCGGTAATTATCTGACTAAAAGTCAGCCCTATGCACATCTGTTGTCTCAACAAGGAGAAAATAAAATGCTTTCTTCTTGCAACCCAGACCTTTGGATATCAGAATGCACATGCTTCAATCATTTGATTACACCAACTGTCTGCCTCTTGCCCAGCACTATAAATGATGGGGGGGGAGTGTTGGGGGGAAGCTACTCTTTGATTTAAATAAATCTCACCACCTTAAAAGCCTGTTTTTATTGATTAAGGTATTACAAATGTGTGTTTATCCCTCCTATTCCCCCCAACCCCCAATCCTGCCCTCACCCTCACCCTAAAAGCCTGTGTTTTTTACACTAATTTAAAAACTCTTATACTCTTAGAACTTCAGTTTCTATAAAATGAAAATAAGACTGCTATCAGATATCCACAACTCTGAAAATTCAGAAAGAGAGAGAGATAAAGAGAGAAAATGATAAAGAAAGGGAAGGAGGGATAGGTAAAGGAAATATAAGTTAAGATTTAATACCAATTCAATGATAACCAATAAGCTTACTATGACCAATTTTATTTTTAAATGCCATATGACACACAAAACTGTAAGTTGAACTAATATTTTTAAATTAATCCTAAAAGGTGGCCTTACTTGAAATCCTTAACTTTTTACTACTTTGTAAGGAGTCACCTTTTCAAAGGCATTGTTATTACAAGATACTATATTGCTGTGGCCAAGTGATGAAGCCACAGCTAGTGCATAGCCTAGCTGCTTTAGCTGCTTTCTTCTGGTGACCATTCTCTTAAAAAGTATTGCTCTCTATTATCGGGTCTGATAAATTTCCCATATGCTATAGTCTTAAAGCTCCAGGAAAAAGGACTATAGCTGTGAATGAAGTACATTTCAGAACACACTACCTTCTATAATATGTAGTATGGAAGAACATTCCTAACATTAAACTGAATTTCAACATTTAAAAAATATTTTCTAAACTAAATTTTAACATTTTAAAAAATATTTTCTAAACTAAATTTTAACATTTTAAAAAATATTTAGTTTACAGAAAAAAATTCAATACATAAAGCTTTTAGTAACAAGTATATGTCAGAAATAGCTGATTAATACTCAAGGGCATATACACTAATACCTGGGTACTCCAGGACTGACCTCTGCTAAGTCCACATCCATTTTGAGTCCTCCTTCTGGTTCTTCATCTTTGTCTCTTTCCTCTTCCTCACCTCCAACTTCTTGGGCCTTTTCATCAGAGTTTTCGTACTTATATTCAGTTGCCTCTTTATTGAAGGATGATAAAAACTTTAAGACCAGAATATGGGAGAAAAAATATCCCAACTTCAAATCCAGTAAACTGCTATCACATGAACCTGGAGAATAGAAATATGTTAAAATAAAAATCAGAGGGAATACTTTTGAAAGTATATGTTTTAACTACTATGCTGTACACCCGAAATTAATACAAAATAATGTGTTAGCTGCAATTGAAAAAAAATTAATTAAAAAAATAAAAAAGAATATCTAGATTCTAGTTGATACAACACTTCCATTGCCCTCACATTTCCACTGCGTAATAGTTTTTCACTGTGACATTTTTTCTCTTCTTTCCAACAGACCTCACACCCTGCTCTGTGCTACTGCTTGTTTTGGCTATATGGAGAACAAAGGATCAGAATCATTTGGTTCTAATAGAATTCTGTATTTTTTGGTAGAACTTGACTGGAAAATATTCCTTTGATTTAAAGACAAACTCTGCCTCTCCAAAATGGCAGCATAGTAGGTATCTGTTACACTCACTTCCTCCCAGAACCAAACTAGACTTACAACTAAAATACAGGACTATCAAATTTAATAACCAACTGAAGACTAGCTGAACATAAGTCTTATAACCAAGGATTTACAGAAAAAGCAACATTGAGACTGGTAGGAAGGGCGGAGAGATGAAAATGGCTGAACCCACACCCATGTGCAGTGGTTGAGAATCCTGTGGCATGTGGGGTCTCAATCCCATGCCAGGCTTCCAAACCCAGAGCATCAGAGCTGGGAAGAGGAGCCCACATAACATCTGGCTGTGAAAATCAGCAAGGATTCTGTCTACCAGGGAGCAATGGTAACATGATAAAAACCCAGGTGTTCTCTTAAACGGCCAATGCACAAAATCTCATTTGAAGTCACTCACCCTGGGCTCTAGTGGAGAGATGGCAGAGTAGACTATAGTCCTGTAAGGAGACACTGGGGTTTGTGGCTCTGAGAAGAGAACTGAAGGGACAGTCACTGGGATCCCTGTTAAGAATCCCTCTCCCACACCAGAGATGCCATTTTTTCCTTGGGTTGAACTCTCCATTCCTTATGGAATCAGCCTGGGAGAATGAAATAGCCCCAACCTCCTGATTCCATGTCGCCTCACCCTGCAAAGCTCATGCCCAGAAAGGAGTCAGCTGCCTGGACCTTGGGTATAGAGGTCCAGACAATCTCAGGGCATGTCAGTGACTAAATTGTGTGGATCTGAAACAGGGGAAATCCCCCTACCTTCCCAAGAGCCTAACTGAAGCCACCCCTGGACACAAAACATCCACTAGCCAAGTCCTCCTAACTTTGGCTGTCCCACCTTGCTGAGCACACGATATCCAGGAAGTCAGGGCCAGACAGCTGTGTGGCTTTATGATGGGGGACAGTTTTTCCTTATATGCCCACCTGGTGCAGAGCCTTCCCTTCACACAGCCAAATCTTGTTTGTTTGGACCTGATAAACTCTGCTAGATGCATCCTGATGACTCCCTGAGACCCCGCCCCACCACAAAGGTGTGCAAGCACCCAGCTGGTGGCAGCTAGACTTAGTAAACTGGGGGAACTTTGCTGAGTGGCCTCAGACGAGATTGAACCTGTGTCAATCTGATGAACACCACTTGCCCCTACCTAGTGACTCACTGAAAAACAGCCTCACACAACTTTCATACCACTAAAAGGTTCAGTGACTGAATCTAACAGGGAGCCAGCAGACTTAGACAGGTGGAAAAGAATGTTGGGGTGCCTTGGGCCTTTTGCTGACCTGCCTCCAGGCTTGATGGTGGTAGAAGCTGGCTTGATATGCAGTTTGGCATTTCCCAAGCATATCCAAGCCCAGCAAAGGTATCCACAAACTGTGGATCACTTTGTGGCTTCAAACAAGGGAGCCAAGGCCAGTCACAGGCAGCATCTGATATTGACCTGAACCAGAGATCCTCTCAAGAGGCCTGAGAATCAACATACCTAGTGGTGGGTGTCAGACAACATCAGAGCAGGATCTAATTAGCTCCACAGTGGCACATCCAAAGGAAGATTTCAGCGGGCTCAAGATCCTGCTAAGGCAAATTCTGCTTTGTGTGGTTAGCACCAACAGAGGAGCTACTACATTGTGGTCAAGGTCAATACTCACAGTCAGCCAGCCTGACAGTCAATCCCACACATGAACAAGCCAATAGCATGAAGACTCAGCTTAGCAGGAGGGCGCATATAACACACACAAGGGACATTTCTGGAGCACCCAGCTCAAGTGATCAGGAAAACTGTGGCAACTAGGACCCATAGGAAACCTAGTACATAAAGCTAATCTACCAAGACTGGGAGACACAGCAGATCTACCTAATACACAGAAACAAATACAGAGATGCAGCCAAAATGGGAAAACAAAAAATTATCATGACACAAATGAAAGAACAGGAGAAATCTCCAGAATAAAAGAAACTGAATGAAATGGAGGCAAGCAATCCACCAGATATAGAGTTCAAAACAATGGTTCTAAGGATGTTCAAGGAACTTAGTGAAAATTTCAACAGCATGAAAAGGGACATAGAAACCATTAAAAAACTGTCTGAAATTAGGAATACAATATCATAAATGAAAAATACACTAGAAGGAATAAACAGTAATATAAAGCAGAAGATCAAATCAATGATTTGGAAGACAAGGTAGCAAAAAACACCCAATCAGAGCAGAAAAAAGAAAAAAAATAATTAGGATAGCTTCAGGGACCTTTTGGACAACATGAACCTTAATGACATATGCATCATAGGGATAAAGGAAGGAGAAGAGAGAGAGG
>NW_005361652.1:774913-783616 GCF_000412655.1 Myotis brandtii | reverse complement strand
GATTGAGAACCCATGTAAAGAAACAACTGAAAATTTTCCTAGCCTGGTGAAGGAAAAAGACACACAATTCCAGAAAGGACAGAGTCCCAAACAAGATGAACCCAAACAGGCCGACAGCATGATACATCATAATTAAAGTGGCAAAGGTTAAAGACAAAAAAAGAATCTTAAAAGCATCAAGAGAAAGACAGTTATTTTAACTATAAGGGAACTCCCAAAAGACTGTCAGCTGATTTCTCAACAGACAAATTTCAGGCCAGAAGGTATTTGCATGAAATATTCAAAGTGATGAAAAGCAAAGACATATAACCAAGAGTA
Organism: Myotis brandtii; assembly: GCF_000412655.1. Taxonomy (NCBI): domain Eukaryota; kingdom Metazoa; phylum Chordata; class Mammalia; order Chiroptera; family Vespertilionidae; genus Myotis; species Myotis brandtii. The sequence continues at coordinate 783,298 of NW_005361652.1, read as the reverse complement.
CTTTACCCAGCAAGGGTATCATTTACAATTGAAGGAGAAATAATGAGGTTCCCAGACATTAAAGGGCTAAAAGTGTTCATTACCACCAAACCAGTATTATAAGAAATGTTAAAGCGTACATATCATGTATCATAGAAAGATATACTTGAAACCTGTATGACCATATTAACTAAAGTCATCCCAATAAATTAAATTTAAAAATTAAATGAAAAAAAATTAAAACAAGACAGAAATGAGCATAGTTATAAAGAAACAAATGGTGCCGTAGCCAGTTTGGCTCAGTGGATAGAGCATCAGCCTGCGGACTGAAAGGTCCCAGGTTCGATTCCGGTCAAGGGAATGTACCTTGGTTGTAGGCACATCCCCCGTGGGGGGTGTGCAGGAGGCAGCTGATCGATGTTTCTCTCTCATCGATGTTTCTAACTCTCTATCCCTCTCCCTTCCTCTCTGTAAAAAATCAACAAAATATATTAAAAAAAGAGACAAATGGTAATAAATACATACCTATCAATAATAACTTTAAAAGTAAATGGTCCAATGTTCCCATCAAAAAACATAGGGTAGATGACTGGATAAGAAACAAAAAACTATATATATGCTGTCTACAAAAGACCTACCTCAGAACCAAAGACCCACACAGACTGAAAGTAAAAGGATTGAAAAATATATTTCATGCAAATGGAAATGAACAAATGCTGGGGTAGCAATACTTACACAAAATAAATTTTAAAACAAAAGTTATAATAAAAGACAAAGAATGACATAATGATAAAATGACCAATCCGATAAGAGGATATGCACCCAAAGTAGGAGTGCCTAAATATATTTAAAATGTATTCATGGAATTAAATGGAGAGATCAACAGTAAGGCAATCAAAGTAGGGGATTTTAACACAACATGGACATCAATGGATAGATCTTACAGGCAGAAAATCAACATGGAAATAGTGTCCTCAAATGACACAATAAATCAGATGGATTTAATTATTATCCTCAGAGCATTTCACCCCCAAAGCAGCTGAATGTATATTCTTTGAAAGTTCACATTAAATATTTTCTAGGGTAAACCACATATTGGAATACAAATCTCAATAAATTTAAGAAGATTGAAATTATATCAAACATATTCTTTGCCCACAGTGGTATGAAATAAGAAATAAATCACAAGAAAAATAAACTGAAAAACACACAAAGACATGGAGGCTAAATAACACATCAGTAAACAATGAATTGGTTAACAATGAAATCATGGAAGAAATCAAAAGATACCTTGAAACAAATGAAAATGAGAACACAAAAACCCAAAATCTATGGGACATAGCAAAAGCAGTCTTATGAGGGAAATTCATAGCAGGACAGGTCTACCTCAAGAAACAAGAATAATCTCAAATAAATAATGTAACTTTACACTTAAAGGAACTGGAAGAAAAACAACAAACAATTTCCAAACTGAGTGGATGAAAGGAAATAATAAATATCAGAGCAGCAATAAACAAAACAGAGTCTAAAAAAAAAAAACAATTAAAAAGATCAATAAAACCAAGAGCTGCTTCTTTGAGAAAATAAACAAGATTGATGAATCTTTAACAAAACTCATCAAGTAAAAAAGAGGACCCAGATAAATAAAATCAGAACTGAAAGAAATACAAAGAAACACAAAAAAATGTAAGAAAACATTACAAACAACTGTATGCCAACAACTTAGAAAATCTGAAAGAAATGGATAAATTCCTAGAAATATACAATCTTCTAAAACTGAATCAAGAAGAAACAGAAAATCTGAAGAGACTATTACAAACAATGAAATTGAAATTGAATCAGTAATCAAAAAACTTCCAAGAAACAAAAGTCCTGGACCAGATGGCTTCACAGGTAAATTTTAACAAACATACAAAAAGACTAAAACCTATCTTTCTCAAACTCTTCCAAAAAATTTGGCAGATGGGAAGACTCTCAAGCTCATTTTATTAGGCCTGGATTATCCTAATATCAAAACCAGATAAAAACACTACAAAGAAAAACATTATAGGCCAATATCCCTGATAAATATAGATGCAAAAATTCTCAACAAAATATTAGCAAACCAAATCCAGCAATACATTAAGAAGATCATACACTATGATCAAGTGGGATATATTCCTGAAATGTAAGGTTGGTACAATATCCCCAAATCAATTAATATGATACACCATATAAATAAAATAAAGAATGAAAATCATATGATCACATCAATAGATGCAGCAAAAGCATTTGATAATATCCAGCATGCATTTATGACAAAAACTTTCAGCAAAAAGTGGGAATGCACAGAACATTCCTCAACATAATAAAGGCCACATATGACCAAGCCATAGTTAGCACCATACTCAATGGGAGGGAAGCTGAAAGCATTTCCATTAAGAGCAGAAACAAGATAGAAATTTCCACTTTCACCACTCTTATTCAACATAATCCTGGATGTCCTAGCCACAGAAATCAAACAAGAAGAAGAAAGACATACAAATTGGAAAGAAAGAAGAAAAATAGTAATTATTTGCAGGTTACATGATACTGTACATAGAAAACCCTAAAGATTCCACCAAACAACTACTACAACTGATGAATAAATCAGTAAAATAGTAGGAAACAAAATAAATATCCAGAAATCTGTTGCATTTTTATAAACCAACTAGAGGCCTAGTGCATGAAATTCGTGCACAGGGCAGGGGGTCCCTCAGCCTGGCCTGCATCCTCTCAGAGTCCGGGAGTCCTTGGGGGATGTTTGTGGGGAGCAGGCCTAAGCCGTCAGTCGGACATCCTTAGCACTGCTACAGAGGCGGGAGAGGCCGCTGCAGTCACCAGCCATGAGCCCAGCTCAGGGCTTCTGACTGAGCAGCGCTCCCCCTGTGGGAGCACACTGACCACCAGGGGGCAGCTCCTGTGTTGAGCATCTTCCCCCTGGTGGTCAGTCCACATCATATCGACTGGTCAACTGGTCAACTGTCTGCCCCCTGGTGGTCAGTGCACATCATAGTGAGCGGTTGAGTAGCCTTAGCATAGCATTAACATATTACTCTTTGATTAGTTGAACGGCCAACCAGATAACCGGGTATTTAACATATTAGCTTTTATTATATAGTAAGGATAATAACCTAAAAGAAAAGGAAACTAAGAATACAATCGCATTTACAAATGTATAAAATATAAAATACCTAGAAGTAAATTTAAACAAGGGGAAAAAAGACCTACACTCAGAAAATTATAAGGCACTGATCAAAAAAATTGAAGAACATACAAATAAATGGAAGCATATACCATGATCATGGATAGGTAGAATTAACATTGTTAAAATGGCCACATTACCAAAAGCAATCTATAGATTCAACATAATTCCTATCAAAATACCAATGTGTACTTCACTAGAATAAATAATCCAAAAATTTTTATGAAACCACAAAAGATCCAGAATAGCCACATGAATCTTGTGCAAGAAGAACAAAGTAGAAGGAATTACATCATCTGATAAACAAACTATATTACAAGGCCATAGTAATCAAAACAACATGGTACTGGCATAAAAACAGATACATAGAGTAATGGAACAGAATAGAGAATCCAGAAATAATCCCACGTAAATATGGTCAATTAAAATTTGACAATAGAGTCAAGACCATACATTGGGGTAAAAAGAGTCTCTTCAATAAATGGAGTTGGAAAAATTGGACAAATACATGCAAAAAAGAAAATAGATAATCAATTTACATAATACACAAGAATAAGCTCAAAGTAGATTAAATACTTAAATGTAAGATTTGAAACCAGAAAAAGCCTAGAAGAAAACAAAGGCAGTAAAATCAGACATTTATTTTAGCAATGTTTTGCCAATATTTCTCCTTGGGCAAGGGAAACAAAAGAAAAAATGAACAAATGGAACTACATTAAACTAAAAAGTTTTTGCACATGAAAGGAAACCATTAACAAAATGAAAAGACAGCCCACTGAATAAGAGAACATATTTGCCAAGGATACATCTGATAAGGGGGTTAATACCCAAAATTTATAAGGAACTCATACAACTCAATACCAAAAAAGAAACAAACAATCAAGTTAAAAAATGGACAAAGAACCTGAATAGATACTTCTCCAAAGAGGACATAAAGATGGCCAATAGAAATATGAAAAGATGCTCAACCACACTAATCTTCAGAGAAATGCAAATTAAAGCCACCACTTTACAACTATCAGAATAGCTATTATGAGTAAACTAGAGGCCTGATGCACACAATTCATGCATGGGGGGGGGGTCCCTCAGCCTGGCCTGCACCCTGCACCCTCTCGCAATCTGGGACTGCTGGCTCCTAACTGCTCGCCTGCCTGCCTGATCTCCCCTAACTGCCTCTGGCTGCTGGCCTGATCGCCCCTACCTTGCCCCCTGCTGGCCCGAACGCTCATACCTTGTCCTCCTGCCAGCCTGATCACCCCTAATTTGCCCCCCTGCCAGCCTATTTGACCCTAACTGCCTCTGCCTCAGCCCCCAGCCTAAGCTGCAGTCTGGCCTCCCTCTGCGGGAGGCAACCTGGCGGATCAGGGGAAGGCACCACCCCCATTACCCCGCTGCTGCTGCCACTGCTGGCCTGAGCCTGGGCCCTTCTCAGCTGTGCCTCGGCCCTTCACAGCCACCCATGGTTGCCTGAGCCTCGGCCCTCGCAGCCACTGCAGCTTTGTCCAGAATGACGTCCAGAAGACATCCACTCTAATTAGCATGTTACCCTTTTATTAGTATAGATAAACAAACAGCAAGTGTTGGTGAGCATGTGGAGAAAAGGGAACCCTTGTGCACTGTCAGTCAGAATTCAGATTGGTGCAGACACTGTGGAAAACAGTATGGAAGTTCTTCACAAAATTAAAAACAGAGCTACCAAGAGACAAATAGGCAGACATGTCCAGAGCCTCATCCCAGGCCAGATAGAAGGAACAACTAAATCAAAAAAATCCACCCGGAATTGGTGAAGTAGACACAGCTGGTGAGACAATTTGCAGCTGAGAAGGGCAGAGGATGCCTGGAGAATGGTAAAATCAGGGATCTGGGCTGGAGGGAGTTGCGAGACCTCCAAGCCCAGAGGGTCAGAAGGAAGCCACATGGCTGCCGCATCCCTTGGGGACAGGTATAACATCTGACTGTGGAAAGGAAGTCCACAGGGCTGCTGGTGGCAGGGGATTCTAGACCTAAGCCCACAGCCACGAGAGGCTGAACCTGGAGTGGGCAGCCTGAACAACTGCCCAAGCTGTGTGGTGCCTGGGGGGAGAGAAACTCCCAGTGATGCAGGTCTTTCCCCTCTTTTGGGACTTTGCTTTTATTCACTAAACCCAGTTCATAGGACCTTTCAAATACTCGTGGCTGAGGTGTATGTGTAGTTTCAGACTTGTGGAGTCTGGGGAGTGACTGGGGAGAAGATCAGGTCGGGGAGAGGTACCTGGGACTCTGGCACTGGGACATACCTGACACTCTGGACCTAAGCAGCCATTTTCTCCTGAAGAGACAGCCCCTCCCTGCAGTCTCCAGGAAACCAATACAGCCACACCCAGACTACACCCTGAGTGATACAAAGGACACAAAAAATATCTGAATAGTCCCTGAGAGCTCTCAAAGACTGGGCTGAAGAGAGGCCATTCAGTCTTGGAAAGCAATATGGCAGCCTCCTCAACTATAGCCCTGTCAGAAACAGCCATTTAAGAGATTAAAATTGAAAGTGGGAAGACAGGCTAAGTGGGCAGATTGGTCCCGCCTGGTGACAGTCAAGGTGGTGGAGATAGACAGAAACAGAGGAGCGGTGGACCACTTGAAACTTCAACACAATCCTGACTACCTAATAGGAAACTGAGAAGTGGCAGACAGTACAGAAGAGTGGGATCTTAAACCAACCCCTATAGGGCATTAAAACTCAGTGGAAATGAATGACACTTCACTTTTTTTATTATTAATATTTTGTTATCTCTTGTTTTTCATTTTTTTTTGTTTTTTTTTCCTTTTCATTTGTATCTCTATTTTATTATTTTCACATTATTTTTTCATCATTCTATTTTTATTTTTTATTATTTTATCTTTTTTTATTATTTTTTTCTTTCTTTTTCTTTTTTCTCTTATCCACTCATCCTCTTTCTACCTCCTCTATACTGAACTGAGGTGCTCCCCATATTCATCCAATACCTTAACCTTACTTTCTGTATATTAGCTCGGCCTCTACAGATTCTGCTCCCACCTTCTTTTCTGGGTGTTTGTTGTTTGCATTTTTTGGTTTATCTTTTGTTCTGTGGTGTTTTCTCCCCATGTATATATACAATTTTTTTCCTTTTTCTTCCTTTTTCTTCGTTTTCTTTTCTCTCTTACCATTTTTTCTTTCCTCAATATTATTTGTGCTCTCTTTTCCCTCCCCAAATTCTCTTTTCTCTGGTAGTCACTTATATTGGGGTTATTGGTGTTGTGTTTTGTTCCCTTTGTGTGGTGTCTTATTGAGCTGCATTTTGTCCTGTTTGGTCAATGTGGTAGAGAGTAAACCACATAACCAGACACCCAGAGAGGAGACTCCATCCACAAATGGGTCAATAACACTCCAGACCCAACTACAGAGGCAGGAAGATGGCAGCCAGGAGGATGACAGTGAGGGAGAGAGTGTGAGTGTGTGAGGGAATGAAAGGGGAGTGTGTGGACGTGTGGTGGGTGGGTGTGTGTGTGTGTGTGTGTGTGTGTATAAGTGAGTGAGGGACAGTTAGAACCCACAGGACCTTCAGAGGCTGAAAGACCGAACTCACCTAGCTAGTCATCCTCTGATACTATTGCATACAGTCTCAGGGTGGCCATCTTGCAGAGGCTGTGCCATCTTGAAGGGGAGAGCTGGTATGACTGCGAGGCCAACCTCACCTCCACCCAGGGTGCCCTCAGACATTACCCAGGACTCTACAGTCATTCCCACCAGGGACCTGCTGCCTCAGCTGCTATCTCATGGACACTGAGACTCCAGCCACCCAGGCCACAGGCTCCTGTGAGTTCTGAAGCATGCTCCCCTCCGGCCAGCCCAATGCTTTAGCCCAGGGCACTATGACTACACAAGCAGCAGCAGCGAAGAGCAGCCCGCCCCTGTCCAAGGAGCAGCAGCTGCACATGCAGCCCACCCCTGTCCAAGGAGCAGCAGCCATGCAAGCAGCCTGCCCCTGCCCAAGGAGCAGCAACCATTCAAGAATCCCGCCCCTATCTGAGAAGCAGCAACCACATGATCAGCCCACCCCAGCCCAAGGACCAGTAGCCGTGCACAGCCACCCCTGTCCAAAGAGGGGCAGCCACGCACAGTCTACCCACTTCTGAGGAGCAGCAGCCACATGAGCAGTCTGCCCCCATCCAAGGAGCAGCAGTTGTGTGAGAAGCCTGCCCCCGCCAGCTGGAGGAGCCACCACCGCTGCAAGTATCCATGCAAGCAGCACCCACCTGAGGAGCCACAGCCAACTGAGGAGCAACAGCTGCCATGACTGCCCAAGGAGCAGCTGCCACCCGAGTAGTCACTGCTGCCCAAGGAGCAGGCCCTGCACAACTCAACACCTTGATCCTTCAGTGAGAGCAAAAATGGGGAGACAAAGAAACTAAGTAAGGAAAGAAAAGGAAGAATCACCAGAAAATGAGCTAAGTGAAATAGAGGTATGCAACATGTCAAAAAATGAATTCAGAATAAGAGTCATATAGTTCATAAATCGGGTGGATGAAAAAACAACAACTTATGTAAGAAACAAGAGGAAACAAAGAGTGGTATCCTATCTAATAAAAGACAAAAAGGGTAATTAACCATACCTGCGCTATGCTTCCCGTTGGCTAATCAGCGACATATGCAAATTAACTGCCAACAAAGATGGCGGCCGGCAGCCATGCAGCTGAAGCGAGCAGGAGGATTGCTTGCTCCAGTCATGGAGGAAGCCAAGGTTCCCCACCTGCCACGGCCCAGCTCTGAGCCGAAAGCAACAAAGTTTCAATTATAGAAGCTAAACAAACCCAGATACCTGCTTTCAGCTAGCCGCGACCTCAGAGCTGGGGCGAGCAGGACAGCAAGAAAGTTTCAATTATAGAAGGTAAATAAATCCCAGAATAAAAAAAAAGAAAGAAAAAAAGGAGAAGCTGGGAGCTTCAGTTGCCGACCAGCCTGAAAACGGCCCTTAGCACCTCACCCAGACTGGTCAGGCAACCCAGTGGGAACCCACACCCTGAAGGGGGTGTGACCAGCTGCAAACAGCCATCAGCCCCTCACCAAGGCTGGCCAGGCACCCAAGCGGGACCCCCACCCTGATCCGGGACACCCTTCAGGGCAAACCAGCCAGCCCCCACCCGTGCACCAGGCCTCTATCCTATATAGTAAAAGGGTAATA
>NW_005361652.1:773258-774565 GCF_000412655.1 Myotis brandtii | reverse complement strand
CAACAGTAGACTAGGAGAAGTGGAGGACCGAATTAGCAAATTAGAAGAGAGGGTAGCAAAACACTTCCAAACTGAACTGCAATTGGAGAAAAAAATTAGCAGACAAGAGGAGAGCCTAAGGGATCTTTGTGATAACATGAAACAAAGCAACATGTGAATAATAAGGGTGCCAGAATGACAAGAAGAGGTACAAGGGTTAGAAAATGTATTTGAAGAAATAATGTCAGAAAACTTCTCTGATTTGGGGAGGAAAAAAGTCACACAAGGAAGACAGCCCCAAACAAGATGAACCCGAAAAGACCCACACCAAGACACATCATAATTACAGTGGCAAATGTTAATGACAAAGAGAGAATCTTAAAGCTGCAAGAGAGAGACAGAAAGCTATATACACGGGATTTCTCATTAGATTATTAAATGATTTCTCAACAGAAACACATCCGGCCAGAAAGAAATGGAAGGAAGTTTACAAAGTGATGCAAAGCAAGGGACTAAATCCAAGAATACTCTATCCAGCAAGGCTATCATTCAAAATTGATTGGGAAATAAGGAGCTTCACTGACAAAAAAAAACAAAAAACAAAAAAACACAATAACAACAACAACAACTAAGGGAGTTTATCACCACCAAGCCAGCAATGCAAGAAATGCTAAAGAGACTGGTATAAAAAGAAGAAATAAAAAGGGAAGAAGAAACACAGGCACAAAAAAATAAAAATGGCTACAAACAAGTACCTTTCAATAATAACTTTAAACCTAAATGGACTAAATTCTCCAATCAAAAGACATCAAGTGGCTGAATGGATAAGAAAACATGACCCATATATATGCTGTCTAGAAGATACCCACCTCAGAACAAGGGACTCACACAGACTGAAAGTGAAGGAATGGAAAAATATCTTTCAGGCAAATGGAAATGAGAAAAAAGCTGGGGTAGCAATGCTTATATCTGACAAAATAGACCTCAAAGTGAAGGCCATAACAAGAGATAAGAAAGGCCACTTCATAATACTAAAGGGATCAATACAAAAAGAGGATATAACCTTGGTAGACATATATGCATGGAATGCAGGAACACCCAAATACATTAAAAAAAAATCCTGGAAGATATCAAGGCAGAGATCGACAACAATACAATCATAGTAAGGGATTTTAATACACCACTGATATCACTGGATAAATTATCTAGAAAAAATAAATCAGCAAAGAAACAGCAATCCTAAATGACTCACTAGATCAAATGGACTTAATTGATATCTTCAGAACATTTCAACCCAAAGCCACGGAATATACATTCTTCTCAAGTGT
>NW_005361652.1:771896-773074 GCF_000412655.1 Myotis brandtii | reverse complement strand
TTGGGTTACCAAAGAGATCAAAGAAGAAATAAAAAGCATCCTGAAAACAAATGACAATGAAAACATAACAATCCAAAATCTATGGGACACAGTGAAAGCAGTCTTGAGAGAGAAGTTTATAGCTCTACAGGCTTACCTCAAAAAAATAAATAAATAATCTAACTCTACAACTTAAAGAATTGGAAAGAGAGCAATAAGAAAAGCCCAGAGTGAGAAGAAGGAAGGAGATAATAAAGATCAGAGCAGAAATAAATGACATAGAAACCAAAAAAACAAAAACAAACAAACAAACAGACAAACAAAAAAACAATACTAAAGATCAATAAAATAAAGAGCTGGTTCTTTGAAAGGATAAACAATATTGATAAACTTCTAGCCAGACTCACCAAAAAGCAAAGAGAGAGGATCCAAATGAATAAAATCAGAAATGAAAGAGGCAACATAAAAACAGGCCCCACAAAATACAAAGGATTGTAAAAAAAAAAATACCATGAACAACTCTATTCCAACAAACTAGACAACCTAAGGAAATGGACCATACTCTTAGAAAAATACAACCTTCCAAAACTCAATCAGGAAGAATCTAAAAATCTCCATAGGCCGATAACTATGGAGGAAATTTAAGCAGCCATCAAAAAGTTTCCAGCAAACACAAGCTTGGGGCCAGATGGCTTCACAGGGGAGTTTTACAAAACATTAAAAGAAGAAATAAAACCTACCCTCCTCAGACTACTGCAAAAAATTCAAGAGGAAGGCACAATTCCAAGCTCATTCTATGAAGCCAGCATTACCCTAATACCAAAGCCAGATAAAGACAACACAAAGAAAGAGAATTACAGGCCAATATTCCTGATGAACATAGATGCCAAAATCCTCAACAAAATTCTAGCAAATTGGATCTATCAGTACATCAGAAAGATCATACACCATAACCAAGTAGGATTTATCCCAGGGATGCAAGGATGATACAATATCCGCAAATCAATAAATGTGATACATCACATAAACAAATTGAGAAAATAAAACACATAATCATATTGATTGATGCAGAAAAGGCATCTGACAAAGTCCAACACCCTTTCTTGATAAAAACTCTCAGCAAAGTGGGAATAGAGGGATCATACCTCAACATAATAAAAGCCTTATATGACAAACCTACAGCCAACATCATACTCAAT
>NW_005361652.1:760531-771352 GCF_000412655.1 Myotis brandtii | reverse complement strand
GGAGAACAGTATAGAGTTTCCTCAAAAAACTAAAAATGGAACTTCCATTTGACCCAGTGATTCCACTTCTAGGAATATATCCCAAGAAACGAGAAACACCAATCAGAAAGGATATATGCACCCCCAAGTTCATAGCAGCACAATTTACCATAGCTAATATTTGGAATCAGCCTAAGTGCCCATCAGCAGATGCGTGGGTTAGAAAACTGTGGTGCATCTACATAATGGCATACTACGCTGCTATAAAAAGGAAGGAACTCCTACCATTTGCAGCAGCATGGATGGACCTGGAGAGCATTATGTTAAGAGAAATAAGTCTGTTAAAAGATAAATTAATCTAATCAAAAAATGGGCAAGGGACCTAAAATACTTTTCAAAAGAGGACATAAGGAAGGCCAAGAGACATATGAAAACATACTCAAAGTCACTAATCATCTGAGTGATGCAAATCAAAACAGCAATGAAGTACCATTTCACACCTGTCAGAATGGCTATCATCAACAAATCAAAAAATTACAAGTGCTGGCGAGGATGTGGAGAAAAAGGAACCCTGGTGCACTGCTGGTGGGAATGCAGACTGGTACAGCCACTGTGGAGAACAGTATAGAGTTTCCTCAAAAAACTAAAAATGGAACTTCCATTTGACCCAGTGATTCCACTTCTAGGAATATATCCCAAGAAACGAGAAACACCAATCAGAAAGGATATATGCACCCCCAAGTTCATAGCAGCACAATTTACCATAGCTAATATTTGGAATCAGCCTAAGTGCCCATCAGCAGATGCGTGGGTTAGAAAACTGTGGTGCATCTACATAATGGCATACTACGCTGCTATAAAAAGGAAGGAACTCCTACCATTTGCAGCAGCATGGATGGACCTGGAGAGCATTATGTTAAGAGAAATAAGTCTGTTAGAGAAAGATAAATATCACATGACCTCATTCATTTGTGGAATATAATGAACATAAACTGATGACCAAAAACAGATCCAGAGACAGAGACGCATTGATGAGACTGTCGAACCTCAGAGGGAAGGCAAGGGAGGGTGGGGTGGGTAAGGCGATAAATCAACCAAAGGACTTGTATGCATGCATGTAAGCATAATTAATGGACACAGACACTATGGGGGGTGGAAGGTAATGGGTGGATAAGGACACATATGTAATACTTTAATGAATAAAGAAAAAAATAAAATAAATACTTGACACATTTTAAAAAATGCAGCTGCTTTCTGAGCCCATGATTCTACTTCTGAATATATATCTGAAGAAATGCAAAACATTAATTTGAAAGAATATATGCATTGTAGCATTATTTACAATAGTGCAGTAATGATAGCAACCCAAGGGTATGTCAATAGAGGAGTGGGTAACAAATGAATATTCCATTATGTATACATACTAGAGGCCCAATGCAAGAAATTCATCGAGCAAAAGTAGACCTTCCTTCCCCTGGCTGTTGGCACCGGCTTCCCTCTGGCACCCGGGACCTGAGCTTCCCTCTGCTTCTAGCAGGCACCCAGGATCTGGCTTCCCTAGCAGCCTCGGCATCATCCAGAAGGTCGTCTGGTCTTATTAGCATATTATGCTTTTATTATTACAGATATACTAGTAACCCTGCGCATAAATCCATGTGCCAGTAGGTCAATGCCGCCCTCTTGTTGCTCCCCCCGCTCCCCCATAGCTTGTTGCCCTGCCCTCTCCTGTAGCTCTCCGCCTCCCATTTGCTTGCTGCCCTGCCCCGTCCTGTAGCTCTCTGCCACCCACTGTAGCTCCCCTGCCCCCCCCCCCACTCATAGCTTACTGCCCTGCCCCCTCCTGTAGCTCTCCCCAGTCTGCTTGTACCTAGCTGGCCCACCCTCCTGCTGATCCGTGATCTAGTTGTAATGTACTTGGTCGTGACGCCTCAGGGCATAATGGATAATTAGCATATTCCTCTCTTATTATATAGGAGGATAATGTAATATTACTCAGTGAGAAAAAATAATGAAATATTACCATTTGAAATAGCATGGATGGACCTAGAGGGTTTTGTGTTAAGTGAACTAAGTCAGTCAAAGAAAGACAAATACCATATGATTTCATTTATATGTGGAATCTAAAGAAAATATAAATGAATAAACAAAACAGAAAATAACTCATAGAGACAGAGAACAGACTGATGGTTGCCAGAGGGGAGGAGGTTTGGAGTACTGAGAGAAACAGATAAAGAGATTGAGAAGTACAGATTGGTAGTTACAGAATAGTCTCAGGAATGTAAAGTATAGCATAGAAAATATAGTCAATAATATTGTAATAACTATGTATGGTGCAAGTTAGGTACTTGAAATACCAGAACGAACACTTTGTAAAGTTTATGATTGTGTACCCACTATGCTGCACACCTGAAACTAATATAAAATAATTTTCAATGTAAACTGTAATTGAAAAAATAAAGAAAATTCCATAGCGAAGCTCAACCTTGCCCTCCCAGACCTTGACATACACCAGCTCCCAATTTCTGGGATACAGCCCTCTCCTGGGTTCCTCCAATTCCTGGGGTAAAGTGCCCTCTGCAAGGTACTTGCTTGACCAGAACTGGCCTCCCAAGACATTGTTCCGTCTCCCTGGTCCTCGCCTGACCACCACAAACTTGCCTGGGGCTCAACCAGTACATGGTCGATATAAAGGACATGGTAGAGAAGGGAATGGTACCAGATCCCAGAACGGGGACCTGAAACGGCTCCATGGGAACTCACAGATGCCGGCCACTATTTCTACTTACTATTTTCCTCTTCCTTTCTGTCCATATAATTCTCATCCTCTTCCTCATAGTTGTATTCCTCCTCCTCTTCTTCATACTCTTCATACTTATAGTCTTCATCCTCTCCTCCTTCTCCCTCATCCTCCTTGTGCCTTTCCTCCTTGTCCTTGTCCTCATCCTCTTCATCCTCATCCCCTTCATCCTCCTCCTCGTCATCATCCTCCTCAACTTCCTCATTCTCATCCTCTTCCTCTTCCTCCTCCTCCTCCGCCTCCTCCTCCTCCTCCTCCTCCTCTACCAGCTGTATGATCAAGTTCTCATTTATGGGCTGGGCGAACTCTTGCCTATCCTCCTCCTCCCAAACGCCTTGCGGAACTTGCTGTAAAATCCTAGGAGCTGCTGCCCTCGCGACTACAGCCTCCAATTCCACAGGCACCAAACCACCCTGGATAGATCCAGGGTCTTGGCCTAACACATCACCAGCTCCTTTCTGGCCACCTGAGATGGAGCTTTGCTTCTGTGTGGTAGTCATTGCTGGAGAGACACAGCAATCAGTGACTCAATTGGAGAAACGATCTGGCTGCTTGACGATGGTGGCAAAGATGGCGGCAAAGATGGCGGCTGCCAAGGAAACTGACAGGATGCTATTGGCAGCTGAGGCCAACTGGGGATGACCGAGACAGGAAGTGGGAGGAGTGAGGGGTGGGGCTGGCAGCTCACCAAACCTGAGATTGTGATGTCATTGGAAGAAGCAGGAAAGAATTTGATGGGTGGGTGACAGGAGGCGGAGCTTCAAAGGGTCAATAAAGGTCTGCTTCCTGCATTCCAAGTTCTAAGCTCATTTGCTGAAAGGCTAAGATTGACACCCCCATGGTCCAATGAGGTTTTAAGACCCTCCACTTCTGTAGTTTGGGTACTTCCTTTCCCTTGAGGCTTAGAGTGCTGGTGTACACTTCAAGCCCAAGCATGACCTGTCCTTTTTAATTGTACTGTTGCCAGAAAAACTAAAGTGTTCCAATATAGAGGCACTCTGCTGTGCAGTGAATTGTTTCCTGATTTTCACCCAGAGATGGCTTATGTGACTGAGAACAAAGTCATAAAAAAATTATATAGTTCAGATCTCATAATAGTAAAAACCTACCAAAAGAGAGGTAGAAAATATCAGTTTTTAATTAAATGCATATACCAGATCCTGGAGGAAATGGTGCAGTGTTGTGACCAAACTGATGTATTAGCTGAGCTGCTCCACCTGGTTGGTGGAATTAAGCCAAAGAAAAATAAAATGCTATTGCCCAGATATGATCCTCCCTCTTGAATATATCTTAAGGTCAGTTTGAGATCCATTATTACGACTGTACAATGAAGTTTAGACTGATTTGCTTGTCTCTCTTTAACTTGGACACTGCCCTAAAATCACTATAGCTACCTGCACAGGTCCTTCGGGTACTAACAAAAAAGTTAGTGGTGTTCTCCACTTTGGAGAGTTATAAGTGATACTCACTGTCTGGGTGAGAGGCTCATTGTAAGAGTTGTCATTTTGTCCATGGAGCAGCTACAGCCACTGTGTTTTGAACAACTTCCTTCTGGATTTTTTCCCAGGTTGGTCATAATGTTATCATTAAAATAGTAATTCAAAAACAGCAATCCATGTTGTGGAACATGATTCTCTCTTGGCTGAATAGTCTACTTGATTTATGGGGTTGTGTGTGAGAGTGCCTACTTTCTACCATTCATCCTCTAAAAGCTGTACTAACTGGATTTCTAACAGCTCCCCACTCTTTTGATATAAATGGTCTCAGATTCCCTTCCTTTGCATCTTGGATGCATCTTAATAGTGTAACTCTGTATGGGCTCATGTTGTAGTTCTAATCTAGGTGATGGTTGTAGTTACAGTTTTAAAACAGAGCCAAGTTGTGTCTTTCTCCTTGACAGAAATCATAGGTGCTCCCCTTATACTCTATTCTATAGGAGGGTGAGCAACCGCCATGGCACCTTTTAGGCATTTGTTGCAGTCTTAACCCTCACCATTCAGTGTCATTCTTGTGTTCATATATTCATTTACCTCCCCTTCTTCTATGTAGGCAAACACATTATCTTTATATTTCTGAACTTGCCCCATGTGTCCCATGCCTTTTCTCTTCCAAAAAGCCATTGTCTATTTTTGTCACTTTGCTTACTCCGCCAATCATTGCAGAAACTCAACTTTATATAGGATGGCAAGGAGTAACTAAACACCAATGGAAATGACTAATTAAGCAGGCATATTGACTTGCCAAACTCTAAGGGTGACAAAAAGGGCAAGCAAAACTATTAACAGCCCAGCAGTCAACAGGAGTACCAACCTGGTAGCACCAGTTCCACTTTCTCCAAGTTCCACTGTTTGAAAACCTGGGCCCAAATGGTGGATACAAACACTGGGTTATAACAGCTGAACAACCATAGCCAATGGTTTGGCCCCTTTCTATATCAAGCAGTTAAGTAGTCAGTCACTCTCCTCCAAGGAGTGAGTAGTTGTACAGGAGTCATGCTATGGTGTCATGCCAATAATGCTCCTTTATTTCCCCTAATTCTTATTCAAAGCTTCAAATTCCACCCATAGATATTTTCCAGAATTCATACTAGTGTATCTGAGCCAAGTATTCCACTCCCTTTGGTTGCTGACTATTTCCTCCCAGAGCAAGGATTTTACTTCCCTGCTCTGCTTTTCATGAGCACTAGCAATGAAAGCATGGATGCTGAATGTGTCATTTGGTAAGTCTCCTGTGTTGGTAATGTATCCTCAGAGTGTCCAAATATGGGGAAGTTGCTCTCCACTAGCAAGTCAGAGGAGTAGGTGATAGAGGACTGGTTCTGGAAGGGGAATCTGGCAATTTAAGTTTCCTAGGTTTTTCCATGCAAATGTCCCGTCCAAATACTCATGGTCTTACTATTTGTCATGAAAGCCCAGACTTTGGCATATGAGACCTGTTTGAGTTATGCATCCAGTGTCATTTTGCAGCTTTACCTCTCTCTTTTTCTTTTTTTAAACAGACAATAGTATGGTGAAGTCTTGGGAGGGGCAGGTGCAGGGAGGAAGGTGTCAACGGGACAAAAAAAACAACAAAAAGTGAACATCTGTAATACTTTCAACAATAAAAATAATTTTTAAAAGAGCAGTAAAAATGTATTTTTATTAATATTGACATTAGTGCAGTCTTCCCCCATTCCTCCCACCCACTTTGCCCACCTCCACCTCCCCTTCCCTTGATCTTCACCGCACTATTGTCCATGTCCATGGTTTATACATATATGTTCTTTAGCTAATCCTTTTGACTTATCTGGTCACCACCCCACTCCTCTCCCTCTGGCACCTGCCAGTCTTTTCCATGTATCCATGCTTCAAGTTCAATTTTGTTCCTCACTTGATTTTGTTCATTGGGTTCCACACATAGTGAAATCATATGTTATTTGTCTTTCTCTGACTGGCTTATTTTGCTTAGCATAATACTCTCCAGGTCCATCCATGCTGTTGCAAAGGGTAAGAGGTCCTTCTTTTTTTAAACCACATAGTATTCCATTGTGTAAATGTACCATGTCTTTTTTAACTACTCTTGTTTGATGGACACTTGGGTTAGTTCCAGATCTTGGCTATTGTAGATAACACTGCTATGAACAAAGGGGTGCATATATTCTTTCTCTTTTTTAAATATATTTTATTGATTTTTTACAGAGAGGAAAGGAGAGGGATATAGAAGAAACATTGAGAAACATCAATCAGCTGCCTCCTGCACACTCCCTACTGGGGATGTGCCCACAACCAAGGTACATGCCCTCGACCGGAATTGAACCTGGGACCCTTGAGTCCACAGGCTGATGCTCTATCCACTGAGCCAAACTGGTTAAGGCAGCATATATTCTTTCTGATTGGTGTTTCTGGATTCTTAGTATATATTCCCAGAAATGGGATTGCTGGGTCAAATAGCAGTTCCATTTTTTAAATATATTTCTTTATTGATTTCAGAGGGGAAGGGAGAAGGAGAGAGAGATAGAAACATCAATGATGAGAGAATCATTGATCTGCTGCATCCTGCATGCCCCCTACTGGGGCTGAGCCCACAACCTGGGCATGTGCCCTTGGCCGGAATTGAACCTGAGATCCTTCAGTCCGCAGGCTGACACTCTATCCACTGAGCCAAACTGGCTAGGGCCAGCAGTTCCATTTTTAATTGAGGACACTCCATACTGTTGTCCATAGTGGCTGCACCAGTCTGCATTTGCAACAATGCACTAGGGTTCCCTTTTCTCCACGCACTTATTGTTTGTTGATTTATTGATAGTAGCCATTCTGACAGGTGTGAAATGATCCTTCATTGTAGTTTTATATTACCTCTTTTTGATGATTGGTGACCTTAAGCATTTTTTCATATGTCCATTGGACATCTGTAGGTCCTCTTTGAAGAAGTGTCTATTCAGGACTTTTGCCCAGACCTGCACTACTCCCTCATGCCAACACAGCAGGAAGGAGCAGTCTAGAAGACTCCACAGGTTGGGGAAAAACCTGAGCTCGAGTTGGGAGAAACCTTTCCCCTTTCCCCAAGTCAAACAGTTTAGTCACTGACTGGGGCTCTGCACAATGCCTTTCAAGAAAGAAGAGGGTCCCTCAAAGACACTGCTTTGTGCAGCCAGCAGGCCCCTCTGCTGGACCCAAACACAGTAGCACAGCCTTTCTAACAGTCAGAGCCCTAGCAAACTTCTCAGGCTGGGACTGCTAATAATAGCAGTGCTTCTTCAATGGGAAGATGCTGTTTGTTTCTCCCAGGCAGACAGAATTCCTCTGGTTCCCTCTGATGCAATGCTACATGGGCTCTTCTTCCCATCTCTGCTGCTCTGAATTGAGACCTTACACTCCCAAGGGGAGGGAGCTTTGTAGCCCATATTCCGTGGGGGCTCTTAGTGTTCCCTTTACTCCTTTCCTGTTAATTAATAACTGGGTTATTATAATGGTATCACTATCATGTGAAAATACCACAAATTATTTAGCCAACCTCTTTTTTGTGTGATTTGGGAAGTTTTTGTCTACTATGAATAGTGCTTGTGTTTCTGTGAACACTCTTACAAATGTGTTCTGTTGCCCATTTTCACAAAATTCTGTTGGGTAAATACCTAAGAGTGAAATTGTTGTATCATAGGTTATACATAAATTCATATATATGTTACCAAATAAATTTCCAAAGAGGTTGTACCAGTTTTCACTTGCATCAGTTGCTCCATGTCCTCACAAAGATATGGTATATCTAACATTTTTAATTTTACCTGTGTAAGTTTGAGATTAAAAGCATCTCATATAGTTTTAATTTTTATTTCCCTGATCCTCAGGAATAATGAGTTTGAGAATGTTTTCATTTGTTTATTGGTAATTTGGGTTAGCCATTTTTTCTGAAGTACCTATTTATTTTTTCCCATTTTTCTATTAGGTTGTCTGCCTTTTTCCTCCAGATTTTTAGGAATTCTTTATATATTCTAGATAAAATTTCTTTGTTGGATGCATGTATTGCAAATAAATACTTCTATTCCATGAACTGCATTTTCTTTTTCATGATGGGGTCTTTTGATGAACAGATGTTCTTTAGTTTTACATAGCTTTTTTATCTTTATTGTTAGTACTTTTTTTTCTGGTGTCTCCTGTTAAAGAGATCGTTGCCTACTAAAAATATCATAAAGGCATTTCCTATGTTTTCTTTAAATTATTTCTACCTTTCACAGGTATATCTACCAACCATATCCACTTGATTTTTTATAGCTCAATAAAGAGTCAAGATTCAGTTGTTTTCAAGTGGGTATCCAACTGACTAAAAAAATGTCATTTTCTCACTCTATGTCAGTGTCACATTTGTATTGGATCAGGTGACTCTACATGCAAGATTATATACACACATACATTTTATGCTCTTGGTGAAGGGATTGAGAAGTAAGATTGGTAGTTACAAAATAGTCATGGGGATGTAAAGAAAATTAATTTTTATCTAGGGTCATGAAGACCTTTCAACCACTTCACTACATTGCACACTCAGATTAATAAAGTCAGAGGACAGAGATACAGTATGAAACAGCTTAACCAGTATATGATGAAATTAAGCACATGACTGGAAGTTGTAAAACCAAAGTCAGAACCCAGGTTTGCCTGCATTCACAACAGGTAATTGTACTCTCTCTACTAATTATCTCTCTACTACTGCCTCATGGACTTGAAATCTGGTCTTTCTTATTGAAAACACAGGTAGGTGGTCTTAACAATGCTCCATACTGCCCAATGAGAAACATTTTAAACATTAAACTTCTCTCTCACACACACAATTTCCCTCCAAAAGAGAAGAAAATATAACCATGTATTCAAGGTAGAACTGCAGCCTGCAAGCTAGTTGACAAGAAATTAGATCCTAGATCCTCACTCAGCTATAGTCACCATGCCTGTATGCAAACCTTCTTGAATGTACAGAAAGTTCCATCACTTTTATCTAAAGAGAAGGAGTATGTATTTAAATTAATGGTTGATGTTACATTACAGCCATGATTTTTCTCAAAAGATTTATACAATATATACATTTCTAGAGTTTAAAAAATTTTACATAGCATGACAGCATTCCAAATCACATTATAGATTTCAACCTACTTAGGTTGTTTATTATTCTTTTAATTTTGATTTGATTATCATCATGTTGATATAGTGCATGACCATTATAGAAAAAACTCCTAAAATAATAACACAAATTTTAAAAGGTGCATAACCCAGATTCATCCAGAGACATGCACTGCTAATTCCGTGGTGTTTATTCATCTAGATACATGTTATCTGTGTGTATGTGTATGTGTGTATATATGGAATTCCATCTAATTTTAACCAGCTGTATTATTTTACTTAATATTATTGTGTATGTATCTGTATATCATGACATGAACTATTTATCCACCTGGTATAAAAATACATTTAATATCTTTTCTATCTTCTGAGAAAACAGAAAACAGATTAGTGCTACTTGATTACCAGAGTTAGAAGTGGTATAGAGACAGACATTTGTCTTTCATTTGTCTGTTAAATATAAGCGGCTAAAGCAGGAATCTTGTCCTTTATCTCAATAGGAAAGCTTTCAGTCTTTCACCAGTCAGTATGAATCTAGCTGTGATTAGTTTCCAGTCTCTCATTTATCACTGTCCTTTGTTGATTTTTGTCCAGTGTGTTAAAAATCATTGTTTTATATTTTTTCTGATCATTTTGGTTATATTTCAGGAACATGTTGTAGGTTTAATTATGGAATTCCAAAGATCTCTATGTCCTGACCTCCATAATCTATGAATTTATTACCTTATACTGCAAAATCGACTTTATAGATATGATTAAGTTAAAGATCTTGGGTGGGGAGATTATTGTATAATATGTGGGTTGACCTAATGTGATCGCAGTGTCCTTGTAAGGGAGAAGGTGTTGTGAAGAAGAAAGTAGAGAGATATTTGAAGATGCCACCCTGTTGGCTTTGAAGATAGGAAAAGAAGTTATAAGTTAAGGAAGGCAATAAATGAAGCTCTAGAAACCAGAAAAAACAAACAAACAAGGAAACAGATTCTTCCCTACAGCCTCTGGAGGAGCATGACCCTGCCAATACCCTGGTTTCATCCTGGTGAAACCAATTTCTGATTTCTGGCCTCTAGAACTGTTAGACACCTGTGTGTTGTTATAAATTACTAAGTTGTGGCAATTTGTTACAGTAATAAAAGGACATTAATACAGAAAGTAAATTTTGTCTCTGTTCCTCTACCATTTGGTGAAAAATAAGGCAATTAATGTGCATTCTACATAAATTACACCAAGGAAAAGGAAGAGGTGGGAACAATACCCAACTTATTAAATGTGGCCCAGACAGCATGATTCTCTGAACTAGGAGATCATGGTTCTATTCCCAGTCAGGGCACATGCCCAGATGCAGGCACGATTCCCAGTGTAGAACATGCAGGAGGCAGCCAATCAATTATTTTCTCTCATCATTGATGTTTCTACCTCTAACTCCCTCTCCCTTCCTCTCTGAAATCAATATAAATAAATAAA
>NW_005361652.1:744823-760461 GCF_000412655.1 Myotis brandtii | reverse complement strand
CCCTGCATTCAAAAATAAAATTCATGAAAATCTGAATAGGGCAATACCAACTGACGAAATTGAAGAAGTAATAATTAAAAAAAAAAAGACTCCCAGCAAACAAAAGCTCTGGTCCAGACCTCTTCACAGGAGATTTTTATCAAACACTCGAAGAACTAACACCTATTCTCCTCAGATTATTCCAAAAAATGCAAACGGATGGAACACTACCAAACACTTCTTATGAGGTCAGCATTATCCTAATTCCAAAACCAGATAAAGACAGTACAAAGAAAGAGAATTACAAGCCAATATCCCTGATGAACATAGCTGCTAGAATCCTCAACAAAATGTTAGCAAATCTGGCCCAGCAATATATTAAAAAGATCATACATCATGACCAAGTGGGATTTATTCCAGGGATGCAAGGCTTGTACAATATTCGCAAGTCAATAAATATGGTACATGACATAAACAAATGGAAAGACAAAAATTACATAATATCAATAGACACATAAGAAGCATCAACAAAATTCAACACCCATTTTTGATAAAAACTCTCATCAAAGTGGGAATATAGGGATATCTCAACATAATAAAGGCCACATATGACAAACTTACAGCCAACATAATATTCAATGGACAAAAACTTAAACCATTTTCCCTAAAAACAGAAACAAGACAGTGATGTCCGCTTTCACCACTCTGATTCAATATAGCACTGGAAGTCTTAGTCATAATGATCAGAAAGGAAGAATAAGTAAAAGGCATCTGAATTGGAAAGGAGGAAGTAAAGCTATCATTATTCACAGACGACAAGATATTGTACATAGAAAACCCTAAAGTCTCCATCAAAATCTACTAGATTTAATAAATGAATTCGGCAATGTAGCATGATACAAAATTAATATTCAGACATTGGTGGTATTTTTATACACCAATAATGAACTATCAGAAAGAGAAACTAAGAAAATAATCCCATTTACTATTAGAACAACAACAACAAAAACATACTTAGGAATAAATTTAACAAAGGAGGCAAAAGACCTGTACTTGGAAAGCTATAGAACATTGCAGAAAGAAATTGAGGAGCATACAAATAAGTGAAAGTATATATGCCATCTTTATGGAACAATTAACATAATTAAAATGTCCATATTACCCAAAGCAATCTATACATTCAATGCAATCCCTATTAAAATGCCAATGGCATAATTCACCTATCTAGAACAAAAAATTCCAAAAATTCATATGGAACTAAAAAAGGCCCTGGAGAGCCACAGCAATCTTGAGAAAGAAGAACAAAATTGGATGGACTACAATACCTGATATCAAGTTATGCTACAATGCCACTGTAATTAAAACAGCTTGGTACTGGCAAAAGAACAAGCATATAGATCAATGGAACAGAACAAAGAACCCAGAAATAGACCCAATCCATTATACTCAATTAATATTTGACAAAGGAGGCGAGAACGTACAATGGAGTAAAGACACTCTCTTCAACAAATGGTGTTGGGAAAACTGGACAGACACATGCAAAAAGATGAAACTAGACCAACTTCCATCATACATAAGAATAAACTCAAAATGGATAAAATACTTAAATGTAATTCATGAAACAATAAAAAAATCCCTAGAAGAAACCATAGGCAGCAAAATTTCAGACATCTGTCATAGCAATATGTTTGACTACACATCTCCTAAGGCAAAGAAAAATGAGAAAAAAACAAATGGAACTACATCAAAATAAAAAGCTTCTGCACAGCAAAAGAAACCATCGACAAACTGAAAAGAGATCTCACTGTATGGGAGAACATATTTACCAATGATACATCTGATAAGGAGTTAATATGAAAAATATATAAAGAAATCATACAATTTAACAAAAGGAACACAAACAATCCAATTTAAAATTGGGCAAAGGATCTAAGTAGACACTTCTCCAAAGTAGATATACAGATGGCCAAGAGACATATGAAAAAAATACCCAAAGTCACTAATCATCAAGAAGATGCAAATTAAAACGACAATGAAATATCACCTCACACCTGTCATAATGGCTACCATCAACAAATCAACAAATAACAAGTGCTGGTAAGGATGTGGAGAAAAGAGAACCCTAGTACACTGCTGGTGGAAATGCAGACTGGTGCAGCCACTATGGGAAACAGTATGCAGTTTCCTTAAAATATTAAATGTGGAACTGCCATTTGACCCAGTGATCCCACTTCTAGGAATATATTCTAAGAAACCTGAAACACCTATCGGAAAGAATATATGCACCCCTATATTCATAGCAGCACAACATACAATAGCTAAGATCTGGAAACAGCACAGATGCCCATCAGTAAGTGAGTGGATAGAAAAGCTGTGGTACATTTACACCAGGGAATACTATGCAGCAGTAAAAAAAGAAGGATCTCATACCATTTGAGACAGCATGGAGGGACCTGGAGAGTATTATCCTATCTAATAAAAGACAAAAAGGGTAATTAACCATACCTCCGCTACGCTTCCTATTGGCTACTCGGGGCGATATGCAAATTAACTGCCAACAAAGATGGAAGCCATCAGCCACACAGCTGAAGCGAACATGAGGCTTGCTTGCTCCAGTTATGGAGGAAGCCAAGGTTCCCTTCCTGCCGCGGCCTGGCTCTGAGCCCGAAAGCAACAATGTTTCAATTATAGAAGCTAAACAAACCCCAGATACCTGCTTTCAGCCGGCCTCGGCCTCAGAGCTGGGAGCGCCAGTGACGGCAACAATGTTTCAATTATAGAAGGTAAATAAATCTCAGAATAAAAAAAAGAAAAGAAAAAAAGGAGAGGCTGGGAGCTTCAGTCACTGGCCAGTCTGAAAACTGCCCTCAGCCCCTCACCCAGACTGGGGAGAGGGCCTAAGCCAGCAGGTGGTCATCCCCTGAGGGGTCCCAGACTGCAAGAGGGCACAGGCCAGGCTGAGGGACCCCCCATTCCCGAGTGCACAAATTTTTGTGCACCGGGCCTCTAGTTTACACTAATAAAAGAGAAACATGCAAATTGTGTCACTCCACTATGCCCACCAGCCAATCAGGATGAGTATGCAAATTAACCCAACACAGATGGTGGTTAATTTGCATACACAGGCACAGATCAAAGACTGAAGACTGAAGAGTGAAGACTGAAGACTGAAGAGGCTTGGTTTCTCTGCTGCAGCCAGAGCGAAGACCTGCATCCAGGGTGCCAGAGGAAAACCAGTGCCGGCAGCCAGGGAAAGGAAGGTCTATTGCGCGAATCTTCATGCAGTGGGCTTCTAGTGTTAAGAATAATAAAGCCAGTTAGGAAAATACAAATATCACATGATCTCACTCATATGTAGAATCTAAAGAACAAAATAAACTAATGAACAAATAGATTCAGAGACATAGAAGCATGGAACAAACTGTCGAATCTCAGAGGAAAGGTGGGGGTGGGTAGGTGGAAAGAGATTAACCAAAGAACTTATATGCATATATGTATAATTCATCGACACAGCATTAGGGTGGTGAAGGCCTTGGGCAGGGGGCAGGTGCAGGCTAGAATGGATCAATGGGGAAAAACAGGGACATCTGTAATACTTTCAACAATAAAGTAAAATTTTAAAAAATAATAAAGCCATTAAAATAAAAAAATGAAAGTCATGACATGAAATCAAAACTACAGTCTGATATGCCTCATTAATTTAAACATATTTTAGCAGATTCAATCAGCAGTATATAGCAAGAATAATGGACTGTGATGAAGTACAGTTAATCCCAGGAACAGAAGTATGGTTTACTTAATTCTCTTCTCCTAGATATACATCTCCCTATGAGCACCGCCTATAGTCAACTAGGTAGTAAATTTGAAACAGGGTTAGCAGAGACCAGGCCAGGCCTCAGTGTCATAGAGCAGACTCAGGAATGTGAAGCTGAGAGAACTAAATATGCTTTATACCAACTGCTTACTAAAGCATATTGCATCTGAAGGATGTAACAATAAGTCCTTTAAATAATCTGCTTTTCTTTTGAAACATAATTACTAGTAATAAATGTAAAGAAACCTGTTACATCAACAAAAATCACAATAAAAATTCAACCCTGAGACCAGAAGCTTTATTAAGGAGTTTGTGCTTTTTACACAGAGTAATGGGGAACCATTTACAGATTTTAATTGTTGATCTAATAGCTAAAAGTTTTTCTTTAGAGTAGTAATTTCTAAAGTATTGTTCAGATACCTAGGGGGTATGCAAATGATCCACCAGAGTCCTGAAAAATATGTATTGCTGTTTCTATTATATCTCATAATTTATTTGCTTACAAATTTGTGCATTCACAGTTTACTATACCCAAATTTCCTTAACATATTTAGATGTATTATAAATGAAGATATATTTCTTAGGCTTACTGCAAAAATACTTCTTGGAGACTGGTGCACAGTCAAAAACGTTTATAAAGGTAGCTTTACATAATTTAAGATCACAAAGCCCTCACACTATGAGGTGTTATCTGAGGACACAGAAATGAGGGAGGAAATGAAATAACTAGTGACTCAGCCTCTTCAGTCTGCTCTCAACAGTGCCTGCCAGGCTCCCCCCAACCCCCCCGCAACAGAAGTGATCAGCCCTTGCGTTTGCAATCAAATATTGAATTACTTCCCTCACCCAACACCCTCATATTTATAGTGATGGTAGATGTCCAAATGATTTTTTTAAATGTATCACATACTTTCTGCCTGGAAACATCCAAGTTAAATGTGTCTCTTCCCAGGTTACAATGATATAGTCCAGTTGTCATAGAAACCAAAAGTATGTTATGTTTTTGTGTTTTACATTGGTATTCTATGCAAGTAGAAGCATATCTGAGACCTTTTCATATTTCTGCTGTAAGTGCCTCAAATGTGAATCACACGACAGAAGGGACCAGGACCCTTCTGTCTACTTGCAACTAAGACCCATTCATAAACAGTCAGACAATGGTCACTTGGAATTCCAAATACCAGAAGCTGGTTTTCAGATGTTCCTGTCAGTGCATGTCTTTGCTGAAAATTTGTCTCTGTGGAATATGTAATGCATTTCAGTCATCATAGAAATTAGATTGTCATGTAAGACACAACATTAATTTATTCATTCTATGTCACCCTAAAATTAACTTTAGAACCAAAGCCTGGAACCACACCCTGTCATTCAAACTGTCCATATTCTTACAGAAAGGAAATGCTTACAGAATTTGTTATTATATTAAATTATGTCATGACAAAAAAAACTAACAAAATCAAAGCTAACACAAATAGAGGAATAACAAAATAAGCAGTGGTGTATTCATAAATTAAATTCTATGTATCTGTTATAAAGATGAAGTCAATTTAAATGTACCAACAGAAAAATAGTAAAATAAAATTAAGCTACAAAAATAAGTAAAATAATTATGTCATGTATTATAAAACACACATATTGAATGATGCTCTATGTTTCTTCTTTTTTTTCCTTTTTTAAAATTAAATCTTTATTGTTCAGATGACATTTGTTCCTCTTTTTTTTCCCCCTATAACTCCCCTCCTTCCAGTTCCTGCCCCACCCTCCGCCCTCACTCCCCACCCACTGTCCTCATCCATAGGTGCATGTTTTTTGTCCAGTCTCTTCCCGCATCTCTCACTCCCCTTTCCCCCCCAAGAATAGTCAGTCCATTCCCTTTCTATGTCCCTGATTCATTATAATCACCAGTTCATTCTGTACATCAGATTATTTATTCACTTGATTCTTAGATTCACTTGTTGATAGATGCATGTTTGTTGTTCACAATTTGTATCTTTACCTTTTTCTTCTTCCTCCTCTTAAAGGATACCTTTCAGCATTTCGTATAATACTGGTTTAGTGGTGATGAACTCCTTTAGCTTTTCCTTATCTGTGAAGCTCTTTATCTGACCTTCAATTCTGAATGATAGCTTTGCTGGATAAAGTAATCTTGGTTGTAGGTTCTTGCTATTCATCACTTTGAATATTTCTTGCCACTCCCTTCTGGCCTGCAAAGTTTCTGTTGAGAAATCAGCTGACAGTCGTATGGGTATTCCCTTGTAGGTAATTGAGTCTCTTTCTCTTGCTGCTTTTAAGATTCTCTCTTTGTCTTTTGCTCTTGGCATTTTAATTATGATGTGTCTTGGTGTGGTCCTCTTTGGATTCCTTTTGTTTGGGGTTCTCTGCGCTTCTTGGACCTGTAAGTCCATTTCTTTCACCAGGTGGGGGAAGTTTTCTGCCATTATTTCTTCAAATAGGTTTTCAATATCTTGCTGTCTCTCATCTTCTGGCACCCCAATTATTCTGATGTTTGTACGCTTGAAGCTGTCCCAGAGGCTCCTTACACTATCTTCGTATTTTCGGATTCTTTTTTCATTTTGCTTTTCCGGTTGGGTGTTTTTTGCTTCTTCGCATTTCAAATCTTTGACTTGATTCTTGCGCTCCTCTGGTCTGCTATTGGGTGTAATATTCTTTATTTCCGACCGTGTATGCTTAATTTCTAGTTGTTTCTTTATCATAGCATCGAGGGTCTCATTAGTTTTCGTGAGGCTCTCCAAAAGTTTATTGCAAGCCCTCAAAATTGCGTTTTTTAGCTCTATATCCTCCATTTCTGTCATGTTTTTTTGTCTCCGCATTTTTTATGCTTTCTTGGTGCACCCCCTAGTGGTCTTTGTGCGCAGTCTTGTTCTAGTTGAGCCTTGATTGTTGTAGTTAATACTAGAGGGATTTGACCACCAGGCCGACTGGCTGTGTGAATCAGCTGTGTCTGCCGCGGAAAACTTCTGTCCTCTGGGGAGGTGCTAATCTAGCCTTTGCCTGAGGCGATCTGGCAAATGGCTCTGCGCAGGGCTTGGGCGGGGCGGGATCAACAGGGCAGGGCGGGCGGAGGGAGCGGTTATGGCCCCTCTCAGTCCCGTTCCCAGAGGCTCTGCTTCTCAGAACCCCAGGAACCGCTGCAAACCTCGGAGGGAAAGCTGCCTTCCAACTGATGCCAGACACTCCCACTTCTCCCGTTTGAGTCCCCAGCGATTCGCCCGTATCTGGAGCTCAGAGTCTGAGACTCCCCCCTGACCGAAAACGACAACCGCGCTCTCAGCCACCAGCCCGCTTTGCGCGCGCACCTCCGCACCTGAGTATTTTCCACACTGCGCCTCCTCTGAGCCTCGGTGTGCTGTTATTTTTCCTTCTAGTTGAAGAGTCTCTCCTCAGCCAGCCTTCCTGTGGTTCTGGGTGATGTCCGTTCCGTCTTTTAGTTGTATTTTTGAAGTGGTTGTTTGCGGCAGCAGTCTCCGGTGTTTACCTATGCCGCCATCTTGGAGAGACCTCCATAGGTGTATCTCGGTACCTTTTTTTAATCTAAAAATAATGAAACCAATGGGTTCTATTTATTTTAGCATTGGTTAGGCCTATATGCTTGTATATAAGTCCTTTAGTTGCTCTCTCCCCCTTACCCCCACCCTCCCCTATCTTCCCTCTGAGGTTTGACGTAGTTATTGAAAAATCCCAACATAGTGGCCAAGAGGACAGCAGTGAGGGAGAGAGTGTGAGTGAGTTAGAGGAGTGAGAGGAGAGATTGTGGACATGTGCAGTGTGTGTGTATGTGGGGGTGAGTGAGGGACAGTAAGATCTCGCAAGAGTCTTAGGGACTGGCAAATCAGGCTCTCCTGGACAGGAAGTCCCTGCTATTGCCACAGGAACTCCCTGGCCAGGTGTGGCTCTGGCCTGGAGACCATGCCATCTTGTAAGGGGGAGCAGTGGAGGCCAGGAGTGCAGCCACACCAATACCCAGACTGGCCTCAGACACTATCCTGAAGCCGCACGGTGAGACACTTACCAGGCATAACTCGCAAGGACACATGCAGTGAGTGACACACTACCTTGATGCAGGTTCCCAGACATCTGCAGTGACCACTGGCCAGAGAGGCCTCCCATGCCTCCCTGCAGGGGCTCCAGGACCCCACACTCCAGGACCCCGCACTTTGAGTGCATGCCAGAGGGACCCTGTGCACCTCCCTGCCCAGGCCCCAGGACTGCACTGACAGTGCAAGACAGAGGCACCTGGCATGGCACCACACACAGGCCCCAGGACTGCACTGTGAGTCTGTGCTGGAAGAACCCCACACTCCAACTCACCCAGGCCCCAGGACCATGCTGACAGTGTGAGCTGGAGGCACCAGGCATGGCAACATGACCAGGCCCCATGACTGAGCTGAAAGTGCATGCCAGAGGTACCTAGGATGGCACCCTGCCAGCGGCACCAGAGCCACACAGTGAATTGCATTCCAGAGGGCATGGGTCCTCACAGGAAGTCACACACCAGAGAAACGGTGCATGCGCCCCCGCTGAACCTGAGCACCTGCAGTAGACAACTGAGGGACCAAATCTGTGGGGGGAGGGAGTAAAACTCAGAGAAGAGGCAATAAAGGGAGTAAAACTCAGAGAAGAGGCAATGAAGACACTCAAGGCAGACCAGCTTCTGGGTTAAGGAGTCCCAGATCATTGTATCACTAGGGGTTTCAACCTCTCAGATGTCAATCAGGTTGCCCAGGGACAGAAAGAGACAGCAACTCACATTACATAGAAACAAATACAAAGGGACTGCAAAAATGGGAAGAAAAAGAATCCACAAATGAAAGAAAAGGAGGAATCACCAGAAAAGGTGGTAAATGAAATGGAGGCAAGCAATTTTTCAGAGAAAGAATTCAAAGTAATGGTTATAAGGATGATCAACCATCTGGATAGAAAATTCACCAACATGTATAAGAATCAAGAGGAAATGAAGAATGACATAGTTGCAATAAAGAACACAATGGAAGGATTCAACAGTAGACTAGAAGCTGATGACTGAATCAGTGAGTTAAAAGACAGGGTAGTAAAAAAAAATCACCCAAAATGAACAGCAATGGGGAAAAAATTAAAAAGCAGAAGGGTTTAAGGGAACTTTGGGACAACATTAAACGAAGCAACATCTGCATAATAAGGGTGCCAGAAGTAGAATAAGCTGAGCAAGGAATAAAAAATCTGTTTGAAGAAATAATGACAGAAAACTTCCCTGACTTTGGGAAGAGAAAAGTCACACAAACACAGATTCCAAAACAAGATGCACTCAAAAAGACCTATACCAAGACATGTTGTAATTACAATAGCAAACTTTAACAACAAAGAAAGAATTTTAAGGACTGCAAGAGAGAGAGAGAGAAAGTTACCTATAAGGGATCTCCCATTAGACTATCGACTGATTTCTCAACAGAAACACATCAGGCCATAAGGGAATGGAATAAAGTATACAAAGTAATGAAACTCAAGGGACTGAATCCAAGAATACTTTATCCAGCAAGGCTCATCATTCAAAATTGAAAGTGAAATCAGGAGCTTTTCAGGCAAAAACAGGATAAGGCAGTTTATTACCACCAAACCAGCAATGCAAGAAATCCTAAAGGGACTGGTGTAAGAAGAAGGAATTGAATGGGAGAGAGAAACACAGACATAAAGAATAAAAATAGAAAGAAACAAGTACCTATAAATGATAATCTTAAATGTAAATAGATAAGAAAACATGACCCATATATATGCTGTGTACAAAAGAACCACCTCGGGACAAGGGACTCACACAGACTGAAAGTGAAGGGATGAAAAAATATTGTCAGGCAAATGGAAATTTAAAAAAAGGTGGGGTAGCAATACTTATATTTGACAGAATAGACCTCAAAGTGAAGGCCATAATAAGAGATAATGAAGGCCACTACATAATACTAAAGGGGTCAATACAACAAAAGAATATAATACTGGTAAACATATATACACCCTATAAAGGAGCACCCAAATGCATTAAAAAAATTCTGGAAGATATCAAGGGACAGATAGACAAACAGCAATACAATCATAATAGGGGACTTTAATACCCCATTGAAATCACAGGATAAATCTTCTAGACAAAAAAATCAACAAGGAAACAGCAATCCTAAATGACTCACTAGATCACATAGAACTAATTGAAATCTTCAGAACATTTCACCCAAAAGCTACAGCATATACATTCTTCTCAAGTGCACATGGGACATTTTCAAAGATAGACCACATATTAGGACACAGGATATGTCTTTTCAAATTCAAGAAGATTGAAGTCATATCAAGCATCTTCTCAGATCACAATGGCATAAAATTAGAAATCAACTCAATAAGAACAATAAAAAATAATCAAACACTTGGAGGTTAAATAGCATGCTATCAAAAAATGATTGGGTTACCAAAGAGATCAAAGAAGAAATTAAAAAAATCCTGGAAACAAATGATAATGGAAACATAACAATCCAAAATCAATAGGATACCATGAAAGCAGTCTTGGGAGGGAGGTTCATAGCACTACAGTCCTATCTCAAAAAACAATAAAAACTGGTAATAAGTTAGCTAACCCTACAACTTAAAGAATTAGAAAGCAAGCAACAAGAAAAGCCCAGCGTAAGTAGAAGGAAGGAAATAATAAAAAATCAGAGCAGAAATAGATGACACAGAGATAAAAAAATACAAAAGATCAATAAAACTGAGAGGTGGTTCTTTGAAAGGATAAACAATATTAATGAACTTCTAGCCAAGCTCACCAGGAAACAAAGAGAGAGGGCCCAAATAAGCAACATCAAAAACGAAAGAAGTGAAGTAACAACCGACCCCATAGAAATACAAAGGATTGTAAAAAAAAATACTATAAACATCTCTATGCCAACAAACTGGACAACCTGGACGAAATGGACATATTCCTAGAAAAATAGTCTTTCAAAATTCATTAAGGAAAAATCAGAAAACCTGAATAAGCCAATAACTACTGATGACATTGGAGCAGTAATCAAGAAACTTTCAGTAAACAAAAGCCCCTGTCTGGATGGCTTCACAGGGGAGTTTTACCAAACATTCAAAGAACTAAAACCTATCCTCCTCAAACTATTCCAAAAAATTCAGAAAGAAGGAACACTTCCAAACTATTTTGATGATACCAAAACCAGATAAAGACATTACAGAAGAAGAGAATTACAGGCCAACATCTGATGAACATAGATGCTAAAATCCTCAACAAAATTCTAGCAAATCGGATTCAATGATACATTAGAAAGATCATACTAGTAACCACGGCCAAGTGAGATTTATTTCAGGGATGCAAGGCTGGTACACTATCTCTAACTCAATAAGTTTGATACATCACATAATCAAACTGAAAGATAAAAACCAAATAATCATATCAATAGATGCAGAAAAAGCATTCAACAAAATACCCTTTTTTGATAAAAGGTCAAAACAAAGTGGGAATTGAGGGATCATACCTCATCATAATAAAAGCCTTATAATACAAACATATAGCCAACATCATACTCAATGGACAAAAGCTAAAACCATTTCCCAAAAGAACAGGAACCAGACAGGGATGCCACTTTCACCACTCCTGTTCAACATAGTACTAGAAGTGCTAGCCATTCTGATCAGACAAGAAGAAGAAATTAAAGGCATCCAAATTGGAAAGGAGGAAGTAAAACTGTCACTAATCGCAGATGACATGATACTGTACATAGAAAACCCTAAAGACTCCATCAGAAAACTACTAGATTTAATAAATGAATTTGGCAATGTAGCAGGATATAAAATTAATACTCAGAAATCTATGGCATTTTATACACCAATAATAAACTTGCAAAAAGGGAAACCAAACAAACAACCCCATTTACCATTGCAACAACAAAAAATTAGATACTTAGGAATAAACTTAACCAAGGAGGTAAAAGACTTGTACCTGGAAAACTACAGGACAGTGGAAAAAGAAAGAGGAAGATATATGCAAGTGGAAAAATATACCGTGATCATGGATTGGTAGAATCAACATCATTAAAATGTCAATACTAACCCAGGCAACCTACAGATTCAATGCAATCCTATTAAAATACCAACAGCATATTTCACAGAGCTAGAACAAAAACTCCAAAAATTTATATAGAATCAAAAAAGACCCCAAATAGCTACAGCAATCTTGAGAAAGGAAAACAAAGTTGGAGGAATCACAATACCAGATTTTAAGTTATACTACAAAGCCACTATACTCAAAACAGCCTGGTAGTGGCACAAGAACAGGCATATATATAGACCAACGGAACAGAACAGAGAACCCAGAAATTGACCCAAGTCATTATGCTCACATGATCTCACTCATATGTGGAACCTAATGAACAACATAAACTGATGAACAAAAATAGACTCAGAGACATAGAAACATTGAACAGACTGTCAAACCTCAGAGGGAAGTAAGGGAGGTGGAGGGAGGGAAGATATCAACCAATGAACTCATATGCATATATGCATAACCCATAGACACAGGCAATAGAGTGGTGAAGGCTTGGGATGGAGAGGCGGTGGGAGAGAGCAATGGGGAGAAAATAAAGTACATATGTAATACTTTCAATAATAAAGATTTATAGATTTTTTAAAAAGGATACTGGGTTTTGTCAAGTGCTTTTTCTGCTTCTACTGATATGATCATGTGATTTTTACCTTTCATTTTGTTTATGTGCTGTATCACATTTATTGATTTGTGAATATTGTACCAGCCTTGTAATCCCAGAATAAATTCCACTTGATCATGGTGTTTGATATTTTTTGCTAATATTTTGTTGAGGATTGTAGCATCTGTGTTCATCAGGGATATTAGCCTGTAATTTTCTTTCTTTGTAGTGTCTTTATCTGGTTTGGGAATTAGGATAATGCTGGCTTTCTAAAAAGACCTTGGAAATGTTCCTTACTCTTGAATTTTTTGGAATAGTTTGGGGAGAATAGGTGTTCATTCTTCTTTTAATGTTTGGTAAAGTTCTCCTATAAATCTATCTAGTCCAAGACTTTTGTTTGCTGGAAGTTTCTAAATTACTGCTTCAATTTCATCAGTTGTTATTGGCCTACTCAGGTCTTCTGATTCTTCCTGATTGAGTTTTGAATAAGTGTATGTTTCTAGGAATTTGTCCAGATTTTTTGGCATATGGCTGTTCATAATATTTTCTTACAATCTTTTGTATGTCTGTGGTATCTATTGTTATATTGCCTCTTTCATCCATAGATATTTTTTTCTAAGTAGACAGATTTGTTTCTTTCCTCCAACCACATAATGTTTATATCTTTTTCTTATCTTGCTATCTTGACTAAGACCTTCACTATAATATTTAATAGAATCAATGATAAAATATATTTGCCTTTTTCCAGTTTAGTAGAAATTTTGATGTAAATTTTCACTATTAGATGAGATATTGGTATAAGTATTTTATCGTTAGCCCTTATGAAGTTAAGGAAGTTATATTCTATTTTGCTAGAATAAACTGAGATTTATAATTTGAATCATAGTAGTCCTTAATAATTTGGCCACAAAAATAAATGAGTGAATGAGATTTAGTCTCATGAGATACAGTAACTAATTAAGGAACAGTGTCTTGCTAATCCCTGACTTTCCTCTGAAGATACTGATATTCCTCTCAGAACAACCTCAGATTCAATTCATTTGAGGAAGTTTAATAAGGGATTAACTCTGGCCTCTGGAAGTAGGGTCTGAGCTAGAGAACAGAAGTCTGGAAACTGGAAACCAGGAACCCCACACTATCACGTGGTTCTGATACCAGCTCACTCTGATGTTAACCAACAATAGTGAAACAATATTTATAAGCCTCTTATCAGATGTCAGGATCTGTGATAATCACATCACATGCTTTGCAGCATTGAAGGTTCACAAAAACCTGATTATGTGTATGTATGTATATATATTATTAATGTTCCCGTTGTATAGATGAGAGAAAAACAGATGTGCAGGGTTTTAGTACCTTATCCAATGTCACAAAACAGTGTAAGTAGAAAAGCCAGCATTGTAATATAACTTCAATAAAGCCAAACTCTATGTTAACAATGAATTTTCTGTGTCATAAGTCACTTTCTTTCTTTGGGCATCCAATTTCTTACCCATAAAACCAAAGTGTGAACTATACCAGGGGTAAGAAAACCTAGATACAAATGGGTCTAATGAGATAAAAACTAGACATGATTGTGGGCCACATATTTTTTTTTCTAAACAGTAATTGTTTGTTTGTTTATTCATTTATTTTAAATGGAAAGTACAATATCTACAATAGCACTTATGCATTCATTATTAATTCCCCTTCTCTAAAGGGTTTCTCTCTCTCTTTTTTTTAGCCAGAGTTACAGACACTACATCATTAATACTCAATGTACTCTTTATGTTTACTAAATTCTGATACTGGACTTTGAATATGAATTGTCTGAAGTAAACTCTACTTGAGTGGTTGGGGGTAGAATGGCATGCATAGGCAAAGGAAGGTTGCTGAAGGATCTAGGGATAAGGAAGTATTAAATTTTGGTGAGAGTAGAGACAAAAATACAGGCTAACCAGGACATTCATACATGAACAAGTGGGGCAGGGGTACAACATTTGGAAATAAGTCAAATTGGGATACAGAAAAGGGAGAGGAAGAGATATAATGTGAAGGAATGACTTTCTCTATTTCCAGCTTATAAATTAGCAATGAGGAAATTTTTGTGGATCAAGGGGAGTTGAGCTTGTACAGGCATTATCATCACTTTCCCTTCTTTTTTTGTCCCATGATTGTTAGGTCACAAAAGCCACATTCTTAGCAGTAACTACCAGTCTGTCACTCAGCTCTGTGGTAGAAATACCTTCTTATAACCCATGAATGACAGTTCTGGCAAGTACATAAAGAACCATTCTGATAGGATTGAGAACACATAGAAGCCACTGTATTATATAATTGTATGTTCATTGATCTTCTTACTAGAATACTTGGATATGAGGACATGATTTAATTTTTACTATGCCCCAAAGGGCAGAGAAAGGACATTTGTCAACCCAATCAAATACCCTGGAGTTATCAAATTAAGAGATTTTCTGTCAAAGAGAAAAAGCATTAAGCCTTCCTGTGCTTTGAGTAATGAGTTACTTTTTGGGAGTCTGAATGGTCAGACACAGGACTGACCTCTTCCACACCCAATGCCATTTGGATTGTATACAATCTCCATCTCTGGCCAAAGGAAGGCATGTCCAAGCCCACATCGATCACATCTGGCTGTACTATTTATTTCCTATTGCAATACGCACATGCAGTTAGCCAACAGCTTCTTTCACAACGATATTTCCATTGAGTTCACAACTTCCCTTAGAAAGAGAATACTTCTGGTGTTTTTCTCCAAAACCAGCAGCAGAAAGGCTCTATCAAATTGGGTGGTAAAGTTAAAGAGAGTTATCTCATATAGGTCCAAAAAAGTGACTTCAGGTACACCTACAGTTTGGTTCCTTTTCACCAATGTGTGCCATAACATTGTTTCTAGGTATAGTGCACCCACCTCTTTGAAAGTGCTTTATCCTTTCAAATTCTCTGGGATTACTTGAAAATATTTGTGCCCCTCCCCCGCATGGAAGAGCCAACTTGACATCAAAAGTATAAACAACAAAAAATAGATAAATTGGACTACACTAAAATTAAAAACTTTACATAATACATGTGCTAGCTACTGAAATGTACCCTCTCCAAATCTACACTAATAAAAGACAAACATGCAAATTGACCATACCTTTGCTACACCTTAAGCCACGCCCACCAGCCAA
>NW_005361652.1:740258-744079 GCF_000412655.1 Myotis brandtii | reverse complement strand
AATGCAGGAGCTGCCCCCTGGTGGTCAGTGCGCTCCCACAGGGGGAGCTCTGCTCAGCCACAAGCCAGGCTGACGGCTGCCAGTACAGCGGTGGTGGTGGGAGCCTCTCCCGCCTCCTCAGCAGCGCTAAGGATGTCCGACTGCAGCTGAGGCCTGCTCCCCGCTGGCAAGTGGACATCCCCCGAGGGCTGCCGGGCTGCCAGAGGGATGTCTGATTGCCAGTTTAGGCCCAATCCCCCGGGGAGAGGGCCTAAGCCAGCAGGTGGTCATCCCCCGAGGGGTCCCAAACTGCAAGAGTGCACAGGCCGGGCTGAGGACACCCCCCCCCCGAATGCACAAGTTTTTGTGCACCGGGCCACTAGTTCATATATAAAGCCCCAACCCTCAATGTGATCATATTTGAAATATATCTTTAGGTGGTAATTAGTTTAAATGAAGTCATGAGTAGAGTACTAATCTCATATGTTTGTAGCCTTATAAGATGAGAAAGTGATTCTCTCTCTTTCTCTCTTTCTTTCTCTCTCTCTCATCTACATGCATGCACTGAGAAAATATAATACCAAGATACAGAAGGAAGATGGCCATCTGCAAGTCATAAAGAGAAAACCCTCACTAGAAACTGAATTAACTGTACCTTGATCTTGGACTCTGCAGCCTCCGGAACTGTAAGAAATAAAATCCTGTTGTTTATGCCACCCAGTCAATGGTATTTTGTTATGGTAGCCAAAGCAGACTAATACAACATTAAAGAAGAATTTGTCATTTGCCCAAGAGTTCATGGAAAGGTCACAATGGGGTTTAAACCCAAGTCTGTTCACCTACCAAGTGCAGACTTATCTCACTTTACCAAATCTTTTCATCCAAATGTGAGCAAGATATTCATGCACTCTCATCCACCTCTCTGAAAGTGCTCTCTCCCTTGAAATTTTCTTGGCTCATCCTATGAGCTGTGTGACCATGCCCATGGGAGAGCTAGCACTATGTGCAGCTATGCTATATGGAGAGGTCACTATGGTATGAAGGGTAAAAGGGACCCCTGTTAGTACCAGTGGGAACATATCATGAGCTTCCTCCTCCACCTCCAAATTATCTTAACATTGAACTAGAAATTCAGCCTTACCTTTAAAGCAAATCTAATTCACCAAGACCATAATAGTGCTCATTATGAGGTCATGGATAAGGTCAACCACCTTCCCTTCAATTTGCATCTCCATATGACTCTTTTCTTTGCATTAATCCTCACCTGAGGATATTTTTCCATTGATTTTTAGAGAGAGTGGAAGGGAGGGAAAGTGAGAGAGAGTGAGAATGAAAACATTAACATAAAAGAGACAAAACAATTGGTTGCCTGCTGCACACACCCCAACTGGGGTCGGGGAACAAACCTGCAATCCAAGCAAGTGTCCTTGACCAGGAATCAAACCTGTGGACCTTCAGTGCAAGGAGCTGATGTCCTAACCACTGAGCAACACCATGCAGGGTCTGATACAGAAACACTGGAGAGGTATGTCTCATAGAGGTTTTTGACATGTTTTGATATAACCCAATAATTTTGCCACTGGTTTCAGCCATTTCCCAAAGAAGAGAATGTTTCCTCATGGCAAATCTGGCTTCTTTGGAAAATTCCATGACTAGATCAGTTTTTGGAAGCCTTGCTGGACTGTGGGATCTTTGCCATTGGAGATCTGTGAGGTTGAACTCCAAGCACTTCAAGATCTGAGTTTGGATGCTGTAGCAGGCTCTAAGAGATAGCATGGCCAAAGCTACACAAATTCTCATAGAGAAAAGAAGACACTCCAATATGCGATCTCCAGAGTGAATCTCTATTAAAGTTGAATGCAATATGGACATTGCGGAATGACATCTTATAGAGTATTACTTTGTTGGGGTGGAAATGGTAGGTGATTACTTTACCTTCAAAGCTGTTAAGTGCTGCGCAATAAATTGTATTGTGAAGTCCAAGTACCAAAAGAACCAGATAAAGGAATTGTGACATTTTGGAAGGAAAGTAACCTATAAGAGATCAGATCAGAGAACCATTGTGGGAACTTAGTTGGGTAGAACACTCCCAGAGCCACCTAATTATCTCCAATCATGATTAATAAAACAATAGCAAATATTTTATAGTATGCTCACCAGGGGCTGGGAGGAAGGCTCTTTCCCCTGAAAAACTGACAATGCATCTAATAGAAGCAGGAAGTAAGAAAAATGGTTTGTCAGAGATCACAGTAATCACGCCATACTTCTCATTCAGATGTAATAGTAACCTTATGAAAGTAAAATGTGCATAAATTAAATTTATGGAAATCAAACCACTTTTTATTTGAACCAGCCTTTTGGAGAGGGAGAAATCCTTAGGTAAAAGTAGCACTCTTTCTGCATACATTATTCTTTGTAGATTGAACTTTGGGATTATAAAATAAATACATTTTTGGGTTGTGTTTTTCTTTAATTTTGTATTTTCTTCAGATAAAAATAAAATCTACGAGATAAGACAACAGAACATCTATACATTAGCTAAAAGGGAAAAAGAATAATTTTCAAAATATATGTTTAATTAGTTGGTGGTTTATAAAGCTACATACATGCTCAAAGGATGAAACTCATGCATTTATTTATGCAAAGCATGGAACCACTAGTATGTTTCTAAACAACAACAAGAAGAAAATATTGTTTTTTTATTTTTGTGATTATTATATCATCAAAAAAGTAATTTCTAAGTTGCAAAGTATCTTAATACTATCATTCTTATACCTATGTGTATAATTGTTTAATTATTAGAGAGGAAGCCAAAAATATATGATATAAGATGCTCTAAGTTTAAAAGAGTACAAGGCAATGGAGCAAGGGAGTCATTTGTGGAATCTTCAATGACTATGGATATGAGTGGTCAGAAGGAAGAGATTCATGAAATCATGACAGATCACCTTCCTCAGTCCTCAATCCTATTTCTTCCTAGGTTATATAACCCACTCCCAGGAACTTAACTGCCATCTCACAAAACTACCTACTCTTGTCCAAATTGTTCTCCTAAGTTCCAAGATAATTATCTGTCTGCCTATTAGATATGGCCACCAGGATAATCTACATATAAATCAAATTCAAAGTTTCAAAACTAAAATAATCTCAAGCCTGCTTCTTCTGCTTCATTCCACATCTCAGTCTATTAAACTCCCATGTCAGAAACCTAGGAGTCATCCTAGGGGGTTCCTTCATTCTCATTTCCCACATCTAATGAGAGTATTACATCTTAAATACCAATCAAAACTCTCTTCTCTCCCTTTCTACTGTCACTGACTCAGTTCATGGCCTGAACCCTCCTTATTCAATTTTACTATTCAATCTCCACATTGTCACCAGAGTCCTCTTCCTGTAACAGTCACAGAGGCTGGTAAGAAGTCAGTTATCAGATGACCACTTTAAGACCTTGACCTGTGGAGCTAGGAATTTGGATCCCCTGGTTATCTGGGATTCCGACTTGCTGATAGAAATGTTCAAAGTTTCCAAAGGAAAAAATAATACTCACAGCACATAGCAAAGAAGCCACTTGCATCTCTCAAAAGCAAAATTATTTCCATCTTTATAAAGTGTTCTGTATTGCAAAAGTAGAGCAATCTTAGTTAATCATTAACCCCAGCATCAACCCTGGGATGATATTTTCAAAACTGATGCACTAAACCGAGGCCAAAAGAAGAAAGTAAAAAAATGATGTGGATGGAACTGTAAATGATTGTTATGGCTGCCAGATCCTTCATCTATAACAAAGAGAAAGTATTTTCAGAGCTGGAAGGACCCAGGCTTGAGCTAGGAAATGCGTGTTT
>NW_005361652.1:733455-739538 GCF_000412655.1 Myotis brandtii | reverse complement strand
ATTACATCTTCTCAGAGAAACATAGACAGAGCTCCTACTATGTGGAAAGTATCACACTCAGGACTGCGATTTCAGAAGTGATGTTAAATATCAGCCCTGAGCCCAAGGGAACATTCTAACTACCTGACACCCACTGCCCAAACAACAAAGGGCACACTTCACCTATGGGATGGTCGCTGGAGCATATCCCACAGCACAGCAGTGGAAAGCTCAGATCTCTCAACACCGAATCAGTTCATGCTCTCTCCTGGTGTACCACACACTGTCTGCTCTCTCAGCTGTAGGCAGTTGCTGCAAGAGAAACAGGCAGACAGTCTGGAAAGCAATCTTCCAAGCCTGTGCCCTCTGGTGGCATAGTCAGACAATGGCACAGCATGTTTTCTGCTGCATCTGATTCAGCTGAGGTTTGCTAGCCAGTAGTAACTGCAGGGATCTATTGCTGACATATCAGAAGGGCACCCGTTCCCTGAAGAATCCCTTGTTCTGGAGTCCTGTGCATCTGTCATATCTTGCTACCTAGTATCTGTGTAATCAGGGGCAAGTTACTTAATATCACTGAACCTCAGTTCCTCATATCTATAGTGGAATAACAATCCCCACATCCTGTGGTTATTGGGAGTATCAAGTGATATTTAGAGGTGGTGTCTGGAAGCTCCTATGTAGTGCCTTGCACATAGCAGAAATTCAGCACCTGGAATTCTCTTCCCCTTCAACTACCAACTTGATTCTCTTTTTCCACCCCAAGTCTCCACAGTCCCTGTACTCCACCCCCACCTCCATTCCTGACTGCTCTTCAGTTCTGCTTTCTGAAAATGCATTCTCCTAAGATGAAATAGATTAATGGACTCCTAATTTGTAAAATTTTTCTTAAAAACACTACTTTCTGATTTGTGTAAAGCTGCTGGAGCTAGCACATTGACTACAGAATATCTAGAAAGTGTAACCATATCAATATATTCGATCAGATCTAAATTACATATCTCCTTCTTGGGATGAACAACATCATAATCCATTCCCACACTTATTTCTCAGACTTTTGTTTTAGAAATTACACAGTTCAAAGTTCAACCATTTTTGTAATATATAAACTTTTTTTTTACTACTTTTGACATGATATTTAATTATCTATCCTAGGCTGGGAGTTAGTGATGGGATCTGAGTCTAGTTACATGTTTGGAAACATTATTGCATGTGGAATAGTGGCATTAGGAAAACTGGCTTCATATTAAAATTTAGGTTTCACAAGCATGGAAATTCTGGCTATTTAAGCAAGAGAGAAACATCCTAATTGAACAAAGAGAAGAACTGTTCTGTCAGCAAGGGAAGCTCAGTGGGTAGTCTGGGCTTGAGGTGCCTTTAATTATCTCAATTTTCCTATTCCTAAGTTTTCACTTTTTATTTCAGTGACTAACTTTAACAAAAGTGACCAGTCAATGCTGGGAAATCAATTACTTATGAAATTTGGTAATTCACAGGATCAAGTTCTGAGTATACATTTGGCTAATTTAACCCTCTAGCTGCATTAGATAAGTAATTCTATCTGCATGTTGACTAGCTTCAGTATAGGCTTTGAGCATTTGAGCCAGAAATTTAGGGTTTTCATCATGGCATTCTTTTCCTTAAGCATTCTAATGCCATCACAAGCTTTCAGCTGATGGCACAAACTCTGAATTTCTTGAAACCTTCAGACTTCTCTCCATGGCAGCCATGCCTTCAAAGGCTCTATATTTCAGGGGATGACTTAATTAGTTGTTTTGTCATTTAATTTTATGAGCATTATTTCATTATTTCATTTCATATTCCCCCTCTAGAATACAAATTGGGTTTTCAACTCTCTTTACCCCTACTAGACCAGAGAATCATCTTCAAAGGTTCTTAATTTCTTTAAATTTTATTGTATAAAAGCAAATTCCTCATATCAATATCTGTATCAGTCAGAGATTATAGCTCTAAACAATGGTAACTGCCTTTGGATCACCTTAACAGAAAATGCATTTATTTTAGAACATAATTATATATAAAATTAACAGGAATGCCAGAGAATCTTGCTCACTTTGTATACAAGAAGCAGTGGGGACAAAGTTATAAATCTAACCTTGTTCATGGATATCTAATGGTTTATCTAAATGTCCATTGGAAGCAACACAATTGTAAAACAGGTAATAAAATGATGTAGGGAAGAAGTATGTGTACACCCATACAAGTGAGAACACAGTGT
This sequence comes from Myotis brandtii, assembly GCF_000412655.1. Lineage (NCBI taxonomy): Eukaryota > Metazoa > Chordata > Mammalia > Chiroptera > Vespertilionidae > Myotis > Myotis brandtii. Next base: position 737,320 of record NW_005361652.1, on the reverse strand, counting down.
GAAGGATTTGTGCTCCATGAAATTTTGGTCAAAGAGCAACATCAGCAAAGTAAAGGTTTAACTATTAGGTGGATAAGATGATGCATTCTGTGGAAGTCAGTGGGCATCCCCCACCCCTAATACCCATCTTTGTTTAATGTGTTCATGAAAAGGTGTCCATGCCAGCTGGGATGGAGGTTATGCTTGTGTTCAGAAACATGTATCTTTACTTAATGTTGCTGATATCACTACAGCTACATTGGATATCAACACAATATGGCACCATTTATCAGGGGGTCTAGTGAGCTATGTGGTTTTAGATTGATTATTATGGACTGCTTCTATCATGGAAGGGAAATTGTGTTGATAAAACATTATTATCACAGGAATAAAAACAGACTCTAAATAGAGCTTCACTTTCCTTTCCTGAAATGCTTTTGCCAAAGCTGCCATCCAAGGGGTTATGAAACATCATATCTACCACCATAATATTCTACATAACATCCCTTCTGCCCATACAATTTTTTTCACACCAAAGTATAGCAATGGACTGACACTCATGAAATTCAAAGTTCTGAACATGTTTGCCATCACTGTGAAGCAGCTGGCCTAATTCAGAGTAGAATGGCCTTTGGTGGTTAGTGTCACTCAGTGGTTAGAGCATCGGCCCACACACCTAATGGGTTGTGGGTTTGATTTCCAGTCAAGGGCACATACCTGGGTTGTAGGTTCAATCCCTGGCCCAGTTGGAGAACATGCAGAAGGCAACCAATTGATGTGTCTCTCTCACATAGATGTTTCTTTCTTTATCTCTCTCTCTCTCTCTTCTCTCTCTCTCTCTCCTCTCTTTCTCTCTCTCTCTTGCCCTCCTTCCCATCCACTGTATAAAAATCAATGGAAAAAATACCCTTGGGTAAAGATTAACAACAATAACAAAAGAAACCAGCTAGATTACATCATCTATTAGAGGACAATGACCTCTGTCATGTGGTATGTGCTCTAAACCAGCATCCAAGATATGGTACTCTTTCTCTCATAGCTTAGATTCAAAGGATCAGGAATAAAGAAGTGAAAGTTTGTGTTTATACTCTCATGATTCCCCTACTAAAGCACTAGCGCAATTCTTGCTTCCTGTCCCAATGAACTAGGATCTCCTGCTTCAAATGGCTTAATTTTCAAATAAATGAATCCTTCCACTGTGGGAGTTAACAATGATTCCATTAAACTTGTACTTGAGATTACCACTTAGATACTTTGGGTTACTCATGCCACTGAACCCATATGAAAAGATGGGGGTTAGAATACTTACTGAGCTGGTAGATCCTATCGAGAGAAAATTTCATTGCTGCACAAAATGGGGGTTTGTAATGAAGGAGTTACCCAGGGATACATTATAGTATTCCCATATACTGTGAATAAAATCAATGGAAAACTATGGAAATCCATACAAACAGGACTGCTAATGATCCAGACCTTCCAGAAATGAAGAATTGAGTCACTCAAACAGGTAAGGAATCTCAATCAGTTAAGCGACTTGCTGGGAACAGTGAGTATATGGACTGGGTAGTGGTTGAAGATAGTGGAAAACACCAGTTATGACCACAAGACCAGTTGCAAACACAGGACTCTAATAGTCATCAGTATATCTTCTTTATTTTGATATCAATCTATCCTAGCTTATACTAACCAGTTTTTTACCTTTCTTTCCCTCAGTTCTTTTCTAGTTGCATAAGATGTATTAATTATGGTCACTTTTATTTCAGCGTATGCGTTACAGATGTCAAAGAGGACTCAGGACACATGAATGTCGCCCAAAATGGATAAAGGGATTTGTATCTCATTTTATGAAGAGGGTTAGCATGTTCTCAGTGTACATGGGATAGTTGCATTATGATAGGTGTAAGCAAGGCTTTGCTCTTTTCTTTAGTTGGAATTGTAAATGTGTGCCAAGTTGCCAAGGGCTGGACCGTGAAAGCTCTGTCCCATGTCAAATTGGCTAAGAAAAAATATATTTCCCATAATTCTTTGCATGCTTCTAATTAGAATGGGGCCCATAAAATTTTGGCTAAGATTTGCAAAGAAGGAATGAAACAGTGACCACGTTTCAGTCTTGAAAGGATGGTATAGGACAAGGACAAGTTGCCTGCCCCCACCCCGTGACCCCGAGCGCCCAGGGCTGCAACCCAGGTGAAGCCACCGGCCCAGAGTTCCCTGTGGCTGCAGCCAGTGGGTCGGGGGGAGGGGGGGGTGGAGCTGGCCCAGCTCCTGAGTGCCTGCAGCGAGCCAGAGGGAGGGAAGCATGGGTCCCAGGTGCCTGCAACTGGCTGGAGGAAGGAATCCTGGGTCCCAGGTGTTGGGTGAGGCAGAGGTGGTAGGGGCGATCAGGCCATCAGGAGAGCAGTTAGGGGAGATCAGGCAGGTAGGTGGAGGTGGTTAGGGGTGATCAGGCAAGCAGGCAGAGGGGTTGGGGTGGTCAGGCAGGGAGGCAGGTGAGCATTTAAAGGAGCAAAGTGGAAACTGTTCTACCCAGTCAGGAGTCATTTGAAGTCCACCTTAAGTCCTCCTTCCTTTCTTCAGAAACCCCACTCTCTATCATTCCTCCTGATTCTTTCAGCTACACATGCAAACAAAGATACTTTAATTATAGATTAACTTCACAGCAGCCTGTTCCACCAGCCAGGTTTTTTCCTCCTTATTTCCTGGGGTTAGGGCACCTCTTTTTCAGTCCCTGGCAATGTTTTGTTGTTATTTCCTGCTTTATTGAGGTATAATTAGCAAAAAAAAATTGTATATATTTAAAGTATACAAGATAATGATTTGATATAGGATAACACTGTGTAAAGGTCTACACGATTAAGTTAATAAATGTATCCATCACCTCACATAGCTCCTATTTTTGTTTTGTGGTGAAAACTTTATGATTTGCTCTCAGCAAACATCAAGCATACAATTGAATGTTAGTAACTGTAGTCATTCTGTCATTAGACCCCTAGAAATTATTCATCTTTAAACTCAAATTTTGTATCCTTTGATCACCATCTCACAATTCCCCCACTTCCCAGCACCTGGAAACCACCATTCTACCCTTTTTTTAATTAAATGTCTTTAGATTTCACATGTGAGTGAAACATACAGTATTTGGTGTTTTTTCCTGGCTTGTTTTATTGAGCATAATGCCCTCTGAATTTGTCCATGTTGATGGACACCTAGTTTGTTCCAATAATTTTTGGTTTCCAATTACATTTGACATACAATATTATACTAGTTTCAGGTGTACAACATAGAGCTTAGACATTTACGTACCTTACAAAGTAATCATCCCAATAAGTAATCATCTCATCTGACATCATACATAGTTATTAAAATACTAGAGGCCCAGTGCACGGATTCATGCACATTGAAAGGAAATTAGAAAGTGGCCCAGAGGGCAAGACTGGGTGATACAGGCTGGACACACCCTGGAGCCAACCTCCTGCAGTCTCTCCCTGGCCACCCGCACCTGGGGCAGTGCCAGGGCTCAGTGGGCATCTGTGAAGTGAATGGGGTCCCTCCATCAGGTTGGGTCCCTCAGCCTGGCTTGCAGGGATCAGGACAAACTGGCAGTCTGACATCCATCGAGGGGTCCAAGAGTGCGAGAAAGCACTCTTTAAAGTTGCTATCGCTTGGCAGCTACTGTGTTGAGCATCTGCCCTCTGGTGGTTAGTGTGCATCATACCTACCAGCCAGTCAGCTGGTTGCTTAGCTACATATATACAGTGGGGCCTTGACTTACGAGTTTAATTTGTTCCGTGACGGAGCTCGTAACTCAAATTACTCGTATGTCAAATCAATTTTCACCATTACAATGACACGTGACGCTGGGCTGATGTTGTGGCGTTCACTGTGA
>NW_005361652.1:731107-733240 GCF_000412655.1 Myotis brandtii | reverse complement strand
TTTAATATATATATATATATATATATATATGAGGCCCGGTGCATGAAATTCTGGCACAGGTATGGTCTCTAGGCCTGGCCGGCGATCAGAGCCAATCTGTGGAGCAACCGTGGGGCAATCGAAGAGTGGGGGCACCCTGCTGGCACCACCTTGGCTGCCCTCACACCACCCACTCACTGGCCCCACCCCCTGCCCGTCACCACCAGTCACCTCCCTCTGTGGGGCGACCGGGCAATCGGGGGTTGGGGGAGGGCCTCATTGGCACCCGCCTTGGCTGGTCTGGAGCCTGTGGGCAGGGGGCAGCTCCTGCATTGAGCATCTGGCCCCTGTTGGTCAGTGTGTGTCATAGTGACCAGTCATTCCCAGTCATTCTGCTGTTAGGGTCAGTTTGCATATTACCCTTTTATTAGTATAAATAGAGGCCTGGTGTATGGGTGGGGGCTGGCTGGTTTGCCCTGAAGGGTGTCCCGGATCAGGGTGGGGGTTCCGCTGGGGTTCCTGGCCAACCTGGGTGAGAGGCTGATGGGTGTTTGCAGGCTGGTCACACCCCCTTCAGGGTGGGGGTCCATGATGGGGTGCCTGGCCAGCCTGGGTGAGGGGCTGATGGCTGTTGGCAGGCTGGCCACAGCCCCTTCAGGGTGGGGGTCCATGATGGGGTGCCTGGCCAGCCTGGGTGAGGGGCTTATGGCTGTTTGCAGGCTGGCCACAGCCCCCAGACACCCAAGCTCCCAGTGGAGGCTGGCTGGAAGCAGGTATCTGGAATTTATTTATCTTCTATAATTGAAACTTTGTTGCCTTGAGCGGAGGCCACAGCCAGCCAGGGCAGGTGGGAAGCTTGGCTTCCTCTATCGCCAGGTCAACCAATCCTCCTGCTTGCTCCAGCTCCGTGGCTGCCAGCCGTCATCTTTGTTGGGTTAATTTGCATATAGTCATTCTGACTGGCTGGTGAGTGTGGCTTGGGTGTAGCGGAGATACGGTCAATTTACATGTTTCTCTTTTATTAGATTAGGTATATATTTTAGAGGCCTGGTGCATAAAATTTGTGCACGGGGGGAGGGGCATCCCTCAGCCTAGCCTGGACCCTCTCCAAATCAGGACCCCTCGGGGGATTTCCAACTGCCTCTCGCAATCCGGGACCACTGGCTCCTAACTGCTTGCATGCCTGCCTTCCTGATCACCCCTAAACCCTCTGCCTATCTGCCTGTTCGCCCCTAACCACCCCTGCCAGCCTGATTGCCACTAACAACCTCTGCCTTCCTGCCTGATTGCCCCTAACGGTTCCCCTACCAGCCTGATTGCCCCTAATTGCTGGCCTGATCACCCCTACCGCCTCTGCCTCACCCAACACCTAGGACCCAGGATTCCCTCCCCTGGCCAGTTAGAGGCACCTGGGACCCAAGCTTCCCTCCCTCTGGCTGGCCGCAGTCACTCAGGACCCGGGCTGGCTTTGCCCGGGCCGGCTGCAGTCACAGGGAACTGTGGATGGGCGGCTTCATCCAGGCCACAGCCACAGGTACCCAGGACTGCAGGGCAGACAGCTTGTCCCTCTCCCGGGCAACAGCTACAGCTGCTGGTGCCCAGGACATACGGCTTGTCCATCTCCCAGGCCGCAGGCACAGGCACAGCCGCTGGCTCTTGGGACCGCAGGCTGTGTGACCTGTCCCTATCCTGGGCCGCAGCCCCAGCCGCTGGCACCTGGGACCATGGGGCAGGTGTCTTGACCCACTCCCAGGCCACAGCCTGGCTGGTCCCCATTCCTCTCTCCCCGATGTTGAGTGTCTGAGCCATTACATGACAACGTGAGGGCATGATGACCATTTGCATATTAGCTCTATTATATAGGACTAGTGGCCTGGTGCATGAAATTTGTGCACAGGGGAGGGAGTGTCCCTCAGCCTGGCCTGCACCCTCTCCAATCTGGGACCCCTTGAAGGATGTCCTACTGCTGGTTTACAGGGATCAGGCCTAAACTGGCAGTCAGACATCCCTCTTGAAATCTAGAACTGCTGGCTCCTAACGGCTCACCTGCCTGCCTGCCTGCCTGATTGCCCGTAGCTACTCTGACTGCCAGCCTGCTCTCCCCCAACTGCCCCCTGCCGCCAGCCTGCCTGCCCCCAAATGCCCCCCCTGCCA
>NW_005361652.1:727955-730403 GCF_000412655.1 Myotis brandtii | reverse complement strand
GTATCTGGGATTTATTTATCTTCTATAATTGAAACTTTGTAGCCTTGAGTGGAGCCCATAGCCGGCCAGGGCAGACGGGAAGCAAGTATCTGGGATTTATTTATCTTCTATAATTGAAACTTTGTAGCCTTGAGTGGAGCCCATAGCCGGCCAGGGCAGACGGGAAGCAAGTATCTGGGATTTATTTATCTTCTATAATTGAAACTTTGTAGCCTTGAGTGGAGCCCATAGCCGGCCAGGGCAGACGGGAAGCAAGTATCTGGGATTTATTTATCTTCTATAATTGAAACTTTGTAGCCTTGAGTGGAGCCCATAGCCGGCCAGGGCAGACGGGAAGCAAGTATCTGGGATTTATTTATCTTCTATAATTGAAACTTTGTAGCCTTGAGTGGAGCCCATAGCCGGCCAGGGCAGACGGGAAGCAAGTATCTGGGATTTATTTATCTTCTATAATTGAAACTTTGTAGCCTTGAGTGGAGCCCATAGCCGGCCAGGGCAGACGGGAAGCAAGTATCTGGGATTTATTTATCTTCTATAATTGAAACTTTGTAGCCTTGAGTGGAGGCCACAGCCGGCCAGGGCAGACGGGAAGCTTGGCTTCCTCCATCGCCAGTGGCAACCCAAGCCTCCAGTTTGCTCCAACTCCATGGCCATCACCATCTTGGTTGGGTTTATTTGCATACTCGCTCATGATTGGCTGGTGGGTGTGGCTTGTGGGCATGGCTTGTGGGTGTAGCAGAGGCATGGTCAATTTGCATGTTTCTCTTTTATTAGATAAGATTGTTGACTATATACCCTATGCTGTACTTTTTACATACCGGGAACTATGTTTATAACTGGCATTTTTTGACTGTGAATAATGCTACAATAAACATGGGAGTGCAAATATCTTCTTGAGATACTTATTTTCCCCAATTACTTAAAATGAAAGCCAAACTCATAAATTTTAACACAATCAGCCAAGGAATTCTTGATTAAACCCTGTGCATGTGGGAAAATTTGATTTCTCCTAAACGAAATTAGAATGTCCATGATGAAAACCCAAGAGACTAATGAGTAGTTTCTCTCAAACTATGCAAGAATGGGACAAATATATTACTGATATAACTGTGTAACGTGAAACTCTGAATAATGGTTCCAGGCCCATTATTCCATTTGATTCTCAGAACATCCTTGTCAGGTTGCTAGCATATAATTTCCCTAACTTGACAAATGATAAAACTGAAGTAAAAATGATAAGGAACACATCCAAGGATGAAACCAACCTGAGACCCTAATTTGGGATTATGATTCATTTTTGTTGTCTTTATGAAAGAAGGGGATTAGAAATTTTATACATTGCATTCCAAATTGAAACCAGTAATTTATGTAAACATCATGTTCCCTTCTTTTGGGGGATCAGAGAGCAACAGAAAACATTGAAATTTGCCTGGCTGGCATTGCTCAATGGTTGAGCATTGAACTATGAACCAGAAGATCCTAGTTTGATTCCTAGGCAGGGCATATACCCGGGTTGCGGGATTAATCCCCAGTGCAGGAGGCAGCTGATCAATGATTCTCTCTCATCATTGACTTTTTATCTCCCTCTCCCTCTCCATTCCTTTCTGAAATCAATAAAAATAAGCAGAGACTGAGAAGCACTGATTAGATGCTCAAACCTCAGAGGGAAGGTAGTGGAGGGTGGGGGTAGGGGGAGAGATCAACCAAAGGACTTGTATGCATACATATAAGCATAACCAATGAACACAAACACCAAGGGGTGAGGGCATGGACGGGGGGTGGGCAAAGGGGGGATAAGGACACATAGGTAATACTTTAATCAATAAAAATATACTTTTAAAAGAAAACATTGAAATTTAATTGGAGGGAAGAAAGAAATGTATCAGTAATAATTTTCTTTAACATGATATTTCTGAAATCATTTGTTATGCAAGTTTTGTAAAAATAGTATTTTCAGAGTAAAACAATTTTTCAGAATAAGAATAAAAACTGTGTTATTTCTCTATAATTTTAAGAATTATTTACACTTGAGGTCTTGGTTTAGTGAAGATAAATGAAACAGAAATTTGCACACTGTTTACTCAGAAATCATTCAAAACATCTTGCCCTTTCTAATGTTTGCCATAGTCACCTTTAGACACATCTCTCAGTGACATCAGATGAATGGCAGTGTGAGAGATCACCTTGACCTCTTCCCCTGAAATTTCAACAAGTTAACCAACTATAATTCAACAAAGAATTCCTTACTCAATACAAAGGCATGCCTGAGAGACCTGTGCATTGAAATATCTAAAGGTGGACAACCTGGAATAAACAAGGAGCTAAGAAGGGAGAAAAGTGCAGACAGCCTGAAGATGCAGCCTTACATCCAGAATCTCATGACTCAGCCTGAAGATGGGGGGAAGCTGGCTGTACAGGTGCATCCTTTGACCAGGAGGAACAGAGAGC
>NW_005361652.1:724380-727801 GCF_000412655.1 Myotis brandtii | reverse complement strand
TTGATCCGAACAGTGACTGAGTCAGTGGACGCCTGACTGAGCATGGGATTTAGCCATCTGGTTCTCCACTGTTGAGTGGTGTTTCAGACCAAGAAATGGAACCAAGGAGCCCCACTGCCACTTGGACTCCCAAAACTCTCATCCCATTGCCCTTGGTGTCAAATTAAGGGGCATACTATCTGTAAACCAAGACCTATTGCAGTAGAACTGCTATTTCCTTCTGTGATTGATCCCCAGGTGAGGTGCTTGGGGTGAGACCCCATGGAGGTCAGTGGTCACCATTATAGTGAGGGCAAAACAAACCCTAGTCCCAAGCAGTGCAGCTGCACTGTCTTATGGAAGCTTTGGTGGTCAAGTCTGGGAAATCACAGAGGTATAAAATCTTGTGTTTTAGTGCCATCTACTGGAAAACAGTAGAAAGATCTATTCAGAGAAAAGTGCTATAGAAGGCCGTTAATATAGGCCAGTGGTCAGCAAACTCATTAGTCAACAGAGCCAAATATCAACAGTACAACGATTGAAATTTCTTTTGAGAGCCAAATTTTTCAAACTTAAACTATATAGGTAGGTACATTGTTATTAACTTAATTAGGGTACTCCTAAGCTGGCCTTTGCTAAAAACGTCCTCAATCTGATTGAGGTACGTTCGCTGATGTTGACCCCTTCCAACTCTCCCATCCACACTCGTCTTGTATACTTGTTTCGTCTATCTCTTTTCGTTCATTCTCATTATATGTCCAAACCATCTCACCGTACCTTTCTCAATCCTTGACACTACATCTTCTTTCACTGCACAACGTTCCCTGTACGCGCGCACCTGCACGTGGTATTTTGTGGAAGAGCCACACTCAAGGGGCCAAAGAGCCGCATGTGGCTTGCGAGCCGCGGTTTGCCGACCATTGATATAGGCAGATATGGATGCCAGACAAAGAAAAACATCAAATAACATGGATGTAAGGAGGTGTTCAGAAAGAAAATGAAAAGCCCCAGAAAGCAAGCTAGAACACATGGAAATATGTGATATAAATGACAAATCTCAAGATTGGATTTCAGTTCTGAAAATACTCAATGAGATGCAAGAGAAAATAATGGCAGGCAATTCAGTGCACTCAGAAAACAAATCAATGTACAAAATTAGTACTTTAACAAAGAGATGGAAACTTTAAAAAGGAACCAATCAGAAATCGTATAAATGAAGCATGCAATTAAGGAGATTAAGAGTAAACTATGAGTATAGAAAACAAAGCCAACCAGGAGGAAAATATTAGTGATATCAAAGATAAGAAAGTAGAAATGACATAGAAGGAAGGAGAAACCTGAGCATAAAGAAAAATAAAAGCTCTAATGAGAACTTTCTGAATCCATCAGCAAATGCAATATTAGAATTAGTGGCATTCCAAAAGAAGACAAGAGGGAGCAAGGAATGTAGAGTCTATTCAAACAAATAGTGGATGACAACTTCTAAAACCTAAAGAAAGAACTAGATCCTCAAATCCAAGAAACAAACAGAACACCTAGTTACCTCAATCTAAAGAGGACATCTGCAGGGCACTTTGTATTAAAACTGTCAAAAATTAATGACAAAAACAATACAAAGATCAATGAAACCAAGAGCTGGTTCTTTGAAAGGATAAACAAGATTGATGAACTTCTAACCAGACTCACCAAGAAGCAAAGAGAGAGGACCCAAATAAACAAAATCAGAATTGAAAGAGGCAAAATAACAACAGATTCCACAGAAATACAAAGGATTGTTTAAAAAAGTCCTATGAACAACTCTATTGTAACAAACTAGACAACCTGGAGGAAATGGACATATCCCTAGAAAAATACAACCTTCCAAAACTTAATCAGGAAGAATCTAAAAATCTCAATAGGCCGATAACTATGGAGGAAATTGAAGCAGTCATCAAAAAGCTTCCAGCAAACAAAAGCCCGGGACCAGATGGCATCACAGGAGAGTTTTACCAAACATTCAAGGAAGAACTAAAACCTATCCTCCTCAGACTATTCCAAAAAACTCAAGAGGAAAGAACACTTCCAAGCTCATTCTATGAAGCCAGCATTATACTAATACCAAAACCTGATAAAGCCAACACAATGAAAGGGAATTAGAGTCGAATATCCCTCATGAACATAGATGCCAAAATCCTCAACAAAATTCTAGCAAATCGAATGGAGCAGTACATCAGAAAGATCATACACCATGACCAAGTGGGATTTATCCTGGGGATGCAGGGATGGTACAATATCCACAAATCAATAAATGTGATACATCACATAAACAAAATGATATATAAAAATCACATAGTCATGTCAATTGATGCAGAAAAAGCATTTGACAAAATCCAACACCCTTTCTTGATAAAAACCCTCAGCAATGTGGGAATAGAGGGATCATAACTCAACATAATAAAAGCCTTATATGACAAACCTACAGCCAAATTCATACTCAATGAGAAAAAACTAAAACCATTTCACCTAAGAAAAGGAATGAGACAGGGACTCCCACTTTCACCACTCCTGTTGGACACAGTTCTGGAAGTACTAGCCACAGCAATTAGAAAAGAAGAATAAATAAAAGGTATCCAAATTGAAAAAGAAGATGTAAAACTGTCATTATTTGCAGAGGATATGATACTGTACATAGAAAACCCTAAAGACTCCATCAAAATATTATTAGACTTAATAAATGAATTCAGCAATGTAGCAGGATGCAAAATTAACGCCAAGAAATCTATGGCATTTCTATACACCAATAGTGAATTTACAGAAAGAGAGACTAAAAAAAAACCAATCTCATTTATCATCGCACAAAAAAAAATTAAGATACCTAGGAATAAACTTCACTAAGAAGGTAAAAGACCAGTACTTGGAAAACTACAGGACACTGAAAAAAGAGATAGAGGAAGACATAAACAGATGGAAGAATATATTGTGTTTATGGATTTGTAGAATTAACATCATTAAAATGTCCATACTACCCAAAGCAATCTATAAATTCAATGCACTCACCATTAAAATACCATCGGCATATTTCACAGAGCTAGAATGAACTTTCCAAAAATTCATCTGGAATAAAAAAAGACCCTGAATAGCTGCAGCAATCCTGAGAAAGAAGAACAAAGTAGGAGGGCTCTCAATACCAGATATCAAGCTGTATTACAAAGCCACTGTTCTCAAAACTTCCTGGGACTGGGACAAGAACAGACATATAGACCAATGGAATAGGATAGAGAACCCAGAAATGCCAACAAACCATTATGCTCAATTAATATTTGATCAAGGAGGCAAGATCATACAATGGAGTCAAGACAGTCTCTTCAATAAATGGTGGGAAAATTGGACAGATACATGCAAAAAAAATGAAACTAGACCACCAACTTACACCATACACAAAAATAAACTCAAAATGGATAAA
>NW_005361652.1:713870-724337 GCF_000412655.1 Myotis brandtii | reverse complement strand
AATTTCTTCACTGATACTGCTCCTAGGGCAATGGAAACTAAAGAGGAAATAAACAAATGGGGCTACATCAAAATAAAAAGCTTTTGCACAGCAAAGGAAACCATCAACAAAACAACAAGAAAGCCCACTGCATGGGAGAACATATTTGCCAATGTTATCACCAATAAGGGTTTAATCTCCAATATTTACAGGAAACTCAAAGAACTTAACAAAAGGAAGATAAACAACCCAATCATAAAATTGGAAATGGACCTAAATAAATATTTTTTGAAAGAGAACATAAGGAACGACAAGAGACATATGAAAACATGCTCAAAGTCACTAATCATCTGAGAGATGCAAATCAAAACAACAATGTGGTACCATCTCACACCTGTCAGAATGGGCAAACCAGCTGGCCCCCACCTGTGTACCAGGCCTCTATCCTATATAGTAAAAGGGTAATATGCAAACTGACCCTAACAGCAGAAAGACTGGGAATGACTGGTCACTATGACACACACTGACCACCAGGGGGCAGACGCTCAATGCAGGAGCTGCCCTCTGGTGGTCAGTGCGCTCCCACATGGGGGAGCTCTGCTCAGCCACAAGCCAGGCTGATGGCTGCCAGTACAGCGGTGGTGGTGGGAGCCTCTCCTGCCTCCTCAGCAGCACTAAGGATGTCTAACTGCAGCTTAGGTCTGCTCCCTGCTGGCACGTGGACATCCCCCGAGGGCTGCTGGGCTGCCAGAGGGATGTCTGATTGCCATCTTAGGCCCAATCCCCCGGGGAGCAGGCCTAAGCCAGCAGGTGGTCATCCCTCTAGGGGTCCCAGACTTGGAGAGGGCACAGGCCGGGCTGAGGGACCCCCCCAAGTGCACAAATTTTTGTGCACCAGGCCTCTAGTTAACTAATATTAACTAATATTCCTCTAATATCAAGGATATAACTCTCACCACTCTTATTCCACATGGTGCTGGAAGTCCTAGCCAGAGCAATAGGGCAAGAGAAATAAATTAAATGCATCCAAATAAGGAATGGAGAAGTAAAACTCTCACTTTTTGTGGATGACATAATGCTGTATATAGAAAACCCTAAAGACTCTACCAAAAAAAAAAAACTATTTGAAACAATAAACAAATACAATCAAGTTGCAGGATACAATATTAATGTGCAAAAATCTACTTCCTTCCTGTATACTGACAACAAAACTTCATAAAAATGAATTTTAAAAAAATCCTTTTTCAATTGCAACCAAAAAAAAATAAATTACCTAGGAACAAACTGATCAAAGGACGTGAAAGACCTATATACTGAAAATTACAAAGCATTATTAAAAGAGATTGAAAAAGGCGCAACAAAATGGAAAAGTATGCTATGTTTATGGATTGGAAAAATCAACATAGTTAAAATGGTCACATTACCCAAAGCAATATACAAATTTAATGCAATCCCCATCAAAATCCCAATGTCATTTTTTAAAGACACAGAATTATAAACCATCATATTTGCATGGGATCACAAAAGACTCCGAATAGACAAAGCAATCTTGAGAAAAAAAGAACAAAACTGGAGGTATCACACTATCTGACTTCAAATTATACTACAGAGCTATGATCATCAAAACAGCATGGTATTGACAGATAACAGACACACAAAAAATGGAATAGAATAGATAGCTGAGCTATGAAACCACATGTATATGGACAGATAATTTTGACAAAGGAGCCAGAAACTTCAAAAATGGTGCTGGGAATATTAGAAAGCCACATACAAATGAATGAAACTAGATTAGTTTTCCCCCATGTACAAAAATTAATTCAAAATGGAACAAAGATCTAAATATATTCCTGAAACACTAAGTTACATAAAAGAAAATATAGGTACCAAACTTATGGACCTTGATAATAGAGAACATTTCGAATGTAACCACAAAGGTAAGGAAAGTAAAGGCAAAAGTAAGTGAATGGGACTATATAAAACTAAAAAGCTTCTGCACAGCAAAAGAAACTGACAACAAAACAAAGAGGCGGCCAATCATATGGGAGGTATTTGCAAATAGTAGCTATGACAAAGATTTAATTTCAAAAATATATAAAGAACTCATAAAACTCAACACCAAACAAAAAACCACCCAATAAGAATTGGGCAAAAGGCCTGAAAATACACCTGTTCCAAGAAGACATACAAACAGCCAATCCTACATAATAAAATGCTAATATGCAAATCAACTGAACGGCGGAATGACCTGTCGTTATGATGCGCACTGACCACAAGAGAGCAGATACTCAACGCAGGAGCTGCCCCCTGGTGGTCAGTGGACTCCCACAGGGGGAGTGCTGCTCAGCCAGAAGCCAGGCTCGTGGCTGGTGAGCGCAGTGGCAATGGCAGGAGCTCTCCCACCTCTGCAGCAGTGCTAAGGATGTCTGAATGATGGCTCTGGAGATCGGGCCTAAGCCATCAGTCAGATATCCCCCGAGGGCTCCCAGACTATGAGAGGGCACAGGCTGGGCTGAGGGATCCCCCCAGTGCACAAATTTTGTGCTCCAGGCCTCTAGTAGATATATGAAAAGATGTTCAACCTCACTGGAAATTAGGGAAATGCAAATCAAAACTACAATGAGATACCACCTCACACCTGTTAGAGTGGCCATTATCAACAAGACAAGCAATAACAAGTGTTGGAGAGGTTGTGAGAAAAAGAGAACCCTTATTCACTGCTGGTGAGAATGTAGACTGGTGCAACCACTATGGAGAGCAGTCTGGTGATTCCTCAAAAAATTGAGAATAGAGCTATCATGCAGCCCAGCAATTCCTCTCCTGTGTATATACCAGAAAAGCTCAAAATCATGTGTTCGCAAGGATGTATGGACCCCTATGTTCACTGCATCATTATTCACGGTGGCCAAGACATGGAAACAACCAAAGTGTCCAGTGATAGAGGACTGGATAAAGAAGATGTGGTACATATACACAATGAAATACTACTCAGCCATAAGAAATAGCACCATTTGCAACACTATGGATGGACCTTGAGAACATTATGCTAAGTCAGTCAGAGAAAGCTAAGAATTATATTATTTCACTCATGTGTGGGATATAAAACTGAAACTCGTGAGCACAAACAGTAGTGTGGTGGTTGCTAGACAAAAGGGAGTCGAGGGGTGGAAGGGGGTCCTAATATATGGTGTCAGGAGAAGATTTGACTTTGGGTGGTGGGCACACAGTGCATTATACAGATCTTTCAACATAGAAACCCACAGCTGAAAACTGTACGTATATATTGACCAGTATCACCCCAATCAATTCAGTAAATAAGTATTTTTTAAAAGTAGATTAAAAAAGATTGAGGCTGGGTGTGTTTTTGAGCACTCATACCATAGAGGGTGCTCTCAGGCCAGGTGGGGGGAAGCTTCAGTGAGGTTTTTCCAGCAGTTCATGAGCAGGCTTCTTCCTGGAGTTCAGAATGCACTCAGGGAAAATTGTGTTCCTTTAGTGCACTTTGATATTTTGTCTGCCTCTTTCCTGATCTCCTTCCTCCCCCTAGTTATATAGATCCCACTTCAGAACTTGGGGTATTGTGGGAAAGAAATGAGTTTCTCCTACACAACAGGAGAGCAGCACTCACTTACCACTCACTTCCCCTCACGGGAGAGGTCACTGCTGGATAGTTCAGCCCCACCTTGTGAGAGGAGCAATCCAGGCAAGGTTCCCCTTACCCTCTTCAATGCATTTAACTGTTATTTTATTTGGAAGGGAAGTTCTCCAGTGAAGTGCTGAAACATCTTTGGGAACCTGGGCTTTTACAAAGACTCTCTCCATTGGGGTCTCACCAAGTCAATGTTCTCCAGGTGTTACCTGACAGTGTCCAAAAGAGGCTGAGGCTAGTTCACAATTTCCAGCTGGTTCCACCACTCTTTCTGTGGTCTGTCTGCATACTGGCCAGTGCACAGAATGATGAAGGTTTCTGGTTTCCTGTGCATATGGTGACAGATCACACTGCTCCAGCAAACATTTTTGTTCAAGGGGGATGCAAAATTTTAGTTGTTGAAATTGGGGGACAAAAAGGAGAGATGTGATATGCAACCGTGGTACTGATACAATCTCATCCCCGTTCAACATTGTATTAGAAGTTCTAGCTTGAGCAATTAGGCAAGAAAGAGAAATAAATGTATCCTAATTGGAAAGGAAAAAGTAAAACTATACCCACTCACAGATGGCTATTAGAGCTAATAAATGAGTTTAGCAACTTGTAGGATGGAATATCAATACATAAAAATCAGCTGCATTTCTCAACACAAGCAATGAAGAACTTGAAAATAACATTAAGGAAAACAATTCCATGTAAAATTGCATCAAAAAGAATAAAGTAATTAGGAATAATTTTAAAAAATATATTCTTATTGATTTCATAGAAGAAGGGAGAGGGATAGAGAGATAGAAATATTAATGATGAGAGAGAATTACTGATTGGCTGCCTCCTGCACACCCCACACTGAGGATCGAGCCCATAACCCAGGCATGTGCCCTGACTGGGAATCGAACCCTGATCTCCTGGTTCATAGGCTGATGCTCAACCACTGAGCCACGCTATCCAAGGTAGGAATAATTTTAACCAAAGAAGTGCAGCAGTGTACACTGAAAATTACAAATTATTGTTGAAAGAAATTTTCATGCTATTGCCATTTGAAATTTATGTAAGATTTAGAATCCAGTTGTTAATTTCTATAAAAAATGAGCCAACTGAAATTATTATTTAGAATCAAAGATCAAGTTAGGGGAAAATGAACATATTTAAAATGCATGGAAAATCTTGTAGAAAAAACAGAGTTTGATGATTTACCGAAATCAAGATATTTTATAAAGTAATAATTAAACCAATTTCCTATTATTACAAATATACAAAAATCTAACAATAGAATAGAAGAGTACAAAAAGAGATCCACACAAATACTTCTCTGGTGGATGGGGGCGGGGGTGAAGTAATTGAGCAAAAAAGAAAGAAAGAACTCATGAAATAGACAACAGTTTGGAGATGAGGGGTAGGAGAAAGGTGTGAGAGGGTATGAGGGGGTAAATGGTGATGGAAAAAATTTTTAAAGAAAAGAAAAATAAATAAAATATAATGATGCTGTAGAAAATTATTAATGACATGAGAAAAAGCTTACGGCACTATCAAATGATGAAAGTAACTGAATATACATGTATGAAAACCATTGCTAAAGAGCTGAAAATGATACATACCTTTTGGGACAGCAAGGTAATATGGTAGTTTATGTTATATTCTGTATTATTAACATTTTCTAAAATAAATTGCTTTTATAATCAAAATAAAATAAAGTAAAATGCAGAGTCTTCCAATCCATACCCAGTGTATAATTCTCTTTTTATTTAGCTCTATGCTAATTTCTTTCAATATTTCTGTAGCTTTCTTTGTGCAGTCTTGCACATCTTTTGTTCATTCTAATCCTCAATTTTTGATGATTTTTAAAATAATGCCAATATTATTTTCATTTTATATTCTTCTTGTTGCTAATACTTATAAATACAAATCACTTTGTATTTATATATATTAATGTCTAATTTTATGTGTCAAGTGGACTGTATTACAGGGTTGCCAGATATTTGGCTAAACAATATTTCTGGGTGTGTCTGTGAAGGTGTTTCTGGATGAAATTATCATTTGAGTAGGTGGACCAATAAAGCAGTTTGCCCACCCTAACATGAGTTGGCATTATCCAACTCGTTGAGGGCCTGAATAAAACAAAAAGTCAGCCTTAGATGGTTTGGCTCCATGGATAGAGCATCAGACTATGGACTGAAGGGTCCAGGCTTCGATTCTGGTCAAGGGCACATGCCCGGGTTGTGGGCTCTATCCCCAGTGTGGGGCATGCAGGAGGCAGCCGATCAATGATTCCTCTCATCATTTGATGTTTCTCTCTCTCTCTCTCTCTCTCTCTCTCTCTCTCTGTGTCTCTCAAATCAATAAATATATATTTTTTAAAAGTCAGAGGAAGAAAAAATTCAACCATTCCTGCATAATAGCTTGAGCTAGGACATCAATCTTCTTCTGCCCTTGCCTGACCTGATTCTCAGACCTTTGGACTCAGTCTGAATTACAACCAGCTTTCCTGAGTCTCCACTCAGTTTGCCATTGGCAGATCTTGTAACTTTTCAATCTTCCTACTTGCCCGAGTGAATTTCTTATTTTAAAAAATCCCTTCCTATGTAAATAGACACTTTTCGAAAGAGGACATACAGAAGGCTGGGAGACATATGAAAACATGCTCAAAGTCACTAATCATCTGAGAGATGCAAATCAAAACGACAATGAGGAACCATCTCAAACCTGTCAGAATGGCTATCATCAACGAATCAACAAATGACAAGGATGCAGAGAAAAGGGAACCCTCATGCACTGCTGGCGGGAATGCAGAGTGGTGCAGCCACTGTGGAGAACAGTATGGAGTTTCCTCAAAAAGTTAAAAATGGAACTTCCATTTGACCCAGTAATCCCACTTCTAGGAATATATCTCAAGAAAACAGAAACACCAATCAGAAAGGATATATGCACCCCTATGTTCATAGCAGCACAATTCAACATACCTAAGATTTGGAAACAGCCTAAGTGCCCATCAGCAGATGAGCAGATTAAAAAACTGTGGTACCTCTACACAATGGAATACTACACTGCTGTAAAAAAGAAAGAACTCAACATTTGCCACAGCATGGATAGACCTGGAGAGCATTATGTTAAGTGAAATAAGCCAGTTGGAGAAAGATAAGTATCACATGATCTCACTCATTTATGGAATATAATGAACAACATAAACTGATTAACAAAAGTAGATACAGGGACATAGAAGCATCTAACAGACCATCAAACCTCAGAGGTAAGGCAGGGGATAAGTGGGGGGAAATAGATCAACCAAAGAACTTGTATACATGCACACAAGCATAACCAATGGACATAGACACTAGGGAGGTGAGGACATATGCTGGGGGGCAGAAGTGGGCAGGGAGAGGTCAATGGGAAGAAAAGGAAACATATATAACACTTTAAACAATAAAAAAATTAAATTAAAAAAATCCCTTCTTATATATCCAATTCATTCTGTTTCTCTGGAGAACCCTGACCAATACATATATGGAACTTATATCTGGCAAATGTGCTAAGTTTATTTATTAATTCCAATAAATTACTTGTAAATGCTTTTAGAATTTCTAAAGACACAACTGTATTATGTGTAAATAATGAAACACAAATTCCTTCCTTTTCATTGTTTGTAAGATCTATTTATTTTTCTTGCCTTAATTTATTGTCTGGAAATATCCAGTAGAAGGTTGACTAGAAATTGAAATACAAACAACCCAGTCTCATTTCTGGTCTCAAAATCTTTCAGTATTCCACCATTGATATGCCATGTGTTGAAAGTTTTTTTAAAAAAATCTTTGTCAGATTAAGTAATTTTCATCCAATTCTAGTTTTCTAAGAATTTTGCACATGAATTAAGTGTGGAATTTTATCAAAGATTTTTTTATAACTCTATTGTGATGATCATATATTCTATTTTTCTGTTAATGGGATTAATTATATTACTGCTTTTTAAGTTAAACTATTCTTCCATTCCTAGAATAAACCCAACTTTTTTGTGATATATTTTCCTTATAAACTCTGGATTTATATTGCTAATATTTTCCATAAGATTTTTGCAAAATTCACAAGAGATTTGGTCTATGGCAGTCCTTTCTTGTAATGTCCTTGATGGTTTTAGTATCACGTTTACAATGGCCTCATAAAACAAGTAGGGAAATGTGTCATTCCTTCCTTTTCTAATTTCTGGAGGAGTTCAAGTAAGATTAGTGTGTTATTTTTCCTTAAGTATTAGGTAGAATTCATTGTGAAGAATTGAGAGATATTAAAAAATTCCAATTTCTTTATTATTCATAAGAGTATTGGGATTTTGTGTATTTTCTTGAAATTGGTTTTGGTTAGTTGTATTTTTACGTATTTTTTTCATTTTATAGGAATTATCAATTTTATTGTTAACTAGAGGCCCAGTACATGAAATTCGTGCATGGGGGGTTGTGTGTCCCTCAGCCCAGCCTGCACCCTCTCCAATCTGGGACCCCTCGAGGGATGTCTGACTTCCCTTTTAGGCCCAATCCCAATCCCTCTCACAATCCAGGACTGCTGGCTCCCAACCGCTCACCTGCCTGCCAGCCTGATTGCCCCTAACCGCTTCTGCCTGCCAGCCTGATCACTCCCTAACCACTCCCCTGCCAGCCTGATCGATGCTTAAATGCTCCCCTGCTGGCCCGATTGCCCCTAACCGTCCTCCCTTGCAAGCCTAGTGGCCCCCAACTGCCCTCCACTCCTGGCCCGGTCACTCATAACTGCCCTCCCTTACCAGCCCAGTCGCCCCTTACTGCTCTCTCCTGCAGGCCTGGTCCCTGCCAACTGCCTTCCCCTGCAGGCCTGGTCACCCCCAACTTCCCTCCCCTGCCAGCCTGGTCGCCCCCAAGTCCCTTGCCAGCCTAGTTGCCCCTAACTGCCCTCCCCTGCAGGCCTGGTCTCCCCAAACTGCCCTCCCCTGAAGGCCTTGTCCCTCCCAACTGCCCTCCCCTGCAGGCCTTGTCACCCCTAACTACCCTCCCCTGCAGGCCTGGTTCCCACCAACTGCTCTCCCCTGCAGGCCTGTTCCCCCCCCCAACTGCCCTCCCCTGCAGGCCTGATTGCCCACAACTGCCCTCTCCTGCTGGCCATCTTGTGTCCACATGGGGGGGCATCCTTGACCACATGGGGGCAGCCATCTTGTGTGTTGGAGTGATGGTCAATTTGCATATTACTCTTTTATTAGATGGGATATCCTCTCATTATCTTTTTAATATTTATAGATTCTGTATTGATGTTTCTTTTTGTTACTGATACTTATAATTTATGCCTCTCTCTGTTTTTATTATCAGTTTGTCTGCAGATTCATCAATTTCATTCTTTTCAAAGAATCAACTTTTAGCTTTGTTGGTCTTCTCAATTGCCTGTTCATTCATTTCTGGTTTTACTTCTCTCTACCTCCTTTCTCAGAATTTATTTGCTGTTTTTTTTTTTAACTTTCTCGAAGTAGGTGTTTACATCGTTGATTTTTAGCCTTTCTTCTCCTTTTTATTTATTTTTTTAATTCAAATTTGGTTTATCAATGCATACTAGAAAATGCATTTTTATAACAAATTGTCAATTAATATGCAAAGTGTCCCCTCAGGAGTTCAACCAGGAGACCAGGAGTTCGATCACTCGCTATGATGTGCGCTGACCACTAGGGGACAGAGCGGAATGAAGGAAGGCCCTGGCTGGCGGCCAGCAGCTGGGGAAGAGAGGCCCCCAGCCGGCAGCCAGAAGGCTATGATGGGCCCTGATAGCTGGCCAGGCCTAGGGACCCAACCTGTGCATGAATTTGTGCACCAGGCCTCTAATATTACATATTTGACAAGTTTGGGGTTTAAAAAAAATACTTTTCAATCCTTTTCTTAGTAAATTGCATCAAAGTGAGTCATTTTGTGTCTAAGCAGGAAAATGAAATCTAAAGCACTCCTGAGGTCATACTCAGTCTGAAAAGCTATGTTTTGAGAAATTCACCCACATTTCCACTAAACAACAGCTAGTTTTCTTACAACTTGTGAACACATATAACATGTCATACCCTTTCTTCCCATACTTTGGTTAAAAAGTGCTTTGCTTTTTTTTCCAGAATATAACTGACACTTTTTTTTCCTTCATTGATTTATTCAACTTTTTTTAACTCAGTTGTGAAGACTTTCTAAGACTCCTACTCATTAGATAGGCCTTCATTCTACCTTTCTAACTTACAGTTTAATCAGCAATCCAGTTTCTCACAAGGTAAAGTATCCAGTCCTTAAATTACATGCATTTTTCTTCCCAAATGTACTAACCTGTTTCGTTTTTTAAAATTTTTTATTGTTTCAAGTATCACATATGTTTCCTTTTTCCCCCTTTGACCTCTTCCCAGCTGTTCCCACCCCCCTCAGCATATGCCCTCACTCCCCACTCTCTGTGTCTATGGGTTCTGCTTATATGCATGCATACAAGTCCTTTGGTTGATCTCTTACCCCCTCCACTCCCCCGCCTTCCCTCTGAGGTTGGACGATCTGTTTGATGCTTCTATGTCTCTGGATCTATTTTTGTTCATCAGTTTATGTTGTTCATTATATTCCACAAATGAGATCATGTGATATTTATAGCCTTTCTTCTTTTCTAATCTATATATATAAAAAGCCAGTGACTGAAATGCCATAACGACTGGAACAACTGGTTGCTATGATGCCCACTGTGGCCAGTGAACCGGCCAATGGGGGGGTGAAGCCAGAAGGCCAACCTCCCTCAGCCCCTCCCCCCAGCTTGCCCTGCCCCTGAATGGGACCCATCAGGGGCGGGGCCCGCTGGCCCCTACCCGTGCATGAATTTATTCACTG
>NW_005361652.1:708344-713683 GCF_000412655.1 Myotis brandtii | reverse complement strand
CACCCTGACCATTGGCAGGGCCAGCCAGCCAACCACCTGCAGCCCCTCCCCCCAGCCAGCCCGGCCCTGATTGGCCCCGATTAGGGTGGGCTGGCTGGCCAACCTCCTGCCGTCTCCTCCTCCCAACAGGCCCAGCCCCGATCTGCCAATTGAGGTCAGGCCAGCTAGACCCCACTCCTGCACAAATTCATGCACTGGGCCTCTAGTATGTACATAAACGGCTTTAAGCTCTAAGCACTGCTTTAAATGCACTGGACAAGTAGTGATCTCATATTTTTACTATAATATAGTTCAAAATATTTTCCATTTTGAGTCCTTTGTACTTTAGTTATTTAGAAATATATTGCTTAACTTTCCAATATTTGGAGATTTCTAGTAGCTTTGTTATTGATTTCTATTTTAACTCCACTGTGGTCAGAGAACATATTCTGATTTCAGCCATTTAAAATTGAGACTTGCTTTGTGGCCCAGCATATGGTCAATTTTGATCAATAGTCCATGCACATTTGAAAAAAAATGTGTGTTCAACATTTATTGCATACAATGTTAATATATGTTAGAACATATTAGTTAGTCTAATTGTTCTTCTAAATCCAGACCTTTTTGTCTGCTTATTTAATCAGCTATTGTAAAAGGTGTACTAAAATCTCCAAACATGTTTGTAGAGTTATCTATTCATGTTTAGAGTTCTGGCAGTTTTCACTTAATGCAAATTGGAGATTGGATCTATTTTATTTTATGCATACTAAATAAGATTTTCTAAAAACTTTTTGAATTGACCATGTAATCATTGTGAAATGTCTAGTATCTCTCATAATGCTTCCTGCCTTAAAGTCTAATTTGTCTTATACTAACTAGCACAAATGGAGAAGCTTTATTTTAGTTGACGTTTATTTGGTATACTAGAGGCCCGGTGCACAGATTCGTGTACTGGTGGGGTCTCTCAGACTGGCCTGCACCCTCTCGCAATCTGGAACCCCTCAGGGGATGTTGGACTTCAAGTTTTGGCCGGATCCCTGCAGGCCAAGCTGAGGGACGCCATTGGTGCATGAATCTGTGCACTGTGCTTCTAGTATGCATGTAAGATCTTTGGTTAATCTCTTCCCGCCCTCCCCCCTGTCCCCTTCCCTCTGAGATTCATCAGTCTGCTCCATGTTTCCATGCCTGTGCATTGAGCATCTTCGCCCTGGTGGTCAGTGCACATCATAGCTACCAGTCGAATGGTCAAATAGTTGTTCGGTCACTTAGGCTTTTATGTATATAGATAATTTTCAACATCATTACTTTCAAACATTCTATGTCTTAATTAAGGTATATTTCTTATAAGCGCACATAATTATAATTTGTTTTTATATCCAGTCTGACAACATTTTTGTCCTGTTATGTATTTTAATTACACATATATTTTAAACTCCAAAAAAATGTTGTCCTTGTTTTGTATAGCCAATATTCATGTAGATTTATTCATATAAACTCTGTAGTTTTCTTCATTTCTTCTTGAATTACCTGTTCCCATTGGGGATGATTTTCTTTTCATTTAAATAAATCCCTTTAGAATTTGTTTCACTGCATGTCTGATAATTAGGAATTGTCTCAATTTTAGTTACTCTTAAACCTCTTTGAGAAAAAACTTCTGATTCACCTTCATTTTCAAAGAACTTTTATGTTATTGGAACATTTTATTTTCATGAGTTTGAAAATATCATACCATTGTCTTTTTTTCATCATTTTTAAAAAATATTTATTGTTGAGAGTATTATGCATGTCCCTCTTTATTTCCCCCATTGCCCTCCTCCATCCATTTCCTATCCCACCCCAGGGCTTGACCACCCAATTGTCTGTTTCCATAGGTAATGCATATATGCATGTAAGTTCTTTGGTTAATCTCTTCCTATCCCCCCTTACCTCTGAGATATGTCAGTCTGTTCCATATTTCCATGCCTCTACTTGTATTTTATTCATCAGTTTATTTTGTTCATTAGGTTCCTTCTTTGTTTATTTTGATTTTTAGATTTAATTGTTGATAGATATGTATTTATTGCCATTTTATTGCTCATATTTTTGACGGCTCTTTCTCCTTCACCTTTTCCTTCCTTCCTTCCTTCCTTCCTTCCTTCCTTCCTTCCTTCCTTCCTTCCTTTTAAAGAAGACCCTTTAACATTTCTTGGAATACTGATTTAAGGATGATGAACTCCTTTAGCTGTCTCTTGTCTGGAAAGCCCTTTATCTGCTCTTCAATTCTAAATGATAGCTTTGCTGGGTAGAGTAATCTTGGTTTTGGGTCCTTGCTATTCATCACTTTGAATATTTCTTGCCACTCCCTTCTGGCCTAAAAAGTTTCTGTTGAGAAATCAGCTGACAGTTGTATGGGTACTTCCTGGTAGGTAACTAACTGCTTTTCTCTTGCTGCTTTTAAGATTATCTCTTTGTCTTTAGCCCTTGGCATTTTAATTATGATGTGTCTTGGTTGTGGGTCTCTTTGGGTTCCTCTTATTTGGCACTCTCTGAGCTTCCTGGACTTTTAAGTCTATTTCTTTCACCAGGTGTGAAAGTTTTCTGTCATTGTTTCTTCAAATAGGTTTTTAATATTTTGTTCTCTCTCTTTTACTTCTGTCACCCCCATAATGCGAATGTTGGTACACTTGAAGCTGTCCCAGAGGCTCCTTACACTATCTTTATATTTTTGGATTCTTTTTTCTTTTTGCTCTTCTTTTTGGGTGTTTTTTGCTTCCTCATATTCCGCATCATTGATTTAATTCTTGAATTCCTCTACTCTACTGTTGAATCCCTGTAAATTATTCTTTATTTTAGTTAGTGTATGCTTAATTTCTGACTGCTCTTTTTTCATGTCTTTGACATTTTCACTAAGGTTCTTGAAATTCTCACTAAGATCCTTGAAAGTCTCTCTAAGTCCCTTGAAGTTCTCATTAAGATCCTTGAGCATCCTCATAACCATTGTGTTGAACTCTGTATCAAGTAGTTTGCTTGTTTTCATTTCATTTAGTTATTTTTCTAGAGTTTTCTTCTGTTCTTTCATTTGTGACATTTTTTTTGTCTTCACATTTTGGCTGCTTTTCTGTGTTTGTTTCTATATATTAGGTAGAGATCCTATATCTCCTGGAATTTGTAGAGTGGATTTGTGTAGTAGGTGTCCTGTAGGTCTCAGTGGCTCAGCCTCCCTAGTCACTGGAGCTGGCATTCTAGGTGTGACCCTGTGTGGGCTGTGTACACAGTCTTGTTATAGTTGAGTCTTGATTCCTATTTGTGTCACTTGGAAGAATTGACCCCATGGCCAATTGGCTATGAGGACCATCTGTGAGACACCCCTATGGAGCAGGACTTGCTTCATTGGGGCTTTGGTGCTCACTGAGTCTTCCCCTTGAGTGTGTCACTTGTGGATGTATAAAATTGTAATCTGGTATGGTCTGAAGCTATCCACTGGGAGCACTGGCTCTGAGGCCTCCTGGGAGGTGAAAAGTCAGCCATTGCCTTGGGCCACCCGGCAGGAGCTACAGAGTGATCTACAGATGGCTGCTACTTGCATTGGGCTTGGAAGTTCCCAGGCAAGGCCAAGCTGTAAAGCAAGGCAGGCTGGTTCTAGTGCCATGTCTTGAGCCACTTATTCATAGGCATGGGGCACACTGATGCCAGTTGATGCTTGTTTGAAAGATTTTAGAAAAGTAGAAGAAATATTTCAAAAATGTATACAGAACCACAAAAGACCCCAAATTGCCTGAGCAATCTTGAAAAACAAGAACAAAGTTAGCAGTATCATGCTACCTGATATCAAACTATACTACAGGGCCATAGTAACCAAAACAGCATGGTACTGACATGAAAACAGACAGAGATCAATGGAACAAACTAGAAAGCACAAAATAAGCCTATTCCTTTATGATCAATTAAAATTTGGCAAAGGAGGTAAGAACATACAGTGGGGTAAAGAATGTCTATTCAATAAGTGATATTGAGAAAATTGGACAGATTCATGCAAAAAAGGAAATTAGACCATCTTCTTATACCACAAACAAGAATAAACTCAAAATGAATTAAAGACTTAAATGTAAGACTTGAGATCATAAAATCCTAGGAGAATACATAGGCAGTAAATTCTTGGACATTTCTCATAGCAATATTTTTTTCTTTTTATCTCCCTGGTCAAGGGTAATAAAAGAAAAATAAACAAAAGGTCCTACATCAAATTAAAAAATTCTTGCACAGAAAAAAAAACCAACAGAATAAAAAGACAACCCACATATTTTCCAGTGATACATTTGATAAGGGATATATATCCAAAATTTATAAAGAACTTATACTATGCAACACCAAAAACAAACAAAAAGTCCAATTAAAATATGGGCAAAGTATCTAAATAAGCACTTCTCCAAAGAGGATATACAGATGGCCAATAGTCATGTGAAAAGACGCTCAACATCACTAATCATCAGAGAAATGCCAATAAAAACCACAATGAGATATCATCTCATACCTATCAGAATGGCTATCATCAATAAATCAACAAATAACAACGTGGATGTGGAGAAAGGGAACCTTCATGCACTATTGGTGGGAATGCAGATTGGTGCGGCCACTGTGGAAAACAATTTGGAGTTACCTCAAAAAATTAAAAATGGAACTGCCGTTTGACCCAGCAATTCCACTTCTGGGAATATATCTGAAGAAAGCTAAAACACTGAATCAAAAAAAAATTATATATGCACCCCTATGTTCACGGAAACACTATTTATAGTAGCCAAAATTTGAAAGTAGCCCAAGCGCCCATTAGTAGATGAGTGGATAAAAAGTTATGAAATACTCCTTGGCCACAAAAAAGAAGGAAATCTTACATTTTTCAACAGCATAGATGGACCTGGAGTGTATTATGCTAAGTGAAATAAGCCAGTCAGAAGAAAGACAAATACCATATGATTTCACTTATAAGTGGAATCTAATAAACAAAATGGAAATAAACTCATAGATACAGAGAACAGACTGACAGCTGTCAGAGAGGAGGGGGCCTGGAAGACAGGGTGAAATACTTGAATTAAGCAAAAAATAAAACTCATAGACACAGACAACAGTATTGTGATAACTAGAGGGAAAAGGATGGGGCATGTAGAAAAGGGTAAACAGGATAAATGGTGATGAAAGGGGACTAGACTTTGGTTGGTGAACATACAATATAATATGTAGTTTATTTATTATAGAATTGTACACTTGAAAGCTATGTAGTTTTGTTAACCAATGAAACCTCAACAAATTCAAAAATAAAATAAATAAAAATTAATTTAAAAAATATTTTAAAATTAATTAAAACAAAAAACATAGGAAAAAATTCT
>NW_005361652.1:707556-708286 GCF_000412655.1 Myotis brandtii | reverse complement strand
ACATAGGAGCAAATTCTAGTGATGTTAGATTAGGAAATGGTTTCTTAGATATGACACTAAAAGCACATCAAGAAAATATATAGCTAGAGTGGCCATTATCAACAAGACAAGCAATAAAAAGTGTTGGAGAGGTTGTAGAAAAAATGAAACCCTCATTCACTGCTGGTGGGAATGTAGACTGGTACAACCACTATGGAAAGCAGTCTGGCGATTCCTCAAACAATTGAGAATAGAGCTACCATATGACCCAGCAATCACTCTCCTGGATATATACCTGAAAAACTTGAAATAATGTACTTGCAGATATATGCAACCCTATGTTCATTGCAGCATTATTCACGGTGGCCAAGACATTGAAACAACCAAAGTGTCCTGCAATAGAGAACTACATAAGGAAGATGTGGTACATATACACAATGGAATACTACTCAGCCATAAGAAATAGCACCATTTACAGCAACATGGATGGACCTTGGGAACTTTATGCTAAGTGAAATTAGTCAGAAAAAGCTAAGAACCATATGATTTCACTTATATGTGGGACAGAAAACTGAAACTCGTGAACACAAATAGCAGTGTTGTGGTTGCCAGAGAGAAGGGGGTTGGGGAGGGGGTCCTAATTTATGGTGACAGGGGAAGATTTGACTTTGGTGGTAGGCACACAGTGCAATATACAGATCTTGTAACATAGAAATCCACCCCCTGAAACCTGTATGGTCATATTAACCAA
>NW_005361652.1:704917-707507 GCF_000412655.1 Myotis brandtii | reverse complement strand
CAGTACTACATAACATTTTAAAATTTTTATTGTTTGAAGGACACCATCAATAAAGTGAAAAGACAATTCACATAATCAAAGAAAATGTTTGCAAATCATATATCTGATAAGGGACTTATATCTAGAATATATAAATTATATAAAGACCTCTTATGATTCAATTATAGACATAAATTAATTTAAAAATAGGCAAAGAATATGAATGGACATTTCTCCAAATATATAAAAATGGCCAATAAGTACATGAAAAGATGCTCAAATTATTAGTCCTTACAAAATGCAAATCAAAACAACAAGAACCACTTCATATCCACTAAGATGACTATAATAAGCAAAGTCATACAATAGCAAATGTTGGCCAGGATTGGGAAAAATTGAAACTTGGACATTGTTAGTGGGAAAGCAAAATGGTATAACAACACTTTTGTATACAATTTGCCAGTTTCTCAAAAAGTTAATTATTGAGCCCGGCCAGTATCACTTAGTAGTTGAGCATCAACCTATTAACCAGGAGGTTATGGTTCAATTCATGGGCAGAGTGCATGCCAGGGTTGCAGGCTCAATCCCCAGTAGGGGTTGCGCTGGATGCAGCCAATCAATGATTATCTCTTGTCATTGATGTTTCTACCTCTCTCTCCCCCTCCCTTCCTCTCTGAAATAAATTATATATATAAATTAAACATTCAATTGCCATGTGAGCCAGCAATTTCTGTCTTAGATAACTATACAAGTAGAGATTTGAAAACATGTCCACACAAAATTCATACATTAATATTCATAGCAGCCTTATTCATAATAGCAAGAAGTGGAAACAAATGTCCATCTGCTGATGAGTGATGAGCATAATATGATATATCCATAAAATGAAATATTATTCAGCAAAAAAATAATGAAGTATGCTACAACATGGATGAACCTTAAAACCATTATGCCAAGTAAAAGAAGCCAGACACAATGTGTGTTTCCACTCATACGAAATGTCTAGAATAAGCAAATCCATAGTGACCGAAATTAGATTAGTGGTTGCTAGTGTCTTAGGCTGGGATTTGGAATTGTTAATGGCTGCTAAAATGTATAGAATTTCTTTATGGGATGATAAAATGTTCTAAAATTAGATTCTATTGATGGTTGCACAACTCTTTGAGTATACTAAAAACAATTGAATAAGTGACATCTTAAATGAGTGAACTGTATTTTCTGTGAATTATAGTATGATGTTATTTAAAAAATAAACATAGTCATCTTTTGATAAATAGCCCATTGAGGACCAAATTTCTGGCCCAGCTTTATTTCAGGTAAAGTAACCCAGTATACACACTTTTTTTCATATTTAAAATATATCATCAAATTTTAGCCATATATTTCAAAAAACAGAAATTCTTAAGAAGAGGAATATAAACATTGAAGCATGCTAAATAAATCATATTAGTATGACAAATTAGAATAAGTGGAAATGAATTAATCTGTAGTATCCTGGGAATTTATTGACAGTCACCTTTATTTCTAATAATCAGGGAAACAAAGATCTGATAAATTGAAAATGATAAAATCAGTATTCTAAAACCCAATATAATAATGATATATAATACTGAAACTCAGAAAAAAAGAAACTATGGCACTGGGATCTTTATGAAAAATGGTGGTATTTAAATGGACAGAACAGAAGAGGGAAACAGCATCAAGCAACCATTTATGTATCTAATATATGCTCAGGATAAGCCAAGGCATGGGGACAAATATAAGCATTTGCTTGAAATTCTGATGAGTCCAGAACCATTTGATGGTGAGCCTGCGTTAGAGACTTTTGTTTATGCATATCCAACAAATCAATCAAAACATATTCAAGGCCCAGAAGGTGTGGCTCAGTGAACCAGGTGGTCATGGTATGATTCCCAGCAGGAGCACATGCTCTGGTTGTGGGTTCGATCCCCAATAGGGGGCATGCAGGAGGCAGCCAATTGATAATTCTCTCCCATAATTGATGTTTCTATCTCTCCCTCCTCTTCTCTCTGAAATCAATAAAAATATTTTTCTTAAAAAACATATTTGGCACCTGATAAGTAAGTTAACATATGAATATCCTTTATTCCAATGAGGTAGGGGGTATTATAAACTGTGTAGATCCATCCTTGTATTTTGAGGCAATTTAGTTAATAAAATCATCAAGAGCAGCCTTAAAAAGAGAAGGATGTTGGAAAAGGGCAGCACTGAGCTGGAGGTCTTAGTGCTCTGGTTGCCAGGCAGCCACCCTCAGGCCCTCTTTTGTTACCGTGGTGATATTGGAGAGCTTACCGAAATACTCTTTCAGATAGCGTCTGAACTCTCCAAATCCTTTTAGCACCAAGTAGTCATGCCACTTCCATTTCCTCCTCCCCCACATCTCTACCCACACTGTCATAATCTTATGAATTCAATGAACCTACAAGTATACCTCAAATGCCCAATATCCAAGGCCAGAAAATGACAATGATTTTCCTACCCAAGCAAAAATCAATGAAAGGATAGTTAAATAAATGAGAATATCAAACAGGGATATGCAATTAAAAATATCAAAATAAAAATAACCAGAACAAGGTTATTCAAATAAAAT
>NW_005361652.1:698417-704878 GCF_000412655.1 Myotis brandtii | reverse complement strand
CTTCATCTCATAAAAAGAACTTTGGCTTAGTAATCAGTAGTTCTGATGCTATGTCACTTAATTCTCTGTGAACTTGGCCATGTTGGTCCCCTTTTCTGGGCTGAAACTGGCAGTCCAATGCTGCCTGCCATTCCTGCCTGCTGCTCCTGGTCATCCTGGCCCCACTGCTGCTGCTCAGTAGGCTCGCTGCTGCTCTGCTAAGGTCTCTGGGTTGTGGCAGCCAGCCATGAGCCCTACATCTGGCACCCGTTGGTCAGCTGAGTGGCACTCCCGCTGTAGGAGCACACTGAACACCAGGGGGCAGCTCCTGGTGGTCAGTGTGCACTCAAACGGTCACTTAGGCTTTTATATATATATAGATATAAAGCTCTTGCTGGCGCCAATAGCATGCATGTGTTTCCATCTGTCATTGTTGATTGTGAATTTGGTTGACACTTCTATTATAGAGAAAGGGCAAATAACGATATTAAAATATTTCTTCTAATTTCGTTTCAATGTGCACAAATTCATGCACTGGGCCTCTAGTAAATAATAAATCAGTTTCTGCTCTCAAAATGCTTACAGCTAGCTAAATTACCGGTTCTTAAACAAGGGCAATTTTTACCCACAGGGGAGATTTGTCAATGTCTAGAGATATTTTGGGATGTCACAACTGAGGGGTGGGGGTGGTGCCACAAGCATCTGGTGGGCAGAGGCCAGGAATACTGCTAAACATCCTCCAGTACACAAGATATGACCACAACAAATAATTTTCTGGCCCAAAATGTCAAGAGTGTCCAGATTGAGAAACCCTGAGTTAGAAAGACAAGCTACATACATTAGAAGTTGTTGTTTTTTTTATTACAAGATATTAGGTGATAACAGTTAAATGTGTGATATATACAAGGTGATAAAAATAAAAGAAAGGTCATTATACTTCAAATTATACTTCAAAGCAACAATAATGAAAACAGCATGGTATTGGCAGGAAAAACAGACTCATAGACTAATGGAACAGAATTGAGAGGCCAGAAATATACCCACTTGCATATGGGCAAATAATTTTCAACAAAGGAGGCAAAAATATACAATTGGAAAAGGAAAGCCTCTTCAATAAATGGTGCTGGGAAAATTGAAAAGCCATATGCAAAAGAATGAAATTAGACTGACCTTTATCATGCGAAAGAATGAAACTAGACTGATCTTTATCACCCTACATAAAAATTAACTCAAAATAGATCAAAGACTCAAATTAAGACCAGAAGCAATAAAATACATAGAATAAAACATAGGTACTAAATTTATGGATCTTGGTCTCAGACAGGATTTTATTAATTTGACCTCAAAGGCAAGAGAAGTAAACATAAAAATAATTGAATGAAGCTATTTCAAATTAAAAAGCTTCTATGCAGCAAAATAAACTGTTGACAAAACAAAAAGGCAAACCACCAAATGGGCAAATATATTTGTAAGCAAAACCTCTGATAAGGGGTTAATATCCAAAACATATGAAGAACTTATACAAATCAACAACAATGACAGCAAAAAAAAAAATCCAATTAAGAAATAGGCAGAGGACCTAGACCAGTGATGGCGAACCTATGACACTACGAGGTGACATAAGAACTCATTTTTTTGGTTGATTTTTCTTTGTTAAATGGCATTTAAAAATATAAAATAAATATCAAAAATATAAATCTTTGTTTTACTATGGTTAATATCAAAATATAAGTCTTTGTTTTACTATGGTTGCAAAAAAAAAAAATCTATATGTGACACGGCACCAGAGTTAAGTTAGGGTTTTTCAAAATGCTGACACGCCGAGCTCAAAAGGTTCGCCATCACTGATCTAGACAGACACTGCTCACAAGAAGATATACAAATGGCCAACAGATAAATGAAAAGATACTCAACTTCACTAGCTATTAGGAAAATGCAAATCAAAACTACAATGAGATACCACTTCACACCTGCTAGAATGGCTGTTATCAACAAGACAAGTAATAAGAAGGGTTGGAGAGGTTGTGGAGAAAAAGGATCGCATACACTATTGGTGGAAATGTTAACTTGTACAGCCACTATGAAAAACAGTATGGAGGTTCCTCAAAAAGTTAAGAATAGAAAAAACTGAAAACATCTATGTATATAAAAGCCTAAGTGACCATTACAACTGAATGATTGGAATGACCAGAATGACCAGTTGACCAGTAGCTTTGACGCACACTGACCACCAGAGGGGCAGACGCTCAATGCAGGAGCTGCCCCCTGGTGGTCAATGCGCTCCCACAGCTAACCTCCCATGGCCCCACCCTATGGCCGGCCAGGCCCCATCGGCCCCTGGTGCTAAACCATTCATAGAGACCTACTTCTAAGTTGGGGTTTCATATGTAGCAGAACAGTTCCCTCGCTGTGATCTATTGAAAGTCAGCCCTCAACACAGGGTTTGTCTCACTCCCTTCCTCTCCGTTCCACAGGGGCCACCTGCCCACTGTGGTGGTGGCGCAGTGGTGAAGGAAGGAGGAGGGGGAGGGAGGGAACTGCACAGTGGTAGGGCATGGACAGCGGCGGCACTGTCCAGTGTTCGTCCCTTCCACACCCAGCCCAGCAACAGTCACCTCCTCTCCCAACCCCACTGGGGCCCTCAGCCCCGGGCTAGGACAAGGAACCGGTGGTGGAGGGCAACTCCCTCCTTGGGGCCTGCTGGCCAACCTCCTGCAACACCTCCACCCCCCAGCCAGCCAACCTTTCATGGTCTCTCCCGCCTAGCCGGCCAACCTCCCGCAGTCCCTCCCACCTCCCCCCCACACCCATGCACGAATTCGTGCACCAGGCCTCTAGTTTATTCATAAAGATATATGTACCTCCCTGTTGGGTATTTACCCAAATAACTTGAAAACATTGACTTATAAAGATGTTTATACCCTATATTCATTGCAATATTATTCACAGTGATGAAGATCTATATATAGAGAGAGCAGTAATATGCAAATGAGGTCAGGACTCCGTAAAGGTCATGATCAGGGCCCCTAACCTGAGAGAACAACAAGCAGGTGTGGCCCAGAGCCTGAGAGATAAACACAGAGGGGCGCCTGCTCTGAGCCTCTAAGGCATGGCTGTGGTCAGGCCCCCAGCGGACACACACACACACACACACACACACACAAACACACACAAACACTCACACGGGGCACCTGCTCTGAGCATACCCTGAGCAGCTGAGGGCAGTGAACACACAAACACACACACACACACACACACACACACACACACACGGGGCGCCTGCCCCTATCCTTCGAGTAGTGGCAGGGGCAGGCCCCCAGCAGAAACACACACACACACACACACACACACACACGGGGCGCCTGCTCCAAGGCTCCAATGAGGTGGGGTCAGGCCCCCAGCAAACACACACACACACACACACACACACACACACACACACACACACACACATATGGGATGCCAGCCCCGAGCCTTGGAGGCATGGTTGGGGGCAGGCCCCCAGCTGATATAAACACACACACACACACACACACACACACACACACACACACAAGGCGCCTGCTCCGAAGCTCTGTGGCACGGCTGGGGGCAGGTCCTTAGTGGACACCCACACACAACACACACACAAGGGGCGCCTGGTCTGTGCCTCTGAGGAGAGGCTGGGGGCAGGCCCCCGGCGAACACATACACACACACAAAAAAAAACATGGTGCACCTACTCTGAGCCTCCGTGGTGCAGCTGAGGGCCGGCCCCTAGGGGACACACACACAAACACACACACGGGGTGCCTGCACCAAGCCTCCAAAGTGGCTTGGGGCAGGCCACCAGAGGACACACACACACACACACACACACACACACACACACAAACATGGGGCACCTGCTCCGAGCCTCCCTGGCACGGCTGGGGGCAGGACCCCAGTGGACACAAACACACACACACACTCATAAACACACACGTGGCACCAGCCACGAGCCTCCAAGCCATGGTTGGGGGCAGGCCCCCAGCCGATATAAACACACAAATACACACACACACACACACACACACACACAAGGTGCCTGCTCTGAAGCTGTGCAGCGCGGCTGGGGGCAGGCCCTTAGTGGACACACACACACACACACACACACACACACAGGGTGCCTGCTTGGAACCTCCAACGTGGTTGGGTGTGGTCCACTGCAGACACATATACATACACACACAGAGCCCCTACTCTGAGCCTCCATGGCGTGACTTGGGACAGGCCCCCGGCAGACACACACACACACGCCCGCGCACTTCAAGCCTCAGAAGGGTGGCTAGGGGCAGGCCCCCAGTGGACACACACAAGCACACACACACATACACACACACACACTGCGCCTGCTCTGAGCATCTGAGGTGGCTAGGGGCAGGCCACACACACACAAACACACACACCACAGGGCGCCTGCTTGGAGCCTCCTACAAGTTTGGGGGCAGGACCCCAGTGGACACACACACACACACACACACACACAAACACACACGGGGCACTGCTCCGAGCCTCTGAGGCGCAGTTTCTGGCAGGCTCTCAGCGGACATACACACACACATGCACACACACATACACAAGGCGCCTGCTCTGAAGCTCTGCAGCACGGCTGGGGGCAGTCCCATAGTGGACACACACAAACACACACATACACACACAGGGCACCTGATATGAGCCTCTGAGGTGGAGCTGAGGGCAGGACCCCAGTGGACTCACGAACCCACATACACACACACACACACACACACACACACACACACGGGGCGCCTGCTCTAAGCCTCTGACATGGCTAGGAGGAGGCTCCCAGCAAACACAAACATACACACACACACACACACGCACACACACACACACACACATACACACACACACACACAGGACACATGCTCTGAGTCTCCATGGCACGGCTGGCGGCAGGCCCCCAGCAGAAACAAACACACACACACACACACACACACACACACACACACACACACGGGGTGTCTGCTCTGAGCCTCCGTGGCCAGACTGTGGCATAGGCCCGCGGGCCTAAATTGTCAGTAGGACATTCCCTAGGGCTCTGGGACTGTGAGAGGGGGCAGTCTGGGCTGAGGGACCCCCCCATCCACAGTGCACGAATTTTGTGCATTGGGCCTTAGTATGGAAATAATCAGTGTCCTTTGATAGATGATTGGATAAAGAAGATATGAAATATATATATACACACACACACACACACACACACACACACACACACAATGGAATTCTATTCAACCATAAGAAAAGAAAATACTACCATTTGCAACAAGTGTACAGATCTTGAGAATACCAGGCTAAGTGAAATAAGCCTGATAGAAAAAGTCAAGAACCATGTGATTTCATTCATATCTATCCTATCTAATAAAAGACAAAAAGGGTAATTAACCGTACTTCCGCTACGAATCCCATTGGCTAATCAGGGCAATATGCAAATTAACCACCAACGAAGATGGCGGTTAATTTGCATACGCAGGCTCCAAACGGTGGAGCGAAGCCAAACAGCCCCGAAGCTGCCAAGCAGCGAGGCCTCACCACCCCGGGATCAGCGGAGCCGCAAGGCCTCCCGGCACCTGGAGCAGCGTGATAGGGGACAGCACCCCAACCCCCTGATCAACCCTGCTCTGTGCGTGACAGGGGGCAGCGCCCCAACCCCCTGATCGGCCCTGCTCTGTGCCTGATAGGGGGCAGCACCCCAACCCCCTGATCGGCCCTGCTCTGTGCCTGATAGGGGGCAGCACCCCAACCCCCTGATCGGCCCTGCTCTGTGCCTGATAGGGGGCAGCACCCCAACCCCCTGATCGGCCCTGCTCTGTGCCTGATAGGGGGCAGCACCCCAACCCCCTGATCGGCCCTGCTCTGTGCCTGATAGGGGGCAGCACCCCAACCCCCTGATCGGCCCTGCTCTGTGCCTGATAGGGGGCAGCACCCCAACCCCCTGATCGGCCCTGCTCTGTGCCTGATAGGGGGCAGCACCCCAACCCCCTGATCGGCCCTGCTCTGTGCCTGATAGGGGGCAGCACCCCAACCCCCTGATCGGCCCTGCTCTGTGCCTGATAGGGGGCAGCACCCCAACCCCCTGATCGGCCCTGCTCTGTGCCTGATAGGGGGCAGCACCCCAACCCCCTGATCAACCCTGCTCTGTGCGTGACAGGGGGCAGCGCCCCAACCCCCAAATCAGCTGGTTCTGTGCGTGACAGGAGGCAGTGCCCCAACCCCCCCGCCCCGATCCTGAGTGTGACTGGGGCGGCACCGCAACCTCCCAATCCACCCTGCTCTGTGTGGGACAGGGGAAGGCGCCCCAACCCTCTGATATGCCTTGCTCTGTGCGTGACAGGGGGTGGCGCCACAACCTCCCCATCAGCCCTGCCTTGAGTGTGACAGGGGGCAGTGCCCCAACTCCCCAATCGGCCCTGCTCTGAGCCCGACCAGGGGCTGTGGGGCAG
>NW_005361652.1:685715-694563 GCF_000412655.1 Myotis brandtii | reverse complement strand
CCCCAATCAGCCCTGCTCTGAGCCTGACCAGGGGCTGCACCTATGGATTGGGCCTGCCCTCTGCCACCCAGGAGCAGGCCTAAGCCAGCAGGTCGTTATCTCCTGAGGGGTCCCAGACTGCGAGAGGGCACAGGCCGGGCTGAGGGACCTCCCCTCCGTCCCGAGTGCACAAATTTTTGTGCACCGGGCTTCTAGTATATATATAAAAGGCTAAGCAACCAGCTGACCAGCCAATCAGCCAGTAGGTACGACCCGCACTGACCACCAGGGGGCAGATGCTCAATGCAGGAGCTGCCGAGTGACAGCAACTTTGCAGAGTGCCCTCTCACACTCCAGGACCCCATGGGGGATGTCAGACTGCAGGTTTCAACCGGATCCCCACAGGTCAGGCCAAGGGCTCCCACCTGCTGGAGGGGCCCCACTCACTCCACAGATGCCCTTCAAGCCCTGGCACTGCCCCAGGTGCAGCCAGCTGGGGAGGGACCACGGGTGGTTGGCTCCAGGGCATGTCTGGCCATCTCACCCAGTCCCACCCTGCTGGCCACCTTCTAATTAATTTACTTTCAATGTACACAAATCAGTGCACCAGGCCTCTAGTGTGGGATATATAACTGAAAGCCACAAATGAACAAACAAGAAAGACAAATAAAAACTCATAGACACAGACAGCAGTATGGTGGTTACCAGAGGGAGGAGGTGTGGGGGTAATAAAAGGTAAAAGGGTTCATATATATGGTGACAGAAGGAGATTTGTCTTTGGGTGGTGAACACACAATGCACTATACCAGTGATGGCGAACCTATAACATGCGTCTCAGAGGTGACACGCGAACTCATTTTTTTTGGTTGATTTTTCTTTGTTAAATGGCATTTAAATATATAAAATATAAATATCAAAAATATAAGTGTTTTACTATGGTTGCAAATATCAAAAAATTTCTATATGTGACACGGCACCAGAGTTAAGTTAGAGTTTTTCAAAATGCTGACACGCCGAGCTTAAAAGGTTCGCCATCACTGCACTATACAGATGATGTGTTATAGAAATGTACATTTGTAACCTATATAATTTTATTAACCAATGTCACTCCAACAAATTTAATTTTAAAAAATTCAAAAAAAAGAAAGGTCATTCTAGAATGAATTGGTATGGGAGGCTTCATGAAAGAAGTGGGACTCAAGCTGTAATATGTCACTCTTCTCAAATCAGAGGAAAGCCTACAGAACCCGGCTACTTTTCTTTTCTTTTTTTTTTTTTTTTTTAAATATATTTTTATTGATTTTTCACAGAGAGGAAGGGAGAGAGACAGAGAGTCAGAAACATCGATGAGAGAGAAACATCGATCAGCTGCCTCCTGCACATCTCCCACTGGGGATGTGCCCGCAACCCAAATACATGCCCTTGACCGGAATCGAACCTGGGACCCTTCAGTCCGCAGGCCGACGCTCCATCCACCAAGCCAAACCGGTTTCGGCCCGGCTACTTTTCTGACTTCATCTCCTACCACTGTCCCCTTACCCCTCCTCTGACTTTTTCATGTCCTTAAAAATATCAAGTATTTTCCTGTCTCATAAAATCTGCTTTTACTGTTCCCTGTGATTCAAGCGTCCTTTCCTATAATATCTATATACTCACTTCCTATAGGTCTCTGTTCTGTTCAATTTCTTAATATCTAGAGCCCTTCCCTAATCATGCTCTATATAAAATATTAATTCATGCCTCATCCACTTCCTTTCCCCTTATGTGTTTTGGTCTTCATAGCAAGACTGTACCTGGCCCAGAGCAGATACTCAAGAAATATGTGTACAATGAATGAATTCATTAAATATGAATAATGGCAGATTCTCCCATCCCAAGCAATGAGAAAAAGCTTGACTAAAGGAGCATGAGTACTGTTATCCCCATCTCCTTAGAATAGTGCCCGCCTCATAGTAGGGACTTCATAAATCTATCTATATAATAGGCGAATATGCAAAGTGTCCCCACGGGAGTTCAACCAGGAGACCGGGAATTCTATTGTTCACTATGATGTGCGCTGATCACCACGGGGCAGCACAGAAAGAAGAAAGACCCTGGCCGGCAGCTACCAGCCAAGGAAGGGAGGCCCTGCTGAAAGCCAGAAGGCCCCAATTGGCCATGATCACCAGCCAGGCCTAGGGACCCTACCCGTGCACAAATTTCGTGCACTGGGCCTATAGTAGTAAATAAATAATGATGAAATAGAAGCAAAGGGAGACTAATATAATTAAAAGAAGCCTATAACCATCTTCGAAATGAATTTTTAAGGCAATTACTACATTCTTTGTATACTAATACATCTGGGTACATATAACATGTTTTATTTTCAATTCTGGCTATTACCAGCTTTCTCACTTTACATTCATTCCATATATGGTAGGTCCTCGGGTTAGGTCAGAGATCCATTCCTATGGCGCAACATAATGCAATTTTTGCTGTAAGTCAAAACCCACCTACATAAGCACCTACGTCACTCACATGGAGCACATACACAGCAGTAATAAAGTGAAACAGTAAAAAAAATAAAATAAAAGAAAGATAACAATTCCTGACCTTTACTTGTGGTAAATAAATAATAAAAAACATAAAGCACATATGTACATATGTCAAAATGACGGAACTTTATTTTTTTATAAATAAATGGGAGATGGCAACGTAACCACAAAACGACGTATGTTGAGTC
This sequence comes from Myotis brandtii, assembly GCF_000412655.1. NCBI lineage: Eukaryota > Metazoa > Chordata > Mammalia > Chiroptera > Vespertilionidae > Myotis > Myotis brandtii. The sequence goes on along the minus strand of NW_005361652.1, from coordinate 691,862 downwards.
CAACGTAACCCGAGGACTGTCTATATATTCTTTGTAGTTTAGAGATAGTTTCTGAAATTCTATATCCTAGCTGTACGTTAAGCCAGGTATTGTTTAAAACATAAATACATTTTTAAATTTATATTTATTGTTGAAAGTATTACAGATGTCCCCATTTTCCTCCTTTTTACCCCCTTCACCCCATCTCACCTCTTCCCCCCACAAGCTTTCACTGCAGTATTATCTGTGTCCATGGCATATAAATTATTTGGTTAATCTCTTCCTGCCCCTCCTCCCCACTTGGCAGCTTTTTAATTTTCTGTCTTCATTTGCACTTAATCACTAATTCATCCGCCCTGCACTCTACAATTATACTAATGACAATAGCAATCGTAACTAACATTTATGGACTTTTTGTGTTAGAAATTGTCCTGAAGGCTGTGGATATATTATCTGGTTTCAATCATACTACAGGAAACCCATGTTATCACATTTATGTATATTAACCAACTCTAATTTACTTTCTGTTCCTGGTCCAAGGCCAAACCCCCGAAAACAATGAGAAATGATTACTTGCATCCCACTTCCAGTCACCTTCTCTTTTACATTGCGTCTGGGCTCCATCCTTTCTTGAAGAGTCACTGAGTGCTCCTCCCCCTCCTTCTTGTTAAACTTTGGCAACCATGGCAACCAATGCTTTTCCTGGTAGTCCGCAGGTAACGCGGCCACCAGGGGTCGGAGGTCCCCCGACGTAACCACGCGTGCGAAGCCTAGTAACCTGACGTAACCACGCGTGCGAAGCCTAGTAACCTGACCTCTAAGTTGAGAGCGCGCCTGCCAAGGGGCGGGGCTAAAGAGCTGACGTGTGCGCGCGCAGATAGTGACCGAGCGGGAGCTTTGGCCAGTCTGAGGGGGCGGAGTAGTGTTCTAGTGTTCTTCGTTCGCTCGCTCGCACGCGCGCGCTTCTTCTTAGTCTCTCAGCTTTGGACGGGGCAAATTAGGTTTTGGGAATGAAGAGTGTACGCAATTTCCTCACCATGCCTGGTGAGTTAGACCAGCCTCAGGCAGGCGCCTCACATGCTGGGATGGTCCGGCAGGATTCTGAGGTAAATGGGCCTTGGGTCCCGGGAGGAGTGAGCCCTAAAGCCGGTGCCCTAGGGCCGAGGTCCTGGATCCAAAAGGTCCTTGAGCAAGTAAAAGACTCGCCTCTCCAGTGGGTCACCCCCTCGGAGGTAGCTCTTGTCGCTGTGCTGGCCGTCCAACGGTACCTGTTAGAAGACGAGCCGGGAGACATAATTCCCAAACCGTCCCGTTACGGCTATGATGTGACCATCTCAGACGGGGTGTACCAGGAGAAGTGCTTCCTCCATCCCAGACTGAACTTCCTGGTGTCTAAAAATATCCTGAGAGCTGGCATCAAAATGAGAATTTTCAGAGTCTCGTGTCTTTACAACGAGAAAAGGTTAGGCCAGGGAATCCTGTGCATTGATAACATCGACTGTGGGGAGGAGACCTTGGACACCACTTCTTTAGCAACTCCCTTCAGAAATAGTGCGCACCAGGAGATACCGGAAAGGCCCTTAAGAGGCGGGAAGAGTCATTACCTGGCCCTGTGGAATAACGAAGACCCATATGGAGATATCTGGTTAACGAACAAGCAACCTGAGGAATACAATTTCAACAGTAAGTAATGGGAGGAAACCACGGGATGGGGTGTAAAATAGTTTTGGGGTGCTTATGTTAATGGGAAAGGAAGCGGGAATGTCTTGGTATTGTTTATTGGGAGTGCTAGACAGTTTTTCCTCAGTGACAGGGAGACGCTCGCTTAATGAAATTTGCACAGCCCTTGTCTTGCTTTGATTGTATAAGTGGCTGTTCAGAAAATGTCTGAATAATCTTAATTTTTAAAAATTACATCTTAAACTGATCTGTCAAACCTAGTGGTGTTGCAGTCAGTAGTCCTAAGTGATCATTGTACGTTTGACCAGTGGAATTGATCTTAACGTCATTACCATTCCAGTTGTGGAAATAGTACTGTGTTGGTTAGAGTGTCTATTGATTTGAATTAGAAATAAAAAGTTGTAAATATTTGTGGTTTTGTGTGTTTTAACCTTCATTCAAAAAAGAATGTTCTATGATTTATTCCTTAATAATTTACATTAATGAAATGCCATTTTATGTCTTTCAGTGTAGCAGTTATGTAAATAATTGCTTTTCAAACTTGTGATTTTGTGGGAAGACTTGAAATTCTCATGTTTATTTTTCTTATGACCACGGGTAATGCTGATCTGAGTTCAATTCTTCTGGGTCAGAAATAGGAAGTTAACTTGAAAATGTCAGCTGGTCATCAGCAACAGCTCTACAATATGTTTTATCTTAAAACAATGAAGTAAAGGGAATGATTATATTATGGGCATGTACATGTATGGAATGGGGAAGAAATAAAAATGGAAAAAATACAAGCAAAAGTGTTAGAGGGAGAAAGATGATAATTTCTACATTACTGCTTTTCAGGTGTTTGGGATTTTGTTTTAGTTTTTGTGTTGTTTTTTTTACATTGGGCTCATAATACTAGACCATAGTTAATCTTACTATGATGTGTAACAGCAACAAACTTGAAAGTGAAAAGATAACTGCTTCAAAAATATGCAGTTCAAGTGATATTCAGTTGTAAGGTGGGGGGAATGTTACAGAAATGGGTAGCCAATGATTATTTAAATAACTTAAGTTTTAAAGGCAAGATAGTAGTTTCAGAGATGAACTAATGGAACGATTTTTTATCTTAGTGGTGCATTACTATTATAGGGGTTGATCATTTTTATTTTTAGAATTTAATCTATAAATGAAAAATGGTACTCTAGAAGAATTTAGGCAATAATAATTTGTAAAAATTGGATTTCACTTTTCTGATTATGAAAGTAATATATGTTCATTATTGAAACCATATTTTTATTACAAAAGGCAATGTCCATGTGCTAAAAATCCAAAGGTTTAAAAAAGTACATTGTATTAAAAATTTAAGACCCACGTACAGTAAAATTTTGATGAGAAAATCTAGAAGTAGGTATATTGGTGTTCTTTCAGGATTGCTGTATGTTTGAAATTTTTAATAAAATGTTGGGGTGGAATGAAAGGCCCCTTTTACCTCCTTCTATGCCTTCAGCTTTCTTCTCAAAACTCCAAACTGTCCGCCATTTGGTGTGTAATTTTACAAAAAAATAATTATTTGGTGTCACATGATTTGCAATTTCCACTTATCTTAAACATTTTTAATGGCATCTTCATACACTCTTTCGTGTTATAGATGTATGATGATTTATATAATCTCTAGAGCCCCCATGCATGAAATTCGTGCAAGGGGGTCAGCCCTTGCAGCCCTGGTTGCCTTGGCTGGCCCTTGCAACCCCAGCTGAAGGTCCGGAAGGTCATTTGGCTGTTCTATATAATATGTGGATATATGATATATACACATAATCTATGACATATATAGGATTCCCATGTAATGAGTAATTTGTAATTTTAGGAAGTTGGTGTGGTGTGTTTTTTTTTTCAATTTTAGATCCAAGGCTGAACATCATTAAGATATATACATATGTGCTCACTATGTTTAATTATTTCTGTTGAATGGATGGATTCCTAAAGTGAAATTGCTTGTTTAAATATTTGGCCCTAGCTGGTTTGGCTTAGTGGATAGAGCGTTGGCTGTGGACTGAAGTGTTCAGGGTTCAATTCAGGTCAAGGGTACATGCCCGGGTTGTGGGCTCAATCCCCAGTAAGGGGCGTGCAAGAGGCAGCCAATCAATGATTCTCTCTCATCATCGATGTTTCTATCTCTCTCCCTCTCCCTTCCTCTCTGAAATCAATAAAAATATATTTAAAAAATAAACATTTCTCTTGATAATTATAAAATATAAGCATAAGAACTTTTCAAAGATACTTTTTTTTTACATTCTCTTTGTATGGTACCATTTTGCTATGGTTGCTTTCTTTTTGTTCACTTATATCTGATATTTTAACCACTAAAATATAATTTTGAAATTACCACGAGATATTAAGGAGGATTTTTTCTTTTTTGTATTCTAGATACCAAAATAATTTCTCTTGCTCACCTTGAAATGAGCTGGACTAAGAGAACGCATTATCCTGCTTTGCTTGTGAGAATCATGCATAAATCAAGACTAAGATACTATGGAAAACCCGATAAAAAGATGATTGAGCCATACCAGGTATAAATAAGATAAGAGAGTACATGTTAATTTAACAGGTATAGATTATAACTTACAGAACTGACTCCATATTAGAATAATGTATGTTTAAATAACATTTTAATTTAAATTTAATAATTTTTAAAATGTACATAGATGTTTATTTGAAGGTATTTTTCTAATGTAATTTCTTATAAAAATAAATTCTTTTTGTATTGACAACCTTTAATTCCTTGATCCAGCCGGTCTCCTTCACACCTTTTTATATATCTTCAACCTTTTCCTCTCTACTGGCTTTCTATACCAGAATATAAATATACTTTAGTCTCCCATTTTTAAAAAGGAAAATAGATTGTTAAGGGCGGGAAAAGAGGGAGACATATGTGATGCTCTTTGTGATACTTTAAGCAATAAAACAATTAAAAAAATAAAATAAATAAAATAAAATAGGAAAGTTAAAAAGAAAAAGGAAAATAATTATCCTTTAACCTCAGATTCCTCTATTCCCTCTCTCCTCTTCAGGGAAGCTCCTTGAAGAAGTAATCTACACTAGATGTTTTCACTTACTTGCCTCTCATTTACTTCTCAACACAATTAGTTTGGCATTTTCCTTCAACTGGTCACTCACTAGAGACCTAATTGTCAAATCCATCTGACACATTTCTGCTATCTTGACTGTCTGTGCCATATAACGCTGATGAGAATACTTTCTTGATATCTGTCCTTTTTTACTTAATATTTTACTTTATTTTCACTGTTATCAAAAATTATTTTGGGTGTTTCATTCAACTTTTAAAATAAAAGTTGTGTATTCTTTTAGAGAATTTGGAAAATGTAGAAATCTATATAAGTAAGACTGATAAATAATATCACCCCAAATCATACCAGAATCACTGTTTGCATTATAATGTGTTTTATTCCTTTTTGTATGTATATATCATATATCCACACACATATATTCTATATGTGCACATATCTATGATATCATGTGTATAATATATTTCATATTTATTTGTATATGTATGCATGCATGTCTTATACTTCATATGACTATGTCATTTTGTATTAAATTAACTTACAAACTGGCAATTATATAGCACATAAAATTTTATATTAGTCAACATTTTCTTAAGTAATTTCTAATATCACTAAAATTTCTTCATTATGACTTTTCATAGTTATAGATTCTTTCATATATCATAAATTATTTAGTCATTCCCCTACAGTTTTACTTCCTCAGTCTTAAAATTTTAACAGCCTGTAGATAAAAGTAACAAATATGTGTGTGCTTTTACTCATCTTTTCAGACCTTTTTGGAAGTTGCTGACAATTCAGGAACTGTATCAGTGATCATGTGGAATGCCCTGTGTCCTGAGTGGTATAAATGTTTGCGGGTTGGCTTAGTTCTTCTGCTTCAAGATTATTCTGTTAAAAAGAGTTTTCCATTCAGGCTGCAGCCTCTCCCTGTGGATCCACAGATCAAACTAATTTCTACTATGGGTTAAGTATTCAATGCATTTTGTTTCTTTTATGACTATATATTTTTTTATAAATCTGCAAAGTACCATATCAGCCAAAGACTCTTAAAAATTACTAAAGCTGTTAGAACCTGACAAACCTTTAAATTCCTGTATCGATAAAATTTCCAATCAGTCACTTAATTAGTATATTTATTTATTATTGCATTTATTAAGAAAAATTATCTGAGCAATTCATTGTTTATTAACAAACTCCATTTGGGATTACTTATTTTTATTATCTTTTATTTTTCATTATAATATTAAGTTAATGACTTGAATGTAATTTTTGTTACTATGAGCTATTCAAAAGGGCTTTTTGAAATAATTTCAAACTTACATAAAAATTAGAAGAATAGTATAAAAAATTCTATATACCCTTTACACAGATTGAACCATTGTTAACATTTACCTTGCCTTTATCATTTTCTCTCTCTCTCTTTCTC
>NW_005361652.1:683821-685611 GCF_000412655.1 Myotis brandtii | reverse complement strand
TTGTCATCTGAACCATTTTAGAGTAAGTGGCAGCCATTATACATACCTCTTTACCTTTAAACACATCATTAATCTTTCAGTATGTATTTCCTAAGAACAAGAACACTCTAGTACATAATTACAATACAGTTATCAAAATCAGAAAATTTAAAATTAATACAATACTGTTATCTAACCTATAGCCAATATTCAAATGTTGCCAATTGCTGCAATTTTGAAAGGGCTCTTTCTAATTAGTATTAAAATCAAAGTTATGACATCTTTGCATCACCCTAAATATTTTGGGAGCATTAGAATTAATATATTAAGTGATTGCTTTAAGAGTTGGATGTGATATTTTCTTGCATTTCCATTTTTCAAAATTGTGAATTGCATCAATCAAAAAGTATAAGTATTGTTTTTGCTTATAATAGTTTTATACTGGACCTGTATTTCTATATATTCTAAATTTCCTAGCTAATCCGTTAAGCTTAATTACTTAGAGAATGTTCAGACAATGTAACCTTTATTCATTGTTTCCTTAAATATATGTTTATTTTGGAAAACCTCAGATGATTAACAATAGAAGGACATGCCTGAATGAACCATAAGTTTATAGAATGTTTTTCAAAATAATTAGTAATATGGGAACTATAAAATAAGACCCCAACAAATTACCATTTTGTGTCACTAGACTGACAAATAATAAGAAACTTGATGATACCAAAATTTGGAGAGGATGTGGATCAATGGGAAATCTTACCCACTGTTGATGAAACTATAAAAAGTTCTTTAATTTAAAATAGTTTAGAATTATCTTGCCAAGGGAAATATTTGCATATTTTACAATTCTGGATTTCCCTCCTAAGTATAATACATTAGAAAACTCTTGCTTGTGTACACAGGGAGATGTGTACAAAAAGTTCATCGTGGCCCTCTTTATAGAAGCAAAAACTGGAAATAATCCAGATTCTGTCAACATGATAATGGTTAAATAAAATTGAAGTATGCCAACATCCAGGAGCATTATTCAGCAATGACTATGAGAAAAAAAAACTGCTATGTACAACTGCATGAATAAATTTTGGGACCATAATGTTAAAGGAAAAAAGTAGCCCTAGAATACTGTATATGATATGATTCCATCCATTAGAGTTCAAAAACAAAGAAATCCAAACGGTATTTTGTTTGGACAAAAACACATAACTGATTAAATATCCTTTTTTTAAAATTAAGTTGATGATAAAAGATAAAATTTAAGGTATGTTTAACCTTTGGTGGGGAGATAAGTGGATGTGACAATGTAGCAGTAGGTAAAGAAAGCTTTTTGATAATGGCCTTGTTCTTAAGTTTAGTATTGGGCTCAAAAGTATTCAGTCTATTTTTTTCCTATGCAATTTGTACACATGTATATTATTTTATGTGCATTAGCTATAATATTAAAGTGATATATTTGTTTTTCAGAGGTCTGCCTGAACCTTCGAGATCCTCCAACTAATATAAATATCATTCCAGAAGGGCAGGTGAAACCAGAATGGAGATTGCCAAAGTTAAATCATCGCTTTATCACAAGGTAAAATAATTTCTTATAAAATATCCTATATAGCCCTGACCAGTTTGGCTGAGTGGCTAGAGCGTCGGCCTGTGGACTGAAGAGTCCCAGGTTCGATTCTGGTCAAGGGCATGTACCTTGGTTGCGGGCACATCTCCAGTAGAGGGTGAGCAGGAGGCAGCTGATTGATCTTTCTCTCTCATGGATGTTTCTAACTCTCTATCCCTCTCCCTTCCTCTCTGTAAAAAATCAATAAAAT
>NW_005361652.1:657210-683600 GCF_000412655.1 Myotis brandtii | reverse complement strand
ACCCACTGCCAGGGCCGGCCCTGCTTGCACCCACAGCCGGCACTGGAGCCAGCGCTCACATCCACTTCTAGTGCCTGGCGCCAGTCTTGATCACTTGGCGCCATCAGCAGGTGCCAGCAGCAGCTACCGGCCCTGATCACCCCTGAGGACTTCTCCACCTCCCCCTGCTCCTGAGGGACGATCAGGGCAGCAGCCGCCACTCACACCTGCTGATGGTACCAGCCCCGCTTGCACCCACTACTGGCGCCCATTCCAATCACCCCGTACTGTCAGCAGGTGCAAGCGGGGCCAGCACCATCAGCACGTGGGAGCAGAGGCAGCCAGATCTGGGCTGCTGGCAGACAGGGGACTAGGGGCTTCAGCAGGAGGGGATGGGCAGGGGTATGGAGAATGGGCCAAGACCGGCCCCTGTGCCTACTGCAGCCTTGCGGTCCACAGTTCCTTTCAAGGTTCACAAATACATGCACTGGGCCCCTAGTCTTAAATAATTTTCAATGTTAGTCACTGAAATAAAATATTATAATTTGCTCAAAATCTACCCGAAATTTTGCTATATTAATTATGTAAATGTACATTTACACAACCATAGTTCTAAAATACTTTTTCACTGTTTAAAGATACAATATTTATTTAACTATTTGTTTTTTTAGGTCAGAATTGGATGATATGCCAGAAAAGCAAATCTGTGATGTTGTTGGCGTTTTAGTTTTTGTAGGAAGGGTCCAGCGGTTAAAAAAGAAAGGTAAGCTTTTGAAATTGAAAGTAATAAAAAGGATTTCAGTGAATAGTTCTGTGTTTATATGTGCATAATCAGTTACCTTCATTTATTCTAATATTATATCTATATAGAAAACGGTGAAGATTTTTGGTCATATCGCTGGATTCACATTGCTGACGGGACTTCAGAACAACCATTCATTGTGGAACTGTTTTCTACATCTCAGCCAGAAATCTTTGAAAATATTTGCCCAAGTACTCAGTTCCAATATCTTTATCTTTTTATTTTTTCAAGTGGGGGCATTAACTTTAAAAATGTTAAACTTAATTATAGAGGGTCATGATACTGAGTTAGCAAATTCAAGCTACCTGATATCATGTTTAATTTTTTCTATATTAATATTATATTTGGTATTACATGTTAACCACCTTCTGGTTTTTTATTCAGAATTAATTTGGGATTGAACTAGTTTTTCAGAAAATAGGTGCTCTTATTCTCATTGTTAGCATTTCAGACATAAAAGCATGAGATTCAGTGAAACTAAAACATAGGTAGTCAATTTCCTTTGTATATACTTGGAAAGACAATGAAGACTTTCCTAATGTTGAATTAATTGGTAGGAGATTGGCAGGCTGTGTAATTAGATTTGACAATGATAAGTATGATTCCATTTGAGTATTAAATTAGTATTAGGTTGGTGGTGTTATAACAGCTGGTTAATATTTTACTTACTTTGTCATTGACCTTTTCCCCTTGCATTCATTTAGATATATAGGTGTTTTTTCCTCACTAATTTTATTTATTTGAAAACATTTTAGAAGTACCCTATTATACATTTTATATAACAAGTTAGTTTTTATATCTATTATAAGAAAAAAGTATACATAATACTTTTTAACAACTTCAGTGAATTTTTCCTTCTTTGATTTTGTAGTATCAAGCTATTTTAGATATGATATGCTATTTTACTATTTTCTAAATGATTGATTATATGAATTAAATACCGATTGTTAAATATTTGTTAACATTAGGGACACTCTCAGTCTTGGCTACATGCAATTTTTTTTTAAATCAGCAACATTCCCAGCTGGCGTGGCTCATTGGTTGAGTGTTGACCTGTGAACCTGGAGGTCGAGGTCATGGTTTGATTCCCGCTCAGGGCACGTACCCAGGTTGAGGGCGTGATCCCCAGTGTGGCGCATGCAGGAAGCAACTGATAGATGATTCTCTCTCATTGATCTTTCTACCTCTCTCTCCCTCTCCCTTTCTCTCTGAAATCATTTAAAAATACATTTAAAATAATAAAAATAAAATCAGCAACATGGTAGAAATTGTAGAACAGGAGACTTGGAGACCTTGTACAGGGCTGTTCTGCTACCCCTTTATTCTCTATTGCAAAACAGTATTATACACTATGCAGATATTATCTCATTAGATTCCACCCTCTATTTGTGAAATTATTTTTTAAGTATAACTTACTATAACCAAACCTTACCCCAACTACTGGGGGAGAGGGCAGAAAGACAGCTTTAGCGAAAACCAAGGCCTGGTCTTCCAAGGTGAGCGGGGCTATATAACTTCTCCAAAGGCATAAATGATTGGTAGCAATGACCTCTGATGACAATTCTATTACCTCATGTTAGATGAGTTTTATTGCCAGGTTTCTCTTTGTAGTCACTTTAAACAACAAACTGACACAGTTTTACATAATGCTTTTTCACAGAAATGTTGCCAAGCATGCATGTTCTATTTCTTGTGAGAATATATATATAAAGGTTTGTATGGATTTTGGTGAGATTTTCTCTAATACGGTAATTGACAACAATTACAATTTATTTTCATCTTTTGACCAAAAATGAAGGGGAAAAAAATCACTTAATGAATGGTGAGTATTAAGGGGGTTTTAGGCCTATGAAGGGGAACATGACTAAGGGTCTTCTGTAGTAATACCCAAATTAGTTGGTAGTAGGGCATCTTTTTTTAATTTTTAAGAAAGTGAAGAACTAAGGGAAACTAATATTGAATGTTTACTATGTATCAAATGCTCATAGATGTTATCTCATTTTGTACTCCCAGTTACCTTTTAAAGAGTTGACGTTTTTTACAAATTTATAGGTAAGGAAACAAAGGTCCAGTGGGTTAAGTAATCTCCTGGATGTCAAACAGCTATTAAGTGTTAGATATGAATGTCTGATTATTTTTTAATCTATACCCGAGGATATTTTTTCCATTGATTTTTCAAAGAGAGGGTAAGGGAGGGAGTGAAAAAAAAACACACACAAAACATCAACGTGAGAGAGATGGCCAGGGTGAACATGCAGCTGAGGTACATGCCCTCAGCCAGGAATCAAACCCATGACCCTTGGATCCACAGGCCGATGCTCTAACCACTGAGAAAAACAGGCCATGTCTGATTTTTAACAGCCATGAAATTAGAATAAGATACTTTGTTAATGCTACTCTATCAACATCTTTAACCATGAATACTCACGTATTTGTACAGTTTTTTGAAGTAAAAGAAACACAATACATATTAAGAGAACTATTCTTAGTCATTTGAACATATTTTCTTTATTTTTATTGCTATAAAATAAAGATCTAGTAAATATAAGATGAAGAAAATGAATTTATATATCATGCTCTAGGAAAATATTTATTCTCAAGTGAGAACTTACTGTTATTGTGAGATTAGAAGTATTTACATTTATTTCTTTATTTCCTGGTTTGCAAGACTATAACTGCTTTGCCATGTAAGGAGTTAAAATTTTTAAAAACTGTTGGATTAATGAAATTTTCCCAAATAAACTGATAGATATTTAAAAATAATTGATAGCTCTTGAAAGTAATTCAAGTCTGAAGACATAATCTTATTTTCAGTTATTCTTTTTAGCCTATTAAGTTTGTTAGCAAGGTGAACAAAAATAATAGGCAACAAGCCTTGTCATTGAGGCTTAAAGTCTACTTAAGGTCAACATATGTAAAATATTTTTCCTAAGCAAATTGAAATTAATACTCTATAGCCTTATCTGGTGGAAGGAGTCAGAGTACTTTAGGGATCAATGTTAAATTGAGTTAATCAGTGAAAACATCTTGGAGAAACTAAGCCTTTTTTCTCTTTAGGAAATAATTGTTCACATTGTGTTGTGTGCCCCATTAGAAAGACTCTTGCACTCTTCAACTGTGCAGCAAGTAGTGACTTCAGTTAGGTGCAGCTGTTCTATATTCTAAAGGAAAAGTAAGTGTTAAGTCCCTTATCTAAAGGAAAAGGTAAGTGTTAATCCTTGTTGCTCCAAGTGTGGTCAAGGGATTGGCAGCACTAGTATCACCTAGGAACTCATTAGAAATGGAGAATCTCATACCCTACCCTAAAACTACTGGATCTTAATTTGCATTTTAATAATTGTCCTAGGTGATTTCTATATTTATTAACTTTTGAGAAGCACTGTGTTAAATCCTGATCTTGGTATGTCCTCTTTGAAATGCAGAAGTTCTTTCATAAGTGTTTTCATTTTCTACAGTGACATATTTCATGTGTACACAGTTGAAAGTTGTCAGAAATAACAATCAAGTACCTAAACTGCTTTACCTCACCACTACAAATGAGAGTCAAATATTTATTATCGGTGAGCAATGTCTTTGTATATGCTCTACTGGAAATGTAATATATTTTCTCTTCATTAAATTAACTTTTACATGACAACATTCAACCACAAGATAGTTCTATTTTCATCTTCTTTATCTCTATAAGAACGTTTTAAAAGAATACTTAGCCTATGAAATATATTTCTTCTAGATTATTTATGATTGAAGCAATGATTTTGTGACTCACTGGAGAATTGTGTTTATATCCTTTGGCTAACTTTAATTCTTATTTGCTATAAGGTAGATAATCATAAATTATTTGATAGATTGAGAACTGTTAGGCCCTCCATCACAATATGGATTCAATTAGCAATATTTTAAAATACTGAGTAAAACAAAAATGTGCATCAAATTTTGGCCTCAGGATCTCACAATTTACTTATATAGCAAGAAGAGTCACACTACTTGTCTATAAGTACATTATTTTTCTCTGTTCCCTTTGATAATGGGGTCAAAACAATAAAGATAAAAGGTTCCAGAGTAGTGAGGGAGTACTGTGGAATGGTGTGTTTAGTAGAATGCTACCATATTGGTGATTAGGAAATTTGTCAAGAGTTCTAGGAAGTGTGTAACACACATCTTTGTCAACACCTCATTTTATAAATACTAATAACATCAGATGTAAATAGCACTTTTAAGTGTGCTTTAAGAAAATGAATTTAAACATTGTGCTTTACTGCCTGGCCAGTATGGCTCAATGGTTGTACATCAACTCATGAACCAGGAGGTCACCGTTAGATTCCTGGTCTCGGCACATGCCTGTGTTGCAGGTTCAATCTCTAGAAGGGAGCGTGCAGGAGGCAGCTAATCAGTGATTCTCTCTTATCATTGATGTTTCTATATCTACCTCTCCTTTCCTCTCTCTGAAATCAATGTCACCCAAATAAAATTTAATTTTAAAAAATGTTGAGCTATACTTATAGGCAATTTAGTTCATACATGATGCAATATATTCAAGATAATACATGATTTAAAAATCAATTTTAAAGAAAATGCCAACCATTTGGATAGTTAGAAAAATCCCAGTTATTAGTTTCTTTTTCATATGGCTTTTTAGTATCCTGTAGACAGCTACAGTTTAGTCCATTAAAACTCTAGTATGCATATTGAGTACAATTATCCTCTGCATAGAGAATCAGTGAACATGACTTGTTTTCTTGGTGATATAAGCTGCCTCCTGCATACCCCTTACTGGGGATGTGCCCGCAACCAAGGTACATGCCCTTGACCAGAACCGAACCTGGGACCCTTCAGTCCGCAGGCTGACGCTCTATCCACTGAGCCAAACCGGTTAGGGCTATTAAACTGTATTTATACAAAAAAAGTCCATTCAGTTTATTACAGTAAGTTGGTTTACACTCCCCCCTTATTTTTCTCTTTACCCTTCTTACAAATAGGTCATAGAGGCCAGCCATATGTCAATGATACCAAAGTAAAAAGTTTTATTCACTGGATTAAAACAAAGACTGATTCTGGGGAAATGAAGAATACTGTTATTGGTGGATATTACCCCTATCCCCCAATGCCAGAGACATTTTCGAAGTATAGTACTTCTGTAAAAGGTACTAATAAAATTGATACTTTTTAAATGATATTTTTATATGCTACATGTATGGTGTATGAAATATCAGTTAGTCTTCTTTATTCTTTTATTATATGGGGGTGAGCCAAAATGTAGCAACACTTCCTGATAATAGTGCTGTCTTTCTGAAGATCTAAAGATATCATGTGTCCTAAAGTTAATATTTTCATTTTATTTGACTGGAAGAAAAGAAGGAACATAGACGATGACTAAATAGAGATAATATCTCAATTTAATGTCATTGAGATATACTCTGACCTTAGTAGATTTCAACTCCTATGACATTACTTAGAGAAACTAAGATATCAAAGGGAACACTGGGCAATTTGATATCAAGATACTGAAAACTGCATTATGCTACTCTTATGAAATAGTATAGTATTTAGATGATGATAGGTCAGTATTTCAAAATTTCTCTTTTTCCCCCCAAACCATGCAATTATCCCACAGTTTTAAAAAACAATATACTTAAGTGTTAAACTTTTCAATTGTCATATCAAATTGTAATAAAATTAATTAACATTAGGCCTCTCTATCAGTACTCATTTTGCATCTCATTGATTTGGGTGTCATTTTTATTTAAAGGTAGCACTCGATTGTGTTATATCCAATATACAGGGGTGTGCAAAAGTAGTTACATTTGTGAGTATGCAAAACAGTTTATTCTTATATTATTATTTATTAATTATTGTATTATTTTCCATATGAACAACTGTAAACCTACTTTTGCCCCACCCTGTATTGGCATCCTTTTGCACTTTATAATGCCGTCAATTTGTAGTATATATTTAGAAATATTAAAATGTGTGTGTCTATGCAGTGGCTAGGCAACACTTTTTAGTCTGAAATATAATCTATAAATTACATTCAATATACAAAATTTCTGTTTCAAATTAAAATTCCAGACTAGAAGACTGTATCATGATTTAACTGATTAATATATTTTGCCTATTTTACAAAAATTACATAAGAGGAGGCCAAATATAAACACAAAGCCTCACAAATTTAAATTATGTGGCAAGTTTATAATTTCAAGTTGTATTTAGATTGCAAATCTGATTTTTATTTTTATCATTTCAGTTCTTTAAAATTTACAATTTCCTTGGAATTACTCTTTTGCAGTTCAGTCGCTCCTGACAGCTATAAGTGAAGTGAGGAAGGAGATTGAAAACTTGCAGTATAGGGAACAAAAACGCATTGCAATTCAGGGGATAATTACTATTATAAAGTATATACCCAATAGCAGTGCAACTGGAAGTTCCTCAGCATCAGAAACAGTTCGGGTATGGCACCAGAGAATTAATAGTATATTGCTGAAAACGCTGTGATCATAATTACAGTTGGTACCTTGTTCATTTTATTCAGAACTCACATGCATTGATTCTTTTATTATTATTATTCTTAATGGTGTAAAACCAAGAGCGGGGGAAAGATCATTGTTGCTTTTTGTTTCTTTTTTCTGTCATTTATTTATTTTGGAGCAGGCTGGGCAGAAGGTCATAGCCTCTGATATTTCCCAAGGCCCTCAAAATTTGGTATCTTGATTTTGCTTTCTACACAATTTAAGCCTATCTTGATTGTTATTATTTAAATTCCCAAGTGGTATATATTATTACAGGCATCCTTGGAAATATTGTGGGTTCAGTTCCAGATCACTGCAATAAAGCACATATTGCAATTAAACAAGTCACATGAATTTTTTGTTTTCTCAGTGTATATAAAAGTTATTTTTACACTATACTATAGTCCAGGGGTGGGCAAACTTTTTGACTCGAGGGCCACAATGGGTTCTTAAACTGGACCGGAGGGCCGGAACAAAAGCATGGATGGAGTGTTTGTGTGAACTAATATAAATTCAAAGTAAACATCATTACATAAAAGGGTACGGTCTTTTTTTTTTTTTAGTTTTATTCATTTCAAACGGGCCGGATCCGGCCCGCGGGCCGTAGTTTGCCCACGGCTGCTATAGTCTATTAAGTGTGCAATAGCATTATAATTAAAAAACAGTTTACATAACCTTAATTTAAAAAATACTATATTGCTGAAAAGATTAACCATCATCTGAGCCTACTGGAAAAAATGGTGCCAATAGATTTGCTCCACACTGGGTTGCCTCAAACATTTAATGTGTAAAAAACACAATATCTGCAAAGCACAATAAAATATGTCTATATATTATTTTCTTACGTTTTGTCAAGACCAGAACTTTAGGAACACTTCCACAGGAAGTTTTTACCTCTGTATCTGGCGTGGCAGTCTTAGCCAGGTTGTATAAGACACAAGTTCTGAAATCTAGGCATAATCAAGACCAAAAAAAGTTAATTTTTCCTATGAGTTTATTTTTTAAAATTATTTCTAGGATTGCTATTCTTTTTTTAAGTTTTATTGGAACACAACTGCAGTTATTTGTTTAAATGTTTATGGCTCCTTTTTAAAATTTAAATATATTTTTATTGATTTCAGAGACAAAGGGAGAGGGAGAGAGAGATAGAAACATCAATGATGAGAGAGAATCATTGATCAGCTTCCTCCTGCACATCCCCTGCTGGGCATGTGCCCTTAACCAGAGGGGAACCTGGGACCCTTCAGTCCACAGGCCGACACCCTATCCTCTGAGCCAAACTGGCTAGGATTTCTGTTCTTACAGAAATACACATCTAATCCAACTTTTCAGCTATAGTAATATAAGAGGGACTTTTGTTTATTTTTCTTTTAAAAATATTTTAATAGAAGATGGATTAGGATAAATCAACTTTATAAAAGCACTATTATTATTTCAACATGTCACAACTCTTAAGATTATGAAAAATGAGTAAACTAAAATTGTAGACTTTTAAGATAAATAATTTCAATGAATTAGTTTTAAATGTTTTCTCTAAATTTTTGGTTTCAGAATGTTAACCAACCCTCAACATCCCAAACAGCAATAAAAGAAAGTCAAAGTCAGGAACTAGATGGTAAACAGCATCAAGATGATGGTTCTGTGAGTTGTCAAACTACATGTACAAGTTTGAGCCCTCCCAAGAAAAAAAGGATTCTGCAAGGGCCATTTGCCAAACTGTAAGTGATTTGTATTAAGTACATACATAGAATATTAGGTTGTTTTGTTTTGTTTTGTTTTGTTTTGTTTTGTTGGTTTCTTTCTATCCTGTAAAATGCATAATTGTACTAGAAGCTGTATTAGTTTTCTAGGGCTGACGAAGTACAAGATCAAGGTATTGGTAGGGTGAATTCCTTATAAGAGATGTGAGGTAGAATCTGTTCCATGACTCTCACCTAGCTTCTGGTGGTTTACTGGCAATATTTGGCATTTCTTAGCTTATAGAAGAATCACCCCAATCTGTGCCTTGATCTTCTTCACCTGGCATTCTCCGTATGTGTAAATTTGTGTCCAAATTTCCACTTTTTATCAGGACACCATCCACGTTGGATTACGGATCCATTCTGGGGTACTGGTCTACTCCAATATTATATTATCTTAACCAACTGCATCTTCAATGACCCTATTTTTAAATGTCACATTCTCACTGTCCTTGAAAATGTAATCAGTTACATATTATTAGTCTGTCCTCTGGCCCCTAAAAATTTATGTCCTCACATGCATTATTAGTCTGTCCTCTGGCCCTTTAAATACATTCCTCATGTTGTGACCCAACCATAAAATTATTTTTGTTGCTACTTCATAACTGTAATGTTGCTACTGTTATGAATCATAATGTAAATATCTGATATGCAGGATGGTCTTAGGCGACCCCTGTGAAAGGGTTGTTTGACCGCCAAAGGTACTTTGACCTCCTACTTCATTATCAGCCCATCACAACATCCCCAAATGTCTTAACCCATACCAACGTTGACTCTAAGTCCAAAATCTCATCTAAATATCATCTAAATCATGTGTGGATGAGATGCAGGGTGATTTATCCTCAGACAAAATTATTTTCTATCTGTAACTTGTGAAACTACACATTATCTATCCAAAATACAATTGGTGGGATAGGCATTCCAAAAGGAAGAAATTGGAAGGAAGAAAAGGATCATGGGTCACAAGCAAGTTTGTAACCTAGCAGGATCAGTTCCACTTGATTTTAAGGCTCCAGAATTATCCTGTTTGGCATGTTACTATGTCCTTTGGGCTCAACAGGTGACAGCCTGAGTGGGTAGCTGGCTGTGTACTCTGGAACCGAGGTGATGGCTCTACCTTCATAAAGAAAAGGCCTTACCCTCAGGGTTATTCTTCCCTTTTTTAAAAAAGAATAACACACGATCACAGCTGATATATCTATCAGGTCATTTCCTGACTTTAGAATTCCAGAAACCCAACAGCCTTTCTTCATTTCCTCTCACCTATATCCCTTAAGTCTAAGCCAGCGGTTCTCAACCTGTGGGTCACGACCCCTTTGGCGGTCAAACGACCCTTTCACAGGGGTCGCCTAAGACCATCCTGCATATCAGATATTTACATTATGATTCATAACAGTAGCAACATTACAGTTATGAAGTAGCAACAAAAATAATTTTATGGTTGGGTCACAACATGAGGAACTGTATTTAAAGGGCCAGAAGGTTGAGAACCACTGGCTAAGCTAACAGCATGCCAAATGAGATAGTTGATTGGGCCCACAGGTCACAAGCCTAATGTGTTGGGCAAATGGTTCGCCAACAATACCCTTGGTGTTCTATCCAGAGCAAACTTTCTCATTTTTTGAAATTGAGTAGGCTGAGAATTTTCCAAGTATTGAAGTGTGGTTCCTTTTTTCTTAATTCTCTTTTCAAATGTCTCTACCCTCTCATATTTTACTATAAGCAGCAAGGAAAAACCAAGCTGTGCCTTCAACACTTTGTAAGTTCAGCTAAATATGCAAGTTCATTGCATACAAGTTTCACTTTCCATCCAACAAAACACAATTCTGCCAAATCCTCTGCTATTTTATAACAAGGATCACCTTTCATCCAGTTTCAGATAAGACATTATTTCTTTCTGAGACCTCACCAGAAGCACCATTTACATTCATATTTCTAGCAACATTCTGTTCATGACAATATGTGTTTTCTCTAAGAAACAGAAGCTTTGTCTACAGCTTTGTTCTTTTCTTTCTGAGTCTTCAACAGATTCTCCTTTAAAATCCATATTTCTAGCAACATTCTCTTCAAAGCAGTTGAAGCTTATTCTGTTAATGAATCTCAGAACTCTTTCAGCCTCCACTTAATACCTAATTCCAAAGCCACTTCCACATTTTTAATTATTTGTTACAGCAGCACCCTACTTCCTGGTACTGAAATCTGTATGAGTTTTCTAGGGCTGCTATGACAAAGTACCACAAGTTGTATGGCTTAAACAACAGAAAATTATTGTCCTGCAGTTCTTTAAGCTACAACTTTAAGATTAAGGTGTCAGCAGGGTTGGTTCCTGTTGAGGGCTGTAAGGAAGAATCTGCCCCATGCCTCTCCTCTAGCATCTGGTGATTTGCTGACAATCTTTGACATCCATGGGCTTGTAGAAACATCACCCCAATCTGTATCTGTGTTCAAATATCCCTTTTTTATAAAAACATCTGTCATATTAGATTAGTGGCCCACGCTACTCCAGTATGACTTCATCTTAACTAATTACATCTTCAGTGACCCTGTCTCCAAATAATTTCACATCTGCCTTGCTCAGCATGGACTAATTGAAAATTAATTTAAAATGGAAAGTAACCCAAAAATAAACATTTTAATTTATGTATGCATTATATTTTAACTTAAAATACTATAAATTTATTTAATTTAAAATAATTTGTTCATCAGTTGTTTAAGTATGGATCTTTTATACATAAACTTCTCCATTATGAATTGTATATAATTAACAGTTTTGGTTTCTTTGCAGTAGCAACAAAACTGAGAAACTAAGTTGAGAAAGAAGGTGAAGTACAGAATCATTTAGATTTTTTTTAATTAACACTAATCTTTTGTAATAGCTATGTCCAATCAGACTCAGTTTGGGGTTATATACTGAGCTTGTATCTGGCTATGTGAGCTAGAAAATTAAATCATTGATTTTGGGTTCTTCCTTTCTAATATATGCATATTTGCTATACATTTTTCTCCATGCACTGATTTAGCCACCTCCTACTTCATTATCAGTTAGTTCAAACATTTTTTTGGTTTTCAGTGTGATTCTCTTCAGACTCATATCATTTAATTTCCAATCACTTGAGAATCTCTAGTTGCATTTTTTAAATTTAATTCAGCTTATCTTCACTCTGGAAAGAGAAAATATTCTGAACTATTTTAATTATTTGAAATGTGTTGAAAGGCTTTTCTTAAATTGTACATGTGGTCAATTTTGGTAAATTTTTTTTCATATGCACTCAAAAAATGTGAATTCCATCATCCTTGAGTGCAGTGTTCTATACATGTCAGTTAGGTCTAAGTATACTAATTGTGTTGATTACATATTTTTAATATTTATTGTTGACAGTGTTACAGATGCCCCCCCCTTTTTACTTCTCATTGCCCTGCTCCACCAGGATCCCACCACCCCCACCCCCCGGCCTTCACCACCCTATTGTCTATGTCTATGGGTAATACATATCTATATATATATATATAAAAGCCTAAGCGACCATTATGACTGAAAACCAGAACAATCGGTCAACTGGTCCCTATGGTGCGCACTGACCACCATGGGGCAGACACTCAATGCAGGAGCTTCCCCCTGGTGGTCAGTGTGTTCCCACAGCCAACCTCCCGCAGCCCCTCCCTCCACATGGCCCCCATTGGCCCCTGGTGCTAAACCTTTCGTAGACAACCTGCTTCTGGGTCCAGGTTTCATATGTAGCAGAGCAGATCCCTCGATGCGATCTATTGAAAGTCAGCCCTCAACACAAGGGTTCATTTGATTTCTTGTTCATTTATTTTGATTTTTAGATTTAGTTGTTCATATATATGTATTTATTGCCATTTTATTGTTTATATTTCTTGTTTATTCTTCTTCCTCTACCTCTTACTCCTCCTTTTTTCAAAGAACATGCTTCAACATTTCATATAATGCTGATTTGATGGTAATGAACTCCTTTAGCTTTTTCTTTTCTGTGAAGCTCTTTATCTGACCTTCAATTCTCAATGACAGCTTTGCTGGGTAAAGTAATCTTCATTGTAGGTCTTTGCTTTTCATCTCTTTGAATATTTCTTGCTACTTCCTTCTGCCCTGCAAAGTTTATGTTGATAAATCAGCTGACAGACATATGGGCTCTCCCTTGTAGATAACTAACTGCTTTTCTCTTGCTGCTTTTAAGATTCTCTCTTTGTCTTTAACCTTTGGCATTTTAATTATGATGTGTCTTGGTGTGGGCCTCTTTAAGTTCATCTTGCTTAGGATTCTCAGGTCATCACGAATGGTTTAGCACCAGGGGCCAATGGGCTTCCTATACTTGTATGTCTATTTCTTTCACCAGGTGGGGGAAGTTTTCTGTCATTATTTCCTCAAATATGTTTTCAATTTCTTGCTCTTTCTCTTCTCCTTCCAGCACCCCCATGATACAAATGTTGGTATGTTTGAAGTTGTCCCAGAGGCTCCTTACACTATCTTCATATTTTTTATTCTTTTTTAAAATATGTTTTTATTGATTTCAGAGAGGAAGGGAGAGGGAGAGAGAGATACAAACATCAATGATGAGAGAGAACCACTGATAGGCTGCCTCCTGCAGGCCCCCAACTTGGGATTGAGCATGAAACCCTGGCATGTGCCTGCAACCCTGCCATGTGCCCTTGACCAGAATTGAACCCAGGACCCTTCAGTCTGCATGCTGACACTCTATCGCTGAACCAAACCAGATAGGGCCATATTTTTCATTATTCTTCTTTTGTGCTCTTCTGATTGGGCGTTTTTTGCTTCCTCATATTCAAATTGTTGATTTGATTCTCAGCTTCCTCTACTCTACTGTTGATCCCTTATAAATTATTCTTTATTTCAGTTAGTGTATCCTTTATTTCTGACTGGTCCTTTTTTGTGTCTTTGATGTTCTCACTAATTTCCTTGAAATTCTCACTAAGTTCCTTGATCATCCTTAAAACCATTGTTTTGAACTCTGTATCTAGTAGTTTGCTTGTTTCTATTTCATTTATTTATTTTTCTGGAGATTTCTTCTGTTCTTTCATTTGTGTCATATTTCTTTGTCTCTGCATTTTGGCTGCTTCCCTGTGTTTGTTACTATGCATTAGGTAGAGCTGCTATGTCTCCTAGAATTGGTATAATAGGTGTCCTGTAGGGCCCAGTGGCTCAGCCTCCCCAGTCACCTGAACTGGGAACTCTAACTGTGTTCCTGTGTGGGCTGTGTACACAGTCTTGTTGTTGTTGAGCCTTGATTGCTGTGGGCATCACTTGGAATAATTGATCCCCCCAGGCCAGTTGGCTATGAGGACCAGCTGCTGACTACAGTGGAAGAGCTGCTGTACAAGATACCCCTATGGAGCAGAACTTGCTTTAGTGGGGCTTTGGTGCTCACTGAGTCTGCCCCTTGGGTGTGTCACTCGTGGATGTGATAGAGTTGTAATCTGGTGTGGTCTGAAGCTGTCCACTGGGTGCACTAACTGGAGCCTTTTGGGGGGTGAAAAGTCAGCCACTGCCTATGCCCTGCCTGGGGCTACCCAGCACAATCTAAAGAGCAATCTACAGATGGCTGCTACTTGTGTTGGGCTAGGAGGTTCCCAGGAAAGGCCAGGCTGTGAACCTTGTTAAGCTGCTGCTAATGCTGGGCCTGGGGCCTCTTATTGAGAGGAATGGGGCATGTGACACCAGCTTCTGCTTGTTTGAGAGATTTTAGGAAAGTTTGAAGCCTGAGCCAGAACAGGCCATTCATATGGAAAATACACTGCAAACAGCTTGGTTGGAGCTATAAACTGCATGGGGCAGGATCTCAGGGAATCACCAGAGTGCAGTGAAGAGTGTTGACCAGGTTGATGGAGACTCATATATGATGCCTGCCAGTCAGCTCTGTGGAGGTGAGGTCCCAGCACTTTTGTCTGGGAGAAAACTGCCCCAAAGTTCTTTCCCTGATGCCAGACAATATAGTTCCTCCTTGTATGGCCCTGGATCCTTTCAAGTTGATGCTCTATCACTGGAGCTCAGAGGGAGTGAGTCCAAGTAAGTCCTTGCATGGGTCCTTTAAGAGGAACTGCCTTGAACTCCAGTAACCTCCGTGTCACTGAGCCACAATCCCACTGGCTTTAACAGCCCAAGTTACAGGGACTTTTCTTCCCAACACTGGAACCCTGGGCTGGGAGCCTGGTATGGGACTGGAACCCCTTGCTCTACATGGGAGTCCTCCTCAGCCACAATATCCCTCCCAATTAAAAACACGCCACACATAGGTGTCGGACCAGCCCCTTCTGTGCCTTCACCCCTTCTACCAGTCTCAATCTGCTTTCTTCTTTAATTTTCTAATTGTAGTACTTCCATTCATCCAGATTCCAGGTGGATCTGAATGGTGGTTGTTCTGTATTTTAGTTGTAATTTTGATGTGGTTGTAGGAGGATGTAAGTACCTGCATTTACCTACGCTGCCATCTTGATTCTCTCTCTGTTTACATCTTTTATAGCCTCTGCTTTTTCCATCAGCTAATTGAGCAGGTAACATTGTTAACATCTTCTGACATGACTGATGATTTATTTCTCCTTTTAGTTCTGTCCATTTTTTGGTACAAATATGACTGAATACATATAGATTTAGGATTGTGATGCCTTTCTGATGATTGACCCCTTTGTAACTATGACATTTTTTTCATCTTTCACAATGTTTTCTACCTTAAAGTCTATTTTGTGTAGTACTAAATTACTTATACCAATTTTCTTTTGTTTAAGCCTTACACAGTATGTATATTCTATCCACATTACCTTGGACCTTTCTATGCCATCACTTTTTTCTTTTTTATTCCTCACCCAAGGGTATGTTTATTGATTTTTTTGAGGGAGGGAGAGAGGGGGGAGAGAGAGAGAGAGAGAGAGAGAGAGAGAGAGAGAGAGAGAGAAACATCTATGTAAGAGAATCAATCATTTGCCTCTCATATGCACTCCAACCGGGCATTGAACCTGCAATATAGACAAGTGCCCTGACCAGGAATCGAACCCACAACCTTTTGGTATATGGGATAGCGCTCCAACCAACTTACCCACCCAGCCAGGGCAAGGTTGTCACTTTTAAGCAGCATATAGTTGTTTGTTTGTTTTTAACTAATGTGAGAATCTTAGTCTTTACTTAGAGTATATATTCTATTCACTTTTACTGGAATTAATGATATATTTGTCTATCAATCTTCATACTGTTTGCTTAATAAAAAAGTTTTAATTATTCAATTTCCCCCTTTTTTGATAGTTGTATATTCTTTAGTGGTTACTCTATAAATTATAACCTGAACACTTAACTTATTATTATAGTTAAATACAGCCCTAGCCAGTTTGGCTCAGAAGATTGAGTGTCGGCCTGTGGACTAAAGGGTCTCTGGCTTGATTCCAGTCAAGGGCATGTACCTTGTTGCAGGCTCCTGGTCCTGGTCGGGGGCATGTGAGAGGCAACCAATCAATCTGTCTCTCTCACATAGTGTTTCTCTCTGTCTCTCCCTCTCCCTTCCACTCTCTCTAAAAATCAATGGAAAAATACCCTCCTGTGAGGATTAAAAAAAAAATTATTTTACTATTTTCCTGATAATGCTAGAACACTTCCAATTCCATTTATCCCCATTTTTATTATTTTTGTCTTACATTTTAATTGTACATATATTTAAAATTCCACAATACATTATTAGCATTGTCTTTCTTGTACGGTCAGCATTGATTTATATTTGTGCACATCTTCTTTTTTAGGTTCTCTTCATTCCTACCTGTCTTTCCAGGCTTCATTTTGTTATCATTTTCTTTCTGACTGAAAATTTCCTCTCAGCACTTCTTTCAATGTAGCTTGTTGATCATATATTTCATTTTCCGTTGTCTAAAAACATCCCTACCTCTCAATTTCTACATTTTAAATGTCAGACATGCTATTATATGGCATGTAACAAAGACATGTATTTCAATGGTATTTTCATGCCAAAAAACCCCAACCAATTTGACAGCTAAGGAAATTGAAAATAAAAATTAAGTACATCCTTGAGAAACTCTTGTCCATATGCACTGTATTCATGAAAATATTACATTACTAGAGGCCCGGTACACAGATTCATGCACCGGTGGGGTCCCTCTGTGTGGCCTGCGGGGATTGGGCCGAAACCAGCAGTCCAACACTGCCTGCCGTTCCTGCCTGCTGCTCCTGTTCATCCTGGCCCCGCTGCGCCTGCCACCGCCACTGCTCGGTAGGCTCGCTGTGGTCTCTGGGCTGTGGTGGCCAGCTGTGAGCCCTGCATCTGGCGCCCGTTGGTCAGCTGAGTGGCACTCCTGCTGTGGGAGCACACTGACCACCAGCGGACAGATTCTGCATTGACCATCTGCCCCCTGGTGGTCAGTGCACATTATAGCTCCTGGTTGACTGGTCGAATGGTCGACCAGTCGAATGGTCGCTTAGGCTTTTATATATATAAACTAGGGGCACAGTGCACCTTGAAAAGAACTGTGGGCCACAAGGCTGCAGTGGGCACAGGGGCGGGTCTTGGCCCATCCTCCAGGCCCCTGCCCAGCCCCTCCTGCCACGGCCCCTGGTCCCCTGTCTGCCGGCAGCCCCACTCCCACCACCACTGCTCACATGGGCTGATGGCACCAGCCTCAATAGCTCCACGCTGTCAGCGGATGCAAGCTGGACCGGCACTGGCAGCAGGTGTCAGCCCCCAGCAGGACCATGGCATGTGGGAGCAAAGAATTTTCAGTAACCACCAGAGGCTCGCCCCGATGACAGCAACCAGCGCCCCACCTTGGTCTGGTGCCCCCGCTCACCTGCTCCACCATCCTGCCATGGCCAAGGCCCACCATGTTCTGTGTGGTCAGCACACATCATAGCGACCAGTTGTTTGGTTGGTTGTTCCACCATTCAGTCTATTTGCATGTCGGGTTTTTTATATATAGATTCTTAACAGCTATTTATAGGAACCCATCCATTATCCATCAATAGTGAAATGGATAAATTGTGGTATATTCATACAAGAGAGCATTACAACGCAATGAAAATGAATAAATTTGTCTGGCCAGTGTGGCTCAGTTGGCTGTCATCCCATGTACTGAAAGGTCATCAGTTCTGTTCCCAGAGCACATGCTCAGGTTGTGGGTTTGATACCTAATCAGGGTTTGTGCAGGAGGCAAATAAATGATAGATGTTTCTCTTTCACATCAATGTTTCTCTCTTTCTCTTACTTTCTCTCTCAAAAAGCAATGAAAACATTAAAAAAATGAATGAACTTCAGCTACATGCAGCAATGTGAATTAATATTAAAATAAAATATTGAAAAAAATAATTTTATGGAAAAGAAGCAATTTACTAGAGAGATAGAAACATCAACAAAAACATTAACAAAATAAGAGCCCTGACCAGTGTGGTTCAGTCATTAGAGCGTCGGCCAACCATGGAAGAGTCATGGGTTAGATTCCTATAAAGGTCACGTATCTGGATTGTGGGTTTGCTTCCCAACCCTGGTTGGGGCCAGTGCAAGAGGCAACCATTTGATGTTTCTTTCTCTCCCCAGCCCTCTCTTTTGAGACTATATCTGTTTTGTCCATCTTTCCCTCTGTTTCTTGAACATATTAATCATTGTATTGTAAATCCTGGCCTGCTGCCCAGCCAGCAGGGCTCAGTGGTTGAGCATCGACCTGTGAACCAGGAGGTCATGGTTCAATTCCCAGTCAGGGCACATGCCCAGGTTGTGGGCTTGATCCCCAGTGTGGGGTGTGCAGGAGGTGGCCAATCAGTGGTTCTCTCTCATCATGGATGTTTCTATCTCTCTCTCCCTCTACCTTCCTATCTGAAATCAATAGACATATATTATCTAAAAATAATAATAAAGCATGGCCTGCTAACTCCAATGTCTGGGTCACCTGTTGGTCTTCTTCTGTTGGTACAATAATAGTAAATATGACCATTTAAGAGCTTGTATAAACCAACATTTTATTCCAAACTAGAGGCCCAGTGCATGAAAATTTGTGCACTTGAGGATGGGGGGGTGTCCCTCAGCTGGGCCAGCGCCCTCTCGCAGTCCAGGACCCCTCAGGGGATGTCTGACTGATGGCTTAGGCCCTCTCCCTGGGGGATAGGGCCTAAGCTGGCAGTCAGACATCCCTCTGGCATCCCGGGAGCAGGCCTAAGCTGTTAGTTGGACATGCTTAGTGCTGCCACAGAGGCAAGAGAGGCTCCAGCCATGAGCCGGCTTCTGGCTGAGAGGTGCTTCCCCTGTGGAAGCGCACTGACCACCAGGGGGCAGCGCCTGCATTAAGTGTCTGCTCCCTGGTGGTCAGTGCACATCATAGCAACTGGTCATTCCTGGTTGTTCTGCCGTTAGGGTCAATTTGCATATTACCCTTTTTTATTATATAGGATAGTAGTAAATCATGGTACTCTCTCTTTTTTTATTATATTTTTATTGATTTCAAAGAGGAAGGGAGAGGGAGAGAGAGATAGAAACATCAATGATGAGAGAGGATCATTGACTGGCTGTCTCCCGCACGCCCCACACTGGAGACCAAGCCCTCAACACAGGCAGATGCCCTTGACCAGGAATCAAACCTAGGACCCTTCAGTCTGCAGGCCGACGCTTTATCCACTGAGCCAAGCCAGCCAGGGCATGGTACTCTCTTTTAGATAAAATGTGTAAAAATCCATCAGCTTATTCAAAAAGTTAGCACTGAGAAATAAAGTATAATAAATGGGACATTAAAACTTCTTCATTTCATCCTACTGATAAGATTACTTCCATTACCTCATTTGATGCTCAACATCCCTGTGAGGAAGGCACAGGATAATTATCTCAATTTTGTAGATGAAGAATCTGAGATTCAGAAAGGATAAAATATGGTAATTAAGCATGTGTGTGTGTATATTAAGTACTTTTAATTTCTTTGCATGAAAGATACTTTATAAGACTATAATAATATTAATTATAATCCGGTTATATAAATTAGGGAGTGACATATAATAGAATCTATATGACTTTTATCTAAGGTCAATATGTTAGTGAAAAGAGCAAGATTAGAGTACAACTTATAGCCTTTGACATAATTTTTATAATATTTTGCCACTATCCATCATGTGTGTCTTTATCTTCTCTTCTTTTTGCCTTCTTATCTGTGCTCAGTTATCCTTCAATATTTCTTATCTTTTTATTTTTATCTCTCTTTCTTCAATTTCCTCAGTTGATACCCATAGATATTTTATACTCCATTCTGTCATTTAGCACCTTTAAGACATTTAAGTCATAGAAACAAATGACTACATATTCCAGGAAAAATCTCCTAAGCCACTTTGTAAAATTCTGTACAATATCATTATGCTGTTTCATATTGGGAAGTATTACTTCCAATTTATTTCAGATGAATATATTATTTTTAATCACATGTATTAAAAAGAATATACATGCTGTTTAAGGATTTCAAAATACGTGTAATTTAACTATTTTTAGTTATTTACATTTCTCTTTGAATTGATGTTTTCAGTTTACTAATTTCTGGAAATACCATATTTCAAAAATTGAAAAATTAAACTACAACTATAAAATATGTTTTTATGTGCTAGAGTTTTATAGTTAAACTAGTATCCCGGTGCACGAAATTCATGCACATTAAAAGGGAATTAATTGCCCTAACCAGTTTGGCTCAGTGGATAGAGCATCGGCCTGCGGACTCAAGGATCATCGGTTCCATTCTGGTCAAGGGCATGTACCTTGGTTGCGGGCACATCCCCAGTGGGGAGTGTGCATGAGGCAGCTGATCAATGTTTCTCTCTCATCTATGTTTCTAACTTTCTATCCCTTTCCCTTCCTCTCTGTAAAAAATCAATAAAATATGTTTTTTTAAAAAGGGAATTAATCAGCAGAGATATTTTAATATTGCTATTTGCCCTTTCTCTATAATAGAATTGTGAGAGATGAAAGGAAATTAGTTAAATGTATATGAAAATAATATATAAATTTATTAATAAATAAACAGCAACAAAAGGATAT
Organism: Myotis brandtii; assembly: GCF_000412655.1. Lineage (NCBI taxonomy): Eukaryota > Metazoa > Chordata > Mammalia > Chiroptera > Vespertilionidae > Myotis > Myotis brandtii. The sequence goes on along the minus strand of NW_005361652.1, from coordinate 662,551 downwards.
AACAACAGAGGCATGATATAAAAACGACAAAAACATGATATGAAAACAACAAAAACATGATATAAAAACAACAGTGATGTAAACAATGACTGATAAAGTGATTAAACTTATTCTAATATCTCCCTGTACATCACATTAAGAGTGAAAACAGCCCTAACCAGTTTGGCTCAGTGGATAGAGCATCAGCCTGCAGACTGAAGGGTCCCAGGTTCGATTCCAGTCAAGGGCATGTACCCTGGTTGGGGGCACATCCCCAGTAGGGGGTGTGCAGGAGGCAGCTGATTGATGTTTCTCTATCATCGATGTTTCTAACTCTATCCCTCTCCCTTCCTCTCTGTAAAAAAAAATCAATAAAATATATTTTTTAAAAAAGAAATTCATATTCTGGAATGGTTACTTAGCATTTGATGGTCCCTAATTGGAAATCAGAGGCAAGTGTTTCAGGAATACCTGTAAAAATCTATACCAGATGATTTGTTAATTAGCATAAGAGATGTTATACTCTTTTTTCCCTTGGTAAATGAGTACTACTCAAGGTAGGCAAAGATTGCAGACATTTCCATCCACCGTTGCAAAAGTAGGGTATATAATCGGGTGAGCCTAGTAGCCCGGCCTTTGGAAATGATTGTGTTTCCATTCTTATTTGTAAAGCATTCCACAGGCTGAGAAAGGGTGATTATTGTTCCTTAAGGACTCTTTGTATGCATCTACCCACTCTTTTGGGAGATGTTTAAAGGTATAGTGATTTCTACAAATTGTCTTAGATTTCTCAAGCCAAATCCAAAATCTCAGAAGTACATGCATTATTGGCAAAAAATATGGCAGTTTGCCAAAGACCTACTGTAGACGAATTTCCCACTTTATCAAACACAGAAGGTTAGTGTATTTTCTGGATCAATCCGTGGTTCATTAGTACTCTGGATGATTCAGCCCCTGGGAACATTCTAGAATAAGTCAACATTATGCAATCCTATATAATAAAAGGGTAATATGCAAACTGACCCTAACAGCAGAACGACCAGAACGACCGCTGGACCAGTCACTATGAGGTGCGCTGACCACCTCTTGGTCCCTTTCCCTGGCTGGCAGGCTCCGATCGCCTGATGGCCACCCGCTGCAGAGGTAGGGCCGGCAAGTGGGCGGGAGCAGCTAACCGCACAATTATAGCCAACAGCTGTAGTTGTAAGCTTGAACCTATGGTCTGAACATGTGACCCCACGTGCCTGAGTGATGTAGGCTTGATAGAGTTCAGGTGCATGTAGTTGAGTAGGATTGAAACCCAGGAGAATGTTGTAAACATCTTGGTCACGCCCTTACTTTGCCTCATAGCTTCTGCTATAAAATAAAGGCATGGCTGTGGGTGTGGTCGCTGTCTCTCAAAGAAGCAGCGCCCAACCGAGACCTGGCTTTCATTCTCTTATCTGTCTTTTCTAAGCCTTTTAGCCGCCCCCACTCAGGTTCACCCCTGGCCGTGCTGGCATGCAGCACACTTTAGAAAGTTCTGCCTCCATGCTCCCAGGGCGGGTTCCTGCCTCAAACCCTGCCCTTACAGGAAACAGCTCCAGGAAACAGCTTGGGGGAGGGCACAGCCGTTGCCAAGACAACCCCTGCAGGATTGACTTCCTTCCGCTTGGTCGCGGCAGTTCTTCTGGATGTGATGAACACCACCCATGGTTTTTATATAAGTAGACTAGAGGCCCAGTGCACGAATTTGTGCATTGGTGAGGTCCGGCCGGCCTGCACTGATTGGGGTGGGGGGGTGATTTGGGACAGGGCCAGCTGAGGGGAGGGGCTGCAGGTAGTTGGTCAGCCAGCCCCACCCCCTGGTCAAACTCCCAGTCGAACTCCTGGTCGAGGGGCCAATTTGAATATTAACCTTTTATTATATAGGATAGGTCTTCTTTCATGAAAATGACTTCTTTTTAGTTCATTAATAACTTGACATTATAAAAGAGGCCATAGAACTAATTTTTAAATTCCTATCATATGAAGTATATATTCATCTTTAGTTGATTATGTGGCATTCTACAACATGACAATTCTGATTTTCATGCTTTTAGTTTTGGAAATACAATAGAAAAATCTGGTCACAGAAATATGCTAAAAACCCATAAGGTGGAAATATTTCCTTATAAAAGTAGGCTTCTCCTCAGCTGCAAAATAAAATGCTTCCCCTTTCCTCCATTCATTTCATTTTAGTTCAATAAACAGTTAGTGAGAAGATAATATGTGGTGATACAAAAATAAATAAAATGAAGTTTATACTTTTGTAACACTTTAAGCAGAACTTATAGGAGAATCAGGTGGAAGAGACAAACCTATAAACTAATTTTAATATAGTGTGATGAATACTATAATAGAAGTTTTTTCATGGTGCTATGAGAGCATACACAAGGAGCAGTGAGCCTTGACTAGAGATCAAGCATAGCTTCTTATAGGAAACTAGAGGCCTGGTACACAAATTTGTGCAGGAGTGGGGTCTCCCTTGGGGTGGCCTGGGGGGATCGGACCAAAACCCGTAATCCAGTACTGACTGCAGCTCCTACCTGCCATTCCCACTAATCCCAGCCCCACTGCACCTGCCACGGGCTTATGCCTAATCAGTCCCGATTGGGAGAGGCTCGTGTCACCACAGCAGTGCTCGCCAGCCATGAGCCTGTGTCTGGCGTCTTCCTAAAGGGAGTGGCCTGCAGGATCGGGCCAAAACCAGCTCTCTGACATCCCCCGAGGGGTCCTGGATTGCGAAAGGTCAGAGGCCAGACCGAGAGACCCCACCAGTGCATGATCAGGGCCAGGGAGGGACCAGGAGAGGGTTCCAGGGCATGTCTGGCTCATCTCACTCAGTCCTGATCGGCCAGATCCCAGCAGCAAGCTAACCTACTGGTCAGAGCATCTACCCCCTGGTGGTCAATGCACATCATAGCAAGTGGTTGAGCAGCCGTAGCATATCATTAGCATATTATGCTTTGATTGGTTGAACAGTCAACCAGTCACAGGATGACTGGACACTTAGCATATTAGGCTTTTATTATATAGGATAATGCCTGAGGTAAATGTTGAAGGATAAGAGTTAAGCAAAGGAAAAGGGGCAGAAAGAAAAGCATAAATATTGGAGAGTTAGGCCAAATAGTTTTCTAGAATATTTGAACAAAGCAAACATGAAAATAGGCCATAGAACTAATTTTTAAATTCCTTTCATATGAAGTATATATCTATCTTTAGTTGATATTTAATAAAATTGAATACTTCCTTTTGTGGAATAATCCTTAAAAGAATATTTCAATCCATTGCAGTATTTGAATTGTTATACAGTATATGGATATTTGTTCATCATTTGAATGTATTGTTCTTACATTTTAATGCATCATTTTAAGAAAATAAACCTACATATTTTCTAAATTTATTGAACTAGAAAAAATTCTGAATGGACCAATTAATTTTTCTATTCAAGTCTCTTTATAACTATTGGTTATTCTCATTTCATCTTTTGTAGAGTTCCTATACCTCAGCCAGAAACTTCTGCACAAACAAGAGAAAATATACCAGACACACCAAGCATCTTCCAACGTATGTTGCTTTATTAGTAGTAGTATTAATGAAATATTTGTGGAACACTATTATATAAAGGTCACTGTTTGATTCTGCATTTTTGTGCCATGCCTGCCACTAACATAATATAAGTATTCTAAAAAGATATATAGCTAGTTATTTTTGTTGCTGGTTTTCATTTATATTAGCATAGGTCCTTGTCAAAAATACTGGTTCCAATTTAGAACAATATTGTGGTATCACCAAAGTGAAAGTAAATATGAACAAACTTATACTTATCAATTTGCTTCTTTAGTAGCATATACCTTCAAATGTACTATTTTTAATTATCAGAAGAATAAGTAGAAAGTTTAATTTTAATTTGACAATTATTACAGGTAAAGCTTAAAATATTGTTAAAGTTTCTTTCTTAGCTATTGGGTTGACTTTTTTGAATTTGGGGTTCATTTCTGAAGTAATTTAGTAAAGTAATTTAGTTCTGGAAAGATATCCTTAGAGTGATTTAGTTTAAATCAGATTTTATATGGGGTCATCTCTCTGGACTAGACTTTTTATCATGTTATGTCCTTCTTGCTTTTTGAATTATTCTTATTTTGGGATTGACCTCTAGTCCTTCTGGCAAATTAAGAATGCACAAAAGATATGCATAGCCAGTGGACACATACAACAGTGTGGTGATGGCCAGAGGTAGAGGTGCAAGGGTTGGGTGGAGATGAGTAAAGGTGGGGAGCAAGTGGGGGACATCTGTAATAGTGTCAACAATACAAAAAGAATGCACAAACATATCTGAAGTCTGTACCCCACAATAAACATAGGAAATAAAGGGGAAATCATTATAATATAAATATGTAACCAAGCTTCAAACAAGAATGAAAAACACCTATGTGCTAGAAACAAAAGAATTTAAAATTAGTAGTGAGTAGGAGCTAAAACTAAAACTACTAATGGGCATTTCAAAACTAGATAAAGGCCTAAATGATTATAGATTGAAGTATAATAACAACATGGAAAGGGAAGTCCAGACCACATGCCTCCTTTTATGTGAATTAGAACTAAAATAAAGTTGGAAGGTTGTGGATGAACAATGAAATTATGGCCTTTAACATGGGAAAGTATTAAAAATCTCCCTGGACAATGAGTGGGAAAAATTTGGAATCCCAGGACTCTTGCAGTATGTAAGTATGGTCACAGTTCAGATGACTGAAATGGTGAAGAAACTGTGCTAAAGAATTAACACTAATATCAGATCCAAAATCAATGAAACCCCTAAGGTCGTGACAAAGGTGAGTGTGAAACTGTCTTAAAGGGAGGCTTCTTATAACCTACTAGTGGCCCAGTGCACAGATTCATGCACTGGTGAGTTCCCTCAGCCTGGCCTGTGGGGATCGGGCTGAAACTGGCTCTGTGACATCCACAGAGGGGTCCTGGATTGTGAGAGGGCACACGCCAGGCCGAGTGACCCCACAGTGCATGATCGGGGCCGGGGAGGGACCACCAGAGGGCTCCAGGGTGTGTCCAGCCCGTCTCGCCCAGTCCCGATCGGTCGGACCCCAGCAGCAAGCTAACCTACTGGTCAGCGCGTCTGCCCCCTGGTGGTCAGTACACATCACAGTGACTGGTTGAACTGTCGGACACTTAGCATATTAGGCTTTTATTATATAGGACTAGAAGCCTGTTGCAGGAGGATTCCTGCAAGAATAGGGCTTCCTCGGGCCGATCCTGCTGCCAAGCCCCTCCTACCAGGGCCGCAGACGGGGGTCCCACCCGCCCAGGGCTGCACATGGGGGTCCTG
>NW_005361652.1:654955-656960 GCF_000412655.1 Myotis brandtii | reverse complement strand
CCCGCCCTGCCTGCAGTATGCAAATTAGCCACCATCTTTGTTGGCGGTTAATTTGCATATCACACTGATTAGCCAATGGGAGGTATAGCGAAGGTATGGTCAATTACCATGTTTGTCTATTATTAGATTAGATAGCATTTAGGACTCCCTTGGAAAATGTCTATAGAAAATGAATTCATAGTTTAAAAAATTACAGACTTCCCAAGGAAATGAACTACTTTGAGATAATGTGACTAGATGTACTATGTGGGATATTTTATACCTCAAAAACTAGAAATACTAGATTAATCAGAAGGGGAATTTAAATAAATGTGTTTAAAAGGTGAAATGAATAGAAATCATAAGTCAGGAACAGATCAATATGAAAAAAAACTGGCATATTGGAATCCCAAGACAACTATATATGTAACTAGAGGCCCGGTGCACAAATTCATGCACCAGTGGGGTCCCTCAGCCTGGCCTGGGGGATTGAGCCAAAACCGGCTCTCCAACATCCTCTGAGGGGTCCCAGATTGTGAGAGGGCACAGGCCAGGCTGAGAGACCCCACTGGTGCATGATTGGGGCCAGGGAGGGACGCAGGAAGTTGGCCAGCTGGGGAGGGACTGCAAGAGGGCTCCAGGGCAGGTCCAGCCCATCTTGCTCAGTCCTGATCGGCTGGACCCCAGCAACAAACTAACCTACTGGTCGAGCATCTGCCCCCTGGTGGTCAGTGCACATCATAGCAACTCCTTGACTCTCTGCCCCCTGGTGGTCAGTGCATGTCATAGCAAGCGGTTGAGCAGTCATAGCATATCATTAGCATATTATGCTTTGATTGGTTGAACAGCTGACCGGCCGCCTGGACACTTAGCATATTAGGCTTTTATTATACAGGATGGGTTGAAGAGTAAGTAAATGCAGATAAAAAGATAATTGATGCATCTGGAAGATAGATACAGAGGAAATCATACAAGGGATTGGGAAAGTAAGAAAGAAGTTGAGAGACATGGTGCATAGGGTGAGAAGGTCTAATTTATATCAAATAAAATTTCCAGGAGGACAGAATATGGATAATCAAGAAGAAGCAATATTTGGAGAGGTACTTTTTCAAAATTAAAGATACATATGAATCATTAGATTAAAGGGTCACAGTGAATTCTGAGCAGAAATATTTAATAAATCTATACCCAAACATATGGTGAAGTGCAAAGAATCAAAGATAGTAAATATCTTAAAAACTATCAGAAAGAAACTACATATTTTTTACAAATGAAATATAATTAGGTTGGAAGATTTCTTATCAGCAATAATAGATGCCTTAGACAATAGAATAATATCTTCAAATTATTTAAAGGAAGTATTTTCCAACCTAGAATTCTATATTTAACTAAACAAACTGTAAAAGTGAAGGTAAAATAAATATATTTTTAGATATTCTAAGGCTTAGATTTTACACATAAAGTCTCAATGAATTAGTTACTAAAAAAAAAAAAAAGAATTCTGAAAGGAGGAAAATGAAACCAAAAATGAAGTAGCAGAATGCAAGAAGAATGGTGAGCAAAGATTAGTTGGGTGATCACATTGTAAGGTATAAAAATATCAAGTCACTATGCTGTACACCTGAAATTAACACAACCAATGTAAGATTGTATACCATCTATCCTTAAATTAAAAATATATCTACACTAATAAAAGAGAAACATGGTAATTGGCGTACAACCTCTACCCTTTTCATTGGCTAATCAGTGAGTATATGCAAATTAACTGTCAGCCAAGATGGCGGCCGGCAGCCAGGCACTGAAGCGAGCAGGGCGGCTTGCTTGCTGCAGACTCCAACGTTCCCCGCCTAACTTGCCAGCCTCTCAGTTGCAACTCTAAGCAACTATATACTATGTTGCAAATAAGAAGCTAAACAAAACCCCAGAAAAGGGCTTCCATGCAGCCGGGCTCGGACTGCAACATTGTATCTATGTTTTCAGCAGCAAGGCCTCAGAGCTAAAGCTGGCCCAGAAAAAAAAAAAAAAA
>NW_005361652.1:652710-654145 GCF_000412655.1 Myotis brandtii | reverse complement strand
CCTCCCGATCTGCCCTGCTCTGTGCATGACGGGGCGGCGCCCCAACTCCCCAATCGGCCCTGCTCTGAGCCTGACCAGGGGCTGCACTTAGGGATTGGGCCTGCCCTCTGCCACCCGGGAGCAGGCCTAAGCCAGCAGGTCGTTATCTCCCGAGGGGTCCCAGACTGCGAGAGGGCACAGGCCGGGCTCGGGGACCCCCCCCTCCCCCGCCCCCCGAGTGCACAAATTTTTGTGCACTGGGCCTCTAGTATTTTAATAAAAATGGATACATGGGGGGGAAGAATTTCATAAAATATTGGTAAATATAAATAAAAACAGGCAGTAAAATTAACAACTAGGGTAATAAATAGTTTCTTGGGATTTGAAACAAAGTGAAAATAAAATACAATTTAAAATAAAATGGGTGGGAAGATGAACTATAGACTTAGTAAATATAGACGTGAAAGTTAAAATTATAACAGCATGCTGAAAGAACAGACATAGAAGGTATAACTTCCAAAGCAACATGAAAACAAGGAGAATTATGATAATTTGATAGGGACAGTAGAAGGCAGAAAAAGGGGGGGAGCAAAGAAAAAAACTATATTTAAAATACAAAATAACATGACCAAAATAATTCCAAATACATTAATAATTTAAATAAATGTAAACATGTTAAGCTTTCAAAGATGAGCATTAAAAATTAACCTATTTATATGCTGCATGTAAAAGACACGCATCAGCAGATTTATATAAAAATTTGAATATAAATGAATGACTAAGGATATACCAGACATATACTAAACAAAGGAAAGGTAATGTAGCAATAGTAATATGAGATAAACAATTTATATTTATATGTCCTAGCCAGTTTGGTTCAATGAAGAAAGCGTCCACCTGTGGACTGAAGGGCTCCTGTGTGAATAATTGCCTGTATATTTCATTTCTCTTTTTCTACATTTCTTTCTTGACTATTAACAATATAGAAAACATACTGATAATTTTTAGTTATTTCGGACAAATCTCAAAGAAACTGATAATTAAGTGGTCCTAATTATTTTTAAAAAAGAACATTTACAGAAATGTAAGGAGAGTACATATCCCCATTCATGGCCAGAGACCAAATCTTGTTAGTGTGCCAGCCCTAGCCAGTTTGGCTCGGTGGATGGAGTGTCGGCCTGCAGACCAAAGGGTCCCAGGTTCGATCCCTGTCAAGGACACGTACCTTGGTTGCAGGCTCCTCCCTGGCCCCGGCCCTGGTCAGGGCACCTGCAGGAGACAATCAATGTGTTTCTCTCATATCAATGTTTCTCTCTGTCTTTCCTTCTCTTGTCCACTCTCCCCAAAAAATCAATGAAAAAATATCCTCGGGTGCGGATTAACAACAACAACAAAAATTTAGTGTGCCAAACCTCCAAAGGCATTTCTTTTTTTTTTTTTTATTTAAATTTTTATT
>NW_005361652.1:648816-651347 GCF_000412655.1 Myotis brandtii | reverse complement strand
ATCACTGGGAGGAATTGACCTCCAGGCCAATTGGTTGTGAGAATCAGCTGTGTCTACAGTGGGAGAACTTCTGTGCTGGAGACACCCTTCTGGGGCAAGACTTTTGCTTCAGTGGGGCTTTGGTGCTCACTGAGTCTGCCCCCTGAGTGTGTCCCTTATGGATCTGAGGAGTTGTAATCTGGATGGTCCCACTCTGACCACTGGGTACACTGGCTCTTGGATCTCTAAGGAGGTGCTAATTTAGCCTCTGCCTGAGGCTACCCAGCAGGAGCTAGGGAGAGATCTGCAGATTCCTCTTCTTTGTTTGGTGTTTGGAGGTGCCCAGATGAGGCCCAGCTGTGAAGCAATGCAAGCTGCTCTGGGGTCTTGGGCCTTCTTTTGGATGTTCTGGGTCTCTCTGGCCCAGCTGCAGTTTGTTAGGTAATTTTAGATTGCAAAGGGCCAGACCATTCATATGCAAAAGCCTCTGCACACAGCTTGGGTGGGGCGAGGTCTCAGGGAATCAACAGGGCAGAGCAAACAGCTATGGCTGATCCTCAGTCCTACCCTAAGAGGCCCCGAGTCTCAGTGTCCCTTAGTAATCGCTGCAAGCACCTCTGAGAGAAAGCCGCCCTTGAGTTCTGCCTGATGTGAGACAGTCCAGTTTCTCCCCGTATGAGTCTGGGTCCCCAGAGACTCGCCCGGAACTGGAGTTCAGAGCAGTAGGGAGCTTGTGCCTCCCTCCCTATTGAAAAAGACAACCATGTCCTCAGTTGCCAGCCCTTTCCGCGTGCGCCTTCATACCTCTGCACTTTACTTCCGCACCGCACCTCCTCTGAGTCTCAGTGTGCTTTTATCTTTCCTTCTAGTTGTAGAATTTCCACTCAGCTAGCCTTCCTGTGGTTCTGGATGATGTCTATATTGTCTAGTAGTTGTATTTCTGAAGTGGTTGTGCGAGGCAACAATTTCAGGTGTTTATCTATGTCGCCATCTTGGTTTTTCTCCAAAGGTTCTGTTACACCACTCAGCTAGCCTTCCTGTGGTTCTGGATGATGTCTATATTGTCTTTTAGTTGTATTTCTGAAGTGGTTGTGCGAGGCAACAATTTCAGGTGTTTATCTATGTCGCCATCTTGGTTTTTCTCCAAAGGCATTTCTGTTACAAGATAGTTTCTCAGGAAGTGGCTGATGAAGTTTTAATGGTCCTTTCTAAATTAAAAAGCTCTTTTACAGTCATTATTATTTTTTCTTTTTTTAAATTGAGTATAATTAGCATATAGCATTATATTAGTTTAAAGTGCGCAACATGATTTGATATTTGTATATTGTGAAGTGTGCACCACAATAAGTTTAGTTAACATCTATCTCCATACATATTTACATTTTTTCTTGTGATAAGAAATTGTAAGATCTACAGCCTCCTAGTAACTTTCAAATATGCAACAGAATATTATTAACTATAGTCACCCTGTGTACATTTTGTCCCCATGACTTATTTTATGACTGGAAATTCATACCTTTTGACCCCTTTCACCTATTTGACCAATTTCACTCCTCACGTCTGGCATTCACTAATCTATTCTCTGTATCTATGAACTCAGTTTGTTTTTTTTTATTTCACATATAAGTGAGATCATAATAGCGTTTTTCTTTCTGTGCCTGATTTATTTCACTTAGCCTAATGCCTTCAAGGTCCATTTATGTTTTTGTAAATGCAAGATTTTATTATATTTTGTGGCTGAATAATATTTCATGTATATATATATATATGCATTCACATTTTCATTATCCATTCATTCATCAGTGGACTCGTAGGTTGTTTTTATATCCTGGCTATCTATATATATAAAAGGCTAATATGCAAAGTGTCCCCTTGGGAGTTCAACCAGGAGACTGGGAGTCCGATTGCTCACTATAATGTGCGCTGGCCACCAGGGGGTGGCGTGGAATGAAAGAAGGCCCCAGTTAGCAGCCAGCAGCCAGGAAAGGAAGGCCGCGGCCAGAATCCAGAAGGCCCTGATCGGCCCCGATCACCGGCCAGGCCTAGGGACACTACCCATGCACAAATTTCATGCACTGGCCTCTAGTTGTGCATTTCCATGATGATTAGTGATGTTGAGACCCTTTCCATGTACCTGTTGGTCATATCTATGTCTTCTTTGGAAAAATGTCTATTCAGATCCTCTGTCCATTTTTAAATCAGATTGTTTTGGGGGGGAGGGTTTGCTATTAAGTTGAATAAGTTATTTAGATATTTTGGATGTTAACCGCTCATATGATTTGCAATTATTTTCTCCTATTCAGTAGCTTGATTTTTCATCTTGTTGATGGTTTCCTTTTCTGTGCAGCTTTTTACTTTGATGTAGTCCCATTTGTTTACTATATTGCAATTTTAATGAATGAATTAGTTTTATGTGTGTCAACATGGTTACTAATGTATTACCAGCTATCCTAACTAATAATAGAGAAACATGTTAATTAGCCGTACCTCCGCTACCCTTCCCATTGGCTAATCAGGGCGATATGCAAATTAACTGCCAACCAAGATGGCGG
>NW_005361652.1:637040-647629 GCF_000412655.1 Myotis brandtii | reverse complement strand
GCCCTACCCTGAGTGTGACTGAGGGTGGCATCGCAACCTCCCGATCCGCCCTGCTCTGTGCATGACAGGGGGCGGCGCCCCAACTCCCCAATCAGCCCTGCTCTGAGCCCGACCAGGGGCTGCACCTAGGGATTGGGCCTGCCCTCTGCCACCCGGGAGCAGGCCTAAGCCAGCAGGTCATTATCTCCCGAGGGGTCCCAGACTGCGAGAGGGCACAGGCCGGGCTGAGGGACCCCCTCTCCCCCCCGAGTGCCCAAATTCTTGTGCACCGGGCCTCTAGTCTAATCTAATAAAAGAGAAACATGCAAATTGACCGCATCTCCAATATGCCCGAAGCCACGCCCACCATCCAATCAGAGCGACTATATGCAAATTAAACCAACCAAGATGGCGGCCGGCAGCCACAGAGCTGGATGCCCCAGCGATGGAGGAAGCCAAGCATCCGCCTGCCTTGGCCAGCTGTGGCCTCTGATCAAGGCAACAAAGTTTTCAATTAAAGTAGATAAATAAATCCCAGATACCTGCTTCCAGCCAGCTTCCACCGGGAACTTGGGTGGCTGGGGGCCATGGCCAGCCTGCAGACAACCATCAGCCCCTCACCCAAGATGGCCACACCCTCATGGGGTGAGGGCCCTGCTGGGGGGCTTGGGCAGCCTGAAAACAGCCATCAGCCCCTCACCCAGACTGGCCAGGCACCCCAGTGGGGACCCCCACCCTGAAGGGTGTGTGACCAGCTGCAAACAGCCATCATCCCCTCATCCAGGCTGGCCAGGCACCCCAGTGGGGACCCCCACCCTGAAGGGTGTGTGACCAGCTGCAAACAGCCATCATCCCCTCATCCAGGCTGGCCAGGCACCCCAGTGGGGACCCCCACCCTGAAGGGGGTGTGACCAGCTGCAAACAGCCATCATCCCCTCATCCAGGCTGGCCAGGCACCCCAGTGGGGACCCCCACCCTGAAGGGGGTGTGACCAGCTGCAAACAGCCATCATCCCCTCATCCAGGCTGGCCAGGCACCCCAGTGGGGACCCCCACCCTGAAGGGGGTGTGACCAGCTGCAAACAGCCATCATCCCCTCATCCAGGCTGGCCAGGCACCCCAGTGGGGACCCCCACCCTGAAGGGGGTGTGACCAGCTGCAAACAGCCATCATCCCCTCATCCAGGCTGGCCAGGCACCCCAGTGGGGACCCCCACCCTGAAGGGGGTGTGACCAGCTGCAAACAGCCATCATCCCCTCATCCAGGCTGGCCAGGCACCCCAGTGGGGACCCCCACCCTGAAGGGGGTGTGACCAGCTGCAAACAGCCATCATCCCCTCATCCAGGCTGGCCAGGCACCCCAGTGGGGACCCCCACCCTGAAGGGGGTGTGACCAGCTGCAAACAGCCATCATCCCCTCATCCAGGCTGGCCAGGCACCCCAGTGGGGACCCCCACCCTGAAGGGGGTGTGACCAGCTGCAAACAGCCATCATCCCCTCATCCAGGCTGGCCAGGCACCCCAGTGGGGACCCCCACCCTGAAGGGGGTGTGACCAGCTGCAAACAGCCATCATCCCCTCATCCAGGCTGGCCAGGCACCCCAGTGGGGACCCCCACCCTGAAGGGGGTGTGACCAGCTGCAAACAGCCATCATCCCCTCATCCAGGCTGGCCAGGCACCCCAGTGGGGACCCCCACCCTGAAGGGGGTGTGACCAGCTGCAAACAGCCATCATCCCCTCATCCAGGCTGGCCAGGCACCCCAGTGGGGACCCCCACCCTGAAGGGGGTGTGACCAGCTGCAAACAGCCATCATCCCCTCATCCAGGCTGGCCAGGCACCCCAGTGGGGACCCCCACCCTGAAGGGGGTGTGACCAGCTGCAAACAGCCATCATCCCCTCATCCAGGCTGGCCAGGCACCCCAGTGGGGACCCCCACCCTGAAGGGGGTGTGACCAGCTGCAAACAGCCATCATCCCCTCATCCAGGCTGGCCAGGCACCCCAGTGGGGACCCCCACCCTGAAGGGGGTGTGACCAGCTGCAAACAGCCATCATCCCCTCATCCAGGCTGGCCAGGCACCCCAGTGGGGACCCCCACCCTGAAGGGGGTGTGACCAGCTGCAAACAGCCATCATCCCCTCATCCAGGCTGGCCAGGCACCCCAGTGGGGACCCCCACCCTGAAGGGGGTGTGACCAGCTGCAAACAGCCATCATCCCCTCATCCAGGCTGGCCAGGCACCCCAGTGGGGACCCCCACCCTGAAGGGGGTGTGACCAGCTGCAAACAGCCATCATCCCCTCATCCAGGCTGGCCAGGCACCCCAGTGGGGACCCCCACCCTGAAGGGGGTGTGACCCTCTAGTCCTATATAATAAAAGGGTAATATGCAAATTGACCCTAACAGCAGAACCACTGGGAATGACTGGTCACTATGACACACACTGACCACCAGGGGGCATATGCTCAATACAGGAGCTGCCCCCTGGTGGTCTGTGCACTCCCACAGGGGGAGCTCTGCTCAGCCACAAGGGCCTCTCCCGCCTCCTCAGCAGCGCTATGGATGTTCGACTGCAGCTAGGCCTGCTCCTCGCTGGCAAGTTGACATCCCCCGAGGGCTCCTGGGCTGCCAGAGTGATGTCTGACTAGGCACAATCCCCCGGGGAGTGGGCCTAATCCAGCAGGTGGACATCCCCTGAGGGGTCCCAGACTGTGAGAGGGCACAGGCCGGGCTGAGGGACCCCCCCGAGTGCACAAATTTTGTGCACCAGGCCTCTAGTGTTTCATAATAGTTTTGGAAATTACTATCCAAAAGACACTCATTTGTGAATATATAATTAGTTTGTGCATGTGTACTTATAGTGCTGAGTTTTTTTAAGGCTACAAAGTTGAACATTTTATCACTTATATCTGATAACTTAGATAAATAGATAAAACAATCATTGAACATTAACAATAAACAATAACAGTGCTACTGAAATACAAGACATTGCAGGTAACCTCTGACTTACACAACTCTTTAAAAAGTCTGTTATATATTTGCTACTAATTATAGAAGTTATCACTGACTAGACTATCTTATTCTTTTCTAGCCTTATAGATATTGTTCCAGGGTGAGTTCAGTGGAACCAAGAGAGGAAGAGGAAATGAAAATAGTTCCTCTCCCTCTCCCATGCCTCCATACACCCATGCCTGTAACTCTTATTTACATAATGACATGCTCAGAGTAGGTTTTATGAAGAAAAAACAATCACCATTCCTACATGCAAGCATTTATACTGTGTCCTTTTTTACCTCACAACCTAAATGTGGTCTTCCCCTGAATATTTTCCTCACTTAACTATAAATTTGTTCTCAACAGAAAGAAGGGTAAAATGAATCATTACAATAATAGTGATCATTATAATTACTTTATATAATCATATATATTTTCTAGATAATTAACCTGTATCGTGATCATGCATTAGTCTTAAAAACATAATGTGGCCTGGCCTATGTTGCTCAGTGGTTGAGTTTCAACCCATGAACCAAGAGGTCACCTGTTTGATTCCCAGTCAGGCAGGCTCAATCTCCAGGAGAAGGCATATGGGAGGCAACTGATAGATGTTTCTCTCTCATCAATGTTTTTATCTACCTATCTATCCCTCTCTCTTCCTCTCTCTCTAAAATCAATAAAAACATTAAAAAATAATGTGTTTCTCATGGCAATTTTAACAGTATTCAAGCTAAAAATAAAAGAATTCTAGTTCATAATGTTATTTTTAGAAAAACCTGAACTCTAGATGTATTTGGTCTGCTTCCTAATTATTACCTTTAAAATATTGCTGTTGATAACCAGTGTCTACAAATACCTCTTTTATTAAATTTATACACATTTGTATTGATTATGAACATATAATTGGGATAGGTAATTATAATTGAAGTTACTAAATTAAAAAATTAAAAAGCATGGTTTTTCAGAGAAATTTTTACTATAAATATTTTTACCTTGCCAATTCTTAATATTAACACTGAAAAAAGAAAATAGACATAGCCCTGACTGGTTTGGCTCACTGGATAGAGCGTTGGCCTGCGGACTGAAGGGTCCCAGGTTCGATTCCGGTCAAGGGTATGTGCCTTGGTTGCGGGCACATCCCTAGTGGGAGGGGTGCGGAAGGCAGCTGATCGATGTTTCTCTCTCATTGATGTTTCTTACTCTCTATCCCTCTCCTTTCCTCTCTGTAAAAAATCAATAAAATATATTTTTTTTAAAAAGAAAGAAAATAGGCATAGAAAATATTTTGTGTTATTCCTGCCAGGGTCAACCATAGGATTTTTTTATAAGGTAAATGTAATTATTCAATTTTTAAAAATTAAAATAGCCTATAACTTGTTCTTTGCATGCTATATTTTTTAACAAGTCAGTCATGAACACACAATATAACTTGGGACATTGTCATAGCTACTTATTGCTGCTCTAATTATGTACTTTTATTAGTTTGAGGAGGGGAGATTTATTTCTAGAAAGTAAAAATATTAAATCATTGCCCAATTCTCAGTTTAGTCTAATACTATTAACTGAGTTTTTCTGTTGGCATTGATTGATTCCTTTTCTTTTCATGTGTGATTAAATATTTTATTATTTTTGTTGTCAAGCATTTTATGAGATGTTAAATGAATTCATCAACTGAATTTTGAGTTTAAAGAGTATTGTAATATTGCAGTATTTTAAATTCCTTGTTAGAAGTGTATGTTCATCTTCTTCATCTTTTATTATAATTTAATCTAGTATTTTACCTTGTAATAAAATTTTAGTAAGTCTCTTGTGAGTTTTAAGAAACCAAAAAGTAGCTGATTTGGCTCAGTGGATAGAGCATTGATCTGCCGATTGAAGGGTCCCAAATTCGATTCCAGTCAAGAGCACATGCCCTGGTTGCAGGCTCTATCCCTAGTTGGGGGTGTGCAGGAGGCAGCCTATTAATGATTCACTCCCATCATTGATGTTTCTATCTCTCTCTCTCTCCCTCTCCCTTCCTCTCTGAAATCAATAAAAATATATTTTAAAAAAGTAACCCAAAAAGTAGTCTAAGAATATGGAATATAGTTATTAAAGCAGAAGTAGTATATTAATCAAATTGAAACCTTACTGTTGATGCTCCTTTCTGCCTCATCAAGGTTGTTGTGTGTGTTTTTTTAATGCTAGGGTAATAATGAATAGCAAGGCATAAGCAGCCTACATGGAAGCAATTCAGCAGCCATGGTAAACTTTGAAACAGAGTTGCTATCAGCTTTCCTCAGCTAGCAGAACTGACAACATGAGGGTCTTGTTCCAAAATCTATTTTTTTCTGATTCTACCATATATTTTCAGTTTACAGGGTATATTATTCAATTAAAATCATATTTCACAAAATTTCTTAGGACAGTGTCTAGTACATAATAGGTACTTAATAATTATTTGCTGAATGAATGAATGTCATAATATGTGGGGGAGGTATTACATTCTGCCTTAGAAACTGTGTTAGACAAACTGTACATAAATGATAAATTAACTTGATGTTAGAGAACAATCCAGAATTGAAGCAATCTTTCATCTCAATTTAGTTCCCTCTTTGTTTTCCATATGTCATTTATATCTGAAAGAGGTATCATATAAATAAATGGTCCTTTTGAAGAAGAGTTATATCCAAGGAAAAGACTGTCTTGTATTTGTTCAGGCTACTTTTTGTTCAACAAAGATGAACAAAATATTGTTTTAATCTTAAATTCCACCAATAGTGAGTGGTGGTCCCATCTCTAAAGGTTATTAATCTCACAAATTTGTTTTACCTTGAACTTGTCACTGAATATAAAAGGAATATATGTTTATTTATGAACATTTAGAAAATACAGAAAAAGTATAAAGAAATAATCAACAAATCTCCATAAAGCCATTAGCAAAGAAAACAATATTACTTTTTAATACTTTAGAGTAAAAGTTTATTTTGAAAGTGAATTTTGTTCTTTCCTCACTTTAATAAATATCTTTTAGATATTCAATCTACATTTTGTAAGTGGTTGTTAGATTTTTAAAGTTAACTATTCCTCTTTAATCTGTGCTTTTTTTGTAGAAAATGGCTTGATTTGGTTAATTTATAGGTCAATTGTGTTTATCTTATTGTGTCTTTAACAGGTAGAGAAAGTGCAAGCACTGGTATTAAATGGAAAGCCAGAAAAACTCTAACTCATAGATGGGAAAGTCAACTGTGGAGAGAGAAAAAGTTTGGCTTAAGAGATCACCTACATTACAGATTTGTTTATCCCGAAAGTATTCCACGGAAATTTATTTTCGAACACAAAAATTTTCTTATTCAGCAGTATAATTGTCAGCCTGCAAAATACATAGCACAAGAAGAAAGGCCCCTAAAACTTAGTGATTTTAAGAGTGCCCAAAGTCTTGGACATTTTGAAGTAACCATCCTAGGTAAGTCAACTGTTTTTCCCTTTGGATATTATTCATTTAACGTATTTTAGATATAGATGATAGTATTTTGCTTCAAAAAAAATTAAGTGCCCTCACAAAAAAATTAAGCCCAAGGAGTGCTCTTGTTTGGTTCAAACCAAAGGATTAGAGCACTACTTCTAGAATACATTAAGCTCTAACTGTGGGCTTTTAAACATTGGCAAGTCCTTGGAAAGTATTTGGGGGAAAAAGATTGGGAACCCAGGGAACTTTCCTCATCCCAGACTGACTACTTCTAAAACTGATTCTGTTCTCTGTTAGCCACCACTTTCTTACCCATATTCTCTGACTCTTACTCAGAGCATCTGAACCATCGAAAGGTAAAATGTAGGTTAAAGAGAAAAGGGTACTAATCAATAGATGCTCCTATAAACAGGAGTCTGTTTAGCCCTGAAGAAAATAAAATTCTCAAGTAATACAGGTTGAACAGAAAGAAACTACTGAATAAACATCCCCTGTCTGATAAGGGAAATAAGCTAATTTCCTCAGGCTGTTTAAAATAGAGAAGTAGCTACAGAATTTATAAAATTGTAAAGGAACCAATATATTTTTGTATATTTATTTTTAAGTTTGTTTTTATTTTTTTATTTTATTTTTTTATTTTTTATTTTTTAAATATATTGTATTGATTTTTTACAGAGAGGAGGGGAGAGGGATAGAGAGTTAGAAACATTGATCCATGCATACAAGTCCTTCGGTTGATCTCTTACCCCCTTCCCTCCTGCCCCCCAACCCTCCCCGGCCTTCCCGCTGCAGTTTGACAATCTGTTTGAGGCAGCACTGCCTCTGTATCTATTATTGTTCAAAAGTTTATAATGGTCTCTATTATCCATGAATGTGTGAGATCATGTGGTATTTTTCCTTCATTGACTGGCTTATTTCATTTAAGTTTGTTTTTAATGAGTGAAAATGTACACAAAAATATTTCTATCATAAAATTTTAGCCAACATGAGCAGGAAAACATTTTATTTGTATTTGTGTTTTAAAGAAAGATCTTGTTACCTTAAAATGAAAGAACAAGGAAAAATCATTGGCAAATGAATTTAATGCCTGAAAGAAATTGCAGTTCATAGATTTTTACATCTGGACTACTGGAATGAATTACCTTGACCTTTATCAAGATTCCCTTTTTCTCCTTTACTCTCTCCCGCTCCCACTTCCCTACCTTCTTACACATAAATATGTACATACATGTGTATAATCTATGAAAAGTGTGAATTTCTATTCACTCTGTTAGGGAGTCTTACATATAAATTTCAGATGCTTCTTTTCACTAGACTGCATTACTTGGTCTTTTGGGGTCAAGTTTATCCATCTTAGTTGTATATCTAGGAAACAAATATTACAGCAACAATTTCCCTTATATCACAAAAAAGTAACCATGGAAATAATGAGTTCATCGGGAAACACATAAATTGAATATTTTTCTTCTTTTTAACATGTTACTGGTTCATTAAACATCTCAGCTGTCTTACTAGTAATTGTAAACCTTTGAGGCTTTTGCTATGCACCACATAAAAGCAAGAATCAAATGTGAAGAAGGCAAATTTATCATTCTGCCCAACCACTTTTAATTCAGATTATAATTATACTGTTTTATATCTTGCCTGTTTTCAATGACTTAAGGTGGTTAACAGGGATAAAAGACAGTGAAAAATAAGCCATGTATGGATGAAACAAAACAGAATATTTAAAAGAAAACAAAAAGTAGGTGTTTCTAGGTACTTGCAAATAACCAAAATTCTATCATTTGATAGTAATTTTGTGTCTGCTTTCTGGCAAGAAGGGAAAAAGGGGATTTTTTCCTGATGAGATATTTTACTAGAGTTAAAAGAAATTTGCATATCTTCTAGTCCTACTTTCTGGCTAGGTTGAAGTCAGGCCATAGAAATTATGTTTCCTTAGTTTTCTATTACAGAGAAAACAAACATATGTAGGAACCCTATTTATTTCTCTAACAAAACTCTGAATTCTAGTTTTAACCAAAGAACTCACAAATCCTATATAATAAAAGGGTAATATGCAAATTGACCCTAAAGGCGAAACGAATGGGAAGGACAGGTGGCTATGACATGCACTGACCACCAGGGGGCAGATGCTCAATGCAGGAGCTGTCCCCTGGTGGTCAGTGTGCTCCCACAGGGGATCTCTACTCAGTCACAAGCCGGGCTGATAGGCTGATGGCTGCAAGCGCAGCAACGGTGGCAGGAGCCTCTCCGGCCTCCTTGGCAGCACTAAGGATGTCCGACTGCGGCTCCCAGGCTGCCAGAGGGATGTCTGTCTGCCAGCTTAGTCCCGAACCCCCAGGGAGGGGGCCTAAGCTGGCAGGTGGACATCCCCCAAGGGGTCCTGGACTGCAAGAGGATGCAGGCCAGGCTGAGGGACCCCCCCCCCAAGTGCATGAATTTTTGTGCACCAGCCTCTATTATTATTAATAGTATAGAATCTAAATCACCTTAATTTACAGTTTAGGAATTAACTGAAAGTAGTATCAATGACATGCTGATAATAAAACTATCTTCCTGAAAATATCAGGATTTCCAACTTCAGATATTTCTCAATTTCAAAGCATATTTTCTTTCACATTTGCAAGTTGGACTGCATTTTATGGTCAATGGATGCATTGAATGCAGTGTTTACTTTTTATTAAAAATACCTATTAGCCCCAGGTGGTTTGGCTCAGTGGACAGAGCATCAGCCTGTGGACTGAAGGGTCCCAGGTTCGATTCTGGTCAAGGGCCCATGCCCTGGTTGCAGGCTCGATCCCCAGTAGAAAGTGTGCAGAAGGCAGCCAATCAATGATTTCCTCTCATCATTGATGTTTCTATCTCTCTCTCCCTCTCCCTTCCTCTTTGAAATCAATAAAAATATATTTAAGAAAATAAATAAGTAAAATAAAATACTTATTAAATTGATGAGAGTTATATCTGAGAGTTAAATTTAATCTTAGCATCAAGGAAATAAGACACCTAAATGTGCACATTTACAAGGGTTTTGCAGCATTTCTAAGTTTCATGAGGTAGCTATACTTGTTGTAATACTGAGTTGGAATCCTCAGTAAATTCTAGATATCATGGCTATTTTAGTTTATGAAAACCAAATTTTAGTAATTCCTTACAAATCTTTATCCCTTAGTCGTATGTTACCTTAAAGCTATGGAATTTTGTGTCATTTGCCCATAAAAAGCAAATAATGGATTTGTATTTCTAGATTAGTTTACAACTCAACAGGAAGGACTTTGTTTACACATCATTGGATCATACTAAGTAGTTAAGAATCGCTGTAAGGATGAATAGGAGAGATATTAAGGTCATAGAATCTATAGGACCCTGTGACAAATATCATGGAAGAATGAAAGGGAGGAGTTACAGATAGCTCCCAGGTTTCTGGTTTGGGTAACTAGATAGAATTCATATAGTTTTGTTCTGTGTGTTTACCCTTGCTTCAGCCACAATGGGCTCCTTACTCTGGCCTATACTTTTGGCTACTCCATTCCCTGCCTGAAATACCCTCCTGTTTACTTAAAAGCTATTCATCCTTTAGTACCCAGCTCAGACCCTTGCCTCTAGGAAGTCTTTTGTCCACCCTAACTGACATTGACCCATGTAAAAAGATGACAATAGTAGGTCAGGATTCAGTTTGGTTGGTCCCCTATAGCCTCTTTTCTACTGCAGCCTCTTATAGCCCTAAGAGTAAGTTATTGACACTTATATATTTGAGGACAGATTGGACCTAGTTATTATGGTGCATACCATACCATACCATACCATACCATACCATACCATACCATACCATACCATACCATACCAGTATATCCTTAAGTCCAAATGGCAATGAGAGAACCAATAGTTTTCTCATGAATGATGAAGAAAGCACTATACAAGTCTTCATTTATGTGACGAGGCTGTTCTCTGCGTTTTAAGATTTTAACTTTCAACCTTTCATCAGTAGAGAAAATTTTTTGGAATTTTTTTTCCAGCAGTGGTGAAAGACTGCACTGAACTGTCTCCTCTTTCAACCAATAACATGTATTCATAAATGTTTGCACAGCTAAGAGTTTAGGCCACAGTTTTCAAACTGTCTTTTTTTTTATCCTCACCTGAGGATAGAGTGGAAAGGAGGGAGGGAGGGAGGGA
>NW_005361652.1:628436-636855 GCF_000412655.1 Myotis brandtii | reverse complement strand
AGGGAGGGAGGGAGGGAGGGAGAGAGAGAGATCATCAATGTGAGAGAGACACATCGCACATCAATTGGCTGCCTCCCGCACATGCCCAGACCTGGGCTGGGAAATGAACCTGCAACCCAAGCACATGCCCTTGACTGGGAATCAAACCCTCAACCCTTCAGTGTGTGGACCAATGCCCCAACCACTGAGCACACCAGCCAGGGCTCAAACTGTCTTTTATAGGTGTGAAGCTATTTGGCATATATTAGGATCAAATCAGCAACTTGGCCTCATTAGCACCATATACTAACCCACTAAACTTTAATAAAGTGTAATTTTTCTTTAAAGGTCTGAACCACGAGAGAGCAATTGATGTTGCATTTCTACCCCTGCACTGTCCAGAAGATATCCGAACATCTCAAATAGACACATTATTATCCTGTATGAATTACAGCTGTGTGTATCCACAGGAAGTAACTGATTCTGAGAGGATGCCAGGTCCAAGAGCCCTTGCAGGTATGACCGTATCAGTGTTCTTTTCATTCAGAAAATAAAATTAGAATTGTAAATAGTCATGTTTTGTGGAATTGTGCACCTGAAACCTGTCTAGTTTTGTTAACCAGTGTTACCCCAATGTGTTCAATAAAAAGGAAAAAAAATATTGTAAATAGTCCTAACCTTAAGATGTTTTTATATAAACCAGAGGTGGGGACCGTCTGGTCTGCCAGGTGTATCATTTGGTCTTGCCCTGCCAAGGAAACCACAGGTGGGACAAGAAATTCAATAAATCTAGGAGCTTTTTCATAGCAACATAATTTTTAAGTTAATCATTTTGTTTGGCCCGCAAATGATGTTATAAATATCCAAGTGGCCCTTGGAAGAAAAAAAGGTTCAAGGTTCCCCACCCCTGCTATAAACAGTTATAGCCTTAACATTTAATACAGTTTGAAGAATTATTTTATAAATGTACCCCAAGACTTATAAGTGAAAATATATATTTTAAACAAAATAGAATGGATTAATGGTTTTTATTCCAGGCAGGCATTAACCATGTTCTCTTATAGCCTGGCTGGTGTTGCTCAGTGGTTGAGAGTCCACCTATAAACTAAGAGGTCCCTGGTTTGATTCCCGGTCAGGGCACATGCCTAGGTTTCAGGCTCGATCCCCAGTAGGGGGTGTGCAGGAGCACCTGGTCGATGTTTCCATCTCTCCATCCCTCTCCCTTCCTCTCTCTCTAAAAAAAATTTTTTTAACTCAAGAGTTTTCTCTTATAATACAACTAGAGGCCTGGTGCACTAAATTCATGCACTGAGGGAGGGGATGTACCTCAGCCCGGCCTGCACTCTCTCCTATCTGGGAACCCTCGGGGATGTCCGACTGCCGGTTTACGCCCGATCCCTGTGGAATCGGGCCTAAACTGGCAGTCAGACATCCCTCTCACAATCTGGGATTGCTGGCTCCCAACTGCTCACCTGCCTGACTGCCTGATTGCCCCTAACCACTTGTGCCTGCCAGCCTGATCGCCCCCTAACCACTCCCCTGCCAGCCTGATCAACGCCTAACTGCTCCCCTGCCAGCCCAGTCACCCCCAACTGCCCTCCCCTGCAGGCCCAGTCACCCCTAACTGCACTCCCCTGTAGGCCAGGTCACCCCTAAATGCCCTCTCCTGTTGGCCTGGTCCCCCCCAACTGCCCTCCCTCCCCTGCCTGCCCAGTTGCCCCTATCTGCCCTCCCCTGCTGGCCTGGTTGCCCCTAACTGCCCTCCCCTGCCAGCCATGTTGTGGCTGTGGGCGCTGCCATCATTGAGGGTGGGGCAGTCAATTAGCATATTTCCTCCTTATTGGCTGTGGGCGCCACCATCTTTGTGATGGTGTGAGGGTTAATTAGCATATTCCCTCTTTATTAGATAGGATTCTGAATGTAAGTATTGGACCTAAGTGGTATGCACATGGGAGCAGTGCAAATTTCTAATCTTCTCTCCTTTTAACTCAGATGAGACAGTTTATCCCAGTGATGGCAAACCTTTTGAGCTCTGCATGTCAGCATTTTGAAAAACCCTAACTTAACTCTGGTGCCATGTCACATATAGAAATTTTTTGATATTTGCAACCATAGTAAAACAAAGATTTATATTTTTGATATTTATTTTATATATTTAAATGCCATTTAACAAAGAAAAATCAACCAAAAAAATGAGTTCGCGTGTCACTTCTGACATGCGTGTCATAGGTTCGCCATCACTGATTTATTCTTTCACCTTATAATTGCCTGAAATTTTAATACCTCCATAGCATAGCATAGTACAATTGTTTTCTCTTATAAATGTTTAGTTATTCAAATGCTATGCAATAAACTCCTTGAGGAGTGCCAGGAGTGTATGTAATCCCAATAGTGAAACCCTTCAACCAACTGTTTAGGCTACTACATAATATGCCAAACTTATTTCTATATACCAAAATTATTTATATATACCTATAAAATTATGTGTCCATGATTACCTTATTCACTTTTTTTGTCATTTCTATTTCCTAAGCATGTGGTAAAGTTTTTAGAAGGTTTCATTGAGCTTATAAGTATATTACATTTAAGTTATATTTTAAGAAAGCCTTTATTATCTATGGTCTTTCTATGCTGATGAAACTCTTGAGTGTATGTTGTTTTTAAACAAGTCTTATGAGCTGTGCCTGATGAATAAGTAGCTTTTGGTATTAACGCTTACTGTAAACTGAACATGAATAGCTAATTTTATGTGATGAGGGGTTTTTATTTTCCCACAGTCTATTTTAGAAATGATTATTAGTCGACTTGCAGTATTACTTCTTACATTGCAGCTCCTTAAACTTCCAAAAATTCCAGATTCCTTAGTTAGTGCCCTAATATGCACTTTAAATATTTGTACACTTATTTTCTTACTTCATATAATATCCATTTCTGTCACTTTTTTTCTGCTATATGTATATGTTATTATTGAAGAATATCAAGGCAAAATTCTCAGCTACCTACTAGTTTCTAGTGCCAATATTCTTCCAACAGTCACTAACATCGTCACATGAAAATATCTGGTTAATATTTGGGAGATGAAGGGCAAAAATCACTAGAAAAGTGATAGGGTGCAGAAACCGGTTTGGCTCAGAGGATAGAGCGTCGGCCTGCGGACTGAAAGGTCCCAGGTTCGATTCCGGTCAAGGGCATGTACCTGGGTTGCGGGCACATCCCCAGTAGGAGATGTGCAGGAGGCAGCTGATCGATGTTTCTCTCTCATCGATGTTTCTAACTCTCTATCTCTCTCCCTTCCTCTCTGTAAAAAATCAATAAAATATATTTTTTTAAAAAAAAGAAAAGTGATGGGGTAATCAAAAGTGAGGTGATTTATTTTCTTTTTCATCACATAAGATTAATAATGTGCCCTGGCCAGGTGACTCAGTTGGTTGGAACATCATCCCACACACTGAAAGGTTTTGGGTTCAATTCCTGGTCAGAGCATATACCTAGGTTGCAGGTTCGATCCCCATTTGGGGTGCATGCAAGAGGCAACCAATTGATGTTTCGCTCTCTCTTCCTTCCTTCCTCTCTCAAATTAATAAAAAACATATCCTCAGGTGAGGATTAATATAAAAAACCTATTGACAATGTTGTGTCACTTTAGCTTTGTGCCATGCACTGTGCCTGAACATTTTTATAAGTTTTGACTAACCCTAATAATAAGAACCTTGCAATGTGAATATTATTTTCCTATATTTAAAGATGATTACACTGAAAATCAGATTTATTAGCATGGGTAACAGCTGGGACTTGAACTCAGATCTGTCTGATTTAAAACTTTTTCATTCCTCCAATAATTCCAAAGTGAAAGGTCAACCTGAAAGGTAAAAATAAGTACAGAATAATGTAATGCAGTGCCTTATAGTATAGCATTGGTGTCATCTTTTTAAACATTTTTTATGAACTAGTTTCTTTTTATTGCCTTGAAAATATGTAGATTTGCATTGCTCCACTATAAAAATTAAAAAATAAATATAACTAAATATGGCTTTGAAGTACCAGCCCATATCTTGACATTACTGACAGCATCTGTTTGATGTATTCACTGTTATCTGTGGAAGTTATTACAGCATACCTTTGATGAATGTGTGTGATGAATTAGAGTGAAGAAGAAGAAGATGAAGCACAGGGTTAATATTATAAGAAAAAATATCAGTTTATGTGATATTAAATAAAAGTAAATATTTAATTATTTTACAATACTTACCATCTGCTTTTTATTTTTAGGTGATATTATAAAAGCAGTAACTAAACTGGATAGAGTGCATGTCATCTGTATCTTGGATATCTGTAATTTGGGTGACAACAAAATAGAAGTCTATTTACATAAAATTTATAGACCAGATAATGCTCCTTAAAATTAGCAAATGGAATTATTACAGATTGTTAAATAGGGCAATGCATTAATTATATTCTATCATTTTGTTGGTAATTTTGATAACTGTTTTTCTGCAAGAATATTACATAAGCTCCCAAGTTATTAAGTAGTTTAATGTTAGTCTTGTATTTGGAGTTAACAGACTTCATTTTAAGTTCATTACTGAACCAGTCATTAGAAAAATTTTTGTGTATCAAGAAAATTTACCTTACTTCGATATGACTATTATCTTGACTTTTAATAATTTATGTTCACTGTCTTATTTGTGAAGTGTACATTTGTTCTAAAGCCTCAGCATAGGGCATCTTGACTTCAGAAAAGTAACTACATAGACATTTGACATCCTGCAACTTTTATTCACCTATAATGGCAAGTTTTGAGTTGCTAATTTGAAGATTAAATTCTTCTAAAATGGTCAATCTGCATTTCTTACAACTAAGGTAGTTTCTGTCATTTTCAAAAGCACACAACAATTGTTATGGTCTCCTTACCCCATTCTTTAGTTTAGTCAGCTGTGCAATGTGAATGAATTAAATTGTCTTAAGGTTTTCCACTCCCTATTGTGACTTCATATCATTTGAATTTCTAAATGTTTTCACCACTCTGTTATTTTAAAACCAGAGGCTACAGTATGTCTAAATTTTTGCTGTATTCAGTTGTAATTTGGGTACATGTAATGTGAGCTTAAATAGTGAAATTTTTATCTCATATTAACATTTTAGGTGCTCATATTCAAACTATAAAACAGTAACTAAGGAAATTGATTTTATTCTGGTTGTCTATTATACTTCATTTTAAATGTAAATGGCCTTCCACATTTGCAAGGCCCTATGGTTGACATCTATGTGTATCTATGACCAACACATGAGTTAAAAATTATTCTGTATCAAGATGAATCTGATTATAGTTAAGCTATTAATTTGTGGGGTTTCCTTCTAGCCTTATTGGTCTGTGACTTCATATGCTATACATTTAAAATGTATTGGGCAGCTTATGAACCTAAAGACAGATGCTGCAGTTTGTCCGTAAATGTGTTCGGTCTTTTGTTCTTTATAATTGTGTTTAAATGTTAATTAGAATTGTGAATCCTCCTCATGGTAAAATTCTGAGTGTGTTATTAAAGAATTTAAAACGCAATAACTTTTTGGTCACCTGTCTTATTTTGAATGGATTTAATTTCTTTCTTCCATATATATTTTTGGCCATGAGAGACTTATATGTACTTACTAAATAAGCCAAAATGATTCTTCCATATGGGTTGAAGATTGTTGTTTTATCAAACAAAAGCTGGGTTTTTGTTTTTAGTTATAATAAACTTTATAAGGCAAATCAATTTTAGTGCCACATAAATGTTGGGGAAGGGGAAAATAATACTTCAGAAGTTATTGACTAAAACCTCAGGCTGAGATTTCAGAACCACACATTTTAACAGGTATAATTTCTGTTGTCATATTGAATGAGATATATGAACATTTTTTAAATTTAGAATTTTTAAAGGCAAATTCCCTGGCAGTTTATTTTATATTCTAGTGATATTTCTATCCAAATTTGGAGTTAAACGTATGTGTCATTATTTCTGGATGTTGCAAAATTAGATCACTACTGTGGCAGTTTCCTAAGAAGAATAGCAAACTACCCACAGAAGAACTTATCTTCAAGTGTCAATGTGTTCATTAATTCCAAAGTCAACACAAATATACTACTGCGACATCACATTCATATTAACAAGGCAATGAGTAAATTATGAAATATTTCATAGTCTACCAGGGACCACAGTCTCTCACTGAAGTTTCTAATTTTATATGGCACATGAGATATACACATTGAAATCCTTTGGTAAGCTATTGAAAGAAGAACATTAGCACATGTTCTCTCTGCCATTCTTATGTCTTTGTTGGAACTATATTGCATTCATTTTAAAAAAGAGATTTTAAGAAATTTGAAACCCTTATTTGGCGATACTAATAATATTTGATGTTTTTAGCTAGAAACCATGTGGTAATATGGACTATAGATTATAACCAATTATATTATTATTAAGTTATTTACATGGTTTATAATTGAGCTGGTTGCTATTTCACTAGTTACATTTTCAGTTACATTTTCTTTCTTTATTTCTCTTTTAAGCATTGCTACCCAAGAATTTGCAGGTAAATTAATGGGAGGTAAAATATGTATTAGTCCTGCTTATTTCAGTATGAAACTGTTTTCAGTAAAGTAATTATAGGAAAAAGATTTAAAGTTAATAAATAAAAGAAGATTTGGGGACTATCTTATGATTCCACTTATTTGAGATTACATTTGAGTAAAGTCATCTCTATTTATAAAAGGATAATATGCAAAGTGTCCCCTTGGGAGTTAGACTGGGAGACCAGGAGTTTTATCACTCGCTATGACATGCGCTGACCACCAGGAGGGCGGCACGGAATGAAGGAAGGCACTGGCTGGTGGCCAGCAGCCGGGGAAGGGAGGCCCCAGCCGGCAGCCAGAAGGCCCCAATCAGCTCTGATCGCTGGCCAGGCCTAGGGACCCTACCCGCGCATAAATTTCATGCACCAGGCCTTTAGTATCCTATCTAATAATAGACAAACATAGTAATTGACTGTACCTTCACTACACCTCCCATTGGCTAATCAGCGTGATATGCAAATTAACTGCCAACAAAGATGGCGACTAATTTGCATACTGCAGGCAGGGCGGGGCCGCCAGTGTGAGCCGCCATCCCGGGCTGCAGGCTGGCCCCAGAAGCCCCAGAAGCTGCCCAGAAGCAGTAATCGGGGGGAGATGGGGGTCCCCTGCCCAGGCCTGACACCTCTGGCGGAGGCATCAGGCCTGGGCAAAGGGCCAATCCTGCAATCAGAGGGTGATGGGGGTCGATGCCTCTGGCCGAGGCGTCAGGCCTGGGCAGGGGGTGGAGCCAGCAATCAGAGGGGTCTGGGGTCTCCTTCCCAGGCCTGATGCCTCTGGCCAAGGCGTCAGGCCTGGGCGAGGGGCCAATCTGGTGATCGGAGGGAGATGGGGGTCGACGCCTCTGGCCAAGGCATCAGGCCTGGGTGAGGGCGGAGCTGGTGATGGGAGGGAGATGGGGTCCCCTGCCCAGGCCTGACACCTCTGGTGGAGGCGTCAGGCCTGGGCAAGGAGCCAATCTGGCAATCGGAGGGTGATGGGGGTCGACGCCTCTGGCCGAGACATCAGACCTGGGCGAGGGTGGAGCCGGTGATCAGGGGGAGATGGGGGTCCCCTGCCCAGACCTAAAGCCTGGGCCAGAGGCGTCAGGCCTGGGGCGGAGGGGGGGGGGCAAGCCGGTGATTGGTGTGAACTACAGAGGAAACACCTTTGGTGACCACTCATTGGTTAAGCTCTCTGTATGCCACTGGTAATATTCTTAGTAACTTGGGTAATAAGAATCCAAAAAGGTGATCTAGGGTTTTTCACCACACTCCTGGTGAAAAAAACGAAGGTCCGCTGCTGGAGGGCTAAGAAATGTCATATCCTGCCCTAGACGGTTTTGCTCAGTGGATAATGCCTTGGCCTGCCGATGGCAGCGTCTGGGTTCAATTCTGACCAAGGGCATGTACCTAGGTAGCAGGCTCATCCCTGGCCGGGGCCCAGGTCAGGGCTCATGCAGGAGGCAACCAATCAAAGTGTTCCTCTCACTTTGATGTTTCTCTCTGTCTTTCCCTTTCTCTTCCACATTCTCTAAAAATCAATGGAAACATATCCTCAGGTGAAAAAAATAATAAAGAAATTATTATTATATGAAAGACACATCTTGAAAATGCCTAAAGAAAGTTGTCATTTTTTCATGGTGAAGGGACTGGAGTCCGTGTTGATGAAAAAACCTTGCTGGCTGCGGTGACTGGCAGTGGCTGCAGCAGTGGGGTGATGGGGCTGGTGCTTTCCCCTGATCAACCCGGTCACCTTCCACAAAGGGAGGCCAGACTGCGGCATAGGCCCTATCCCCAAGGGGAGCAGGGAGCGAGCCTAAGCCGTCACTAGGACATCCCCTGAGGGCTCCCA
>NW_005361652.1:625610-627843 GCF_000412655.1 Myotis brandtii | reverse complement strand
ATGGTAATTAACCGTACCTCCGACACGCTTCCCATTGGCTAATCAGGGTGATATGCAAATTAACTGCCAAGAAAGATGGTGTTAACCGCCAACAAAGATGGCGGCTAATTTGCATACCTAGGCGCAATGCTGGGAGGCAAACGGGGAAGGACTGAAGAAGCTGCCTGCTGCTGATGGTGATTGGAAACCCAGGCAGCACGCAAGAACCAGGCAGCCTTTGCCGGGCCCCCCAGGCGTGATCAGAGAAGGAGGGGCCTTCGCCCGGCCCCCCAGGTGTGATCGGAGAAGCGGGGGCCTTTGCCTGGCCCCCCAGGCGTGATCAGAGAAGCGGAGAAGCGGGGCCTTTGCCCGGCCCCCCAGGTGTGATCGGAGAATCGGGAGCCTTTGCTCGGTCCCCCAGCCATGATTGGAGAAGCGGGGGCCTTTACCCAGCCCCCCAGGCATGTTCGGAGAAGAGGGGGCCTTTGCCCAGCCCCCCAGGCTTGTTCGGAGAAGAGGGGGCCTTTGCCCAGCCCCCCAGGCTTGTTCGGAGAAGAGGGGGCCTTTGCCCAGCCCCCCAGGCTTGTTCGGAGAAGAGGGGGCCTTTGCCCAGCCCCCCAGGCTTGTTCGGAGAAGAGGGGGCCTTTGCCCAGCCCCCCAGGCTTGTTCGGAGAAGAGGGGGCCTTTGCCCAGCCCCCCAGGCTTGTTCGGAGAAGAGGGGGCCTTTGCCCAGCCCCCCAGGCTTGTTCGGAGAAGAGGGGGCCTTTGCCCAGCCCCCCAGGCTTGTTCGGAGAAGAGGGGGCCTTTGCCCAGCCCCCCAGGCTTGTTCGGAGAAGAGGGGGCCTTTGCCCAGCCCCCCAGGCTTGTTCGGAGAAGAGGGGGCCTTTGCCCAGCCCCCCAGGCTTGTTCGGAGAAGAGGGGGCCTTTGCCCAGCCCCCCAGGCTTGTTCGGAGAAGAGGGGGCCTTTGCCCAGCCCCCCAGGCTTGTTCGGAGAAGAGGGGGCCTTTGCCCAGCCCCCCAGGCTTGTTCGGAGAAGAGGGGGCCTTTGCCCAGCCCCCCAGGCTTGTTCGGAGAAGAGGGGGCCTTTGCCCAGCCCCCCAGGCTTGTTCGGAGAAGAGGGGGCCTTTGCCCAGCCCCCCAGGCTTGTTCGGAGAAGAGGGGGCCTTTGCCCAGCCCCCCAGGTGTGATCAGAAAAGGGGGGGCCTTTGCCCGGCCCCCCAGCTGTGATCGGAGAAGCGGGGGCCTTTGCCTGGCCCCCCAGGCGTGATCAGAGAAGCGGAGAAGCGGGGCCTTTGCCCGGCCCCCCAGGTGTGATCGGAGAATCGGGAGCCTTTGCTCGGTCCCCCAGCCATGATTGGAGAAGCGGGGGCCTTTACCCAGCCCCCCAGGCATGTTCGGAGAAGAGGGGGCCTTTGCCCAGCCCCCCAGGCTTGTTCGGAGAAGAGGGGGCCTTTGCCCAGCCCCCCAGGTGTGATCAGAAAAGGGGGGGCCTTTGCCCGGCCCCCCAGCTGTGATCGGAGAAGCGGGGGCCTTTGCCTGGCCCCCCAGGCGTGATCGGAGAAGTGGGAGCCTTTGCCCGGCCCCCCAGGCATGATTGGAAAAGCGGGGGCCTTTGCCCAGGACGCCCAGGCGTGATCGGAGAACCTGGGGGCTTTGCCCGGCCCCCCAGGCGTGATGGAGAACCGGGGGGCTTTGCCCGGCCCCCCAGCTGTGATCGGAGAAGCAGGGGCCTTTGCCCCGCCCCCCAGGCGTGATCGGAGAACCTGGGGGCTTTGCCCGGCCCCCCAGGCGTGATTGGAGAAGCCCGGCGGGGCAGGGAAGAGGCGGCACTGACACCTAAGTAGATCGAAAGCACCTTTCAAACTGCGTGGGTAAAACCCCATAAGACCAGGACCTGACCGCCCACGTAGATCTAATTGCAAACCCCCTGAGACCGGGTCCTAGCCACTAGGTAGATCGTGAGCACTTTTCAAACTGCAAACCCCATGAGACCGGGTTCTGGCTGCCACGTAGATCTTGAACACCTTTCAAACTAGGTGGGTAAAACTCATGAGAATGGGTCCTGGCCTCTATGTGTGCTGCCATGTAGATCTTGGGGGGCCAGCAGCCACCTCTTCCCTGCCTCCCCTCTCCTGTCCCCCGCCGGTGATCAGAGAAGTACCTGTATTTTTTTTCAAAGTACCTGTATTTTTAATAATTTCTTGACAATGTAAAAGAATTTTACATTATGATCCAAGGGTGGTGGGGTGAGGAG
>NW_005361652.1:624091-624779 GCF_000412655.1 Myotis brandtii | reverse complement strand
CCCGAGTGCACAAATTTTTGTGCACCGGGCCTCTAGTCTATATAATAAAAGCCTAAGCGACCATTAAGGTGCAACAACCAGAATAACCAGTCGCTATGATGCGCACTGACCACCAGGGGGCAGATGTTTAACACAGGAGCTGCCCCCTGGTGGTCAGTGTGCTCCCACAGGGTGAGTGCTGCTCAGCCAGAAGCCGGGCTCACGTCTAGTGAGTACAGTGCCGGTGGCAGGAGCCTTTCCAACCTCCATGGCAGCATAAGGAGTAGTGAGCCAAGCAGTAAGGAGCAGCGAGCAGGCGGGCAGTAAGGAGTGAGGGCTCCTGGACTGTGAGAGGGATGTCTGCCTGCCGGTTTAGGCCCACTCCCCTCAGGCAGACACCCCCGAGGGGTCCCGGACTGTGAGAGGGCACAGGCTGGCTGAGGGACCCCTGCTCCAGTGCACGGATTCTGTGCACCAGGCCTTTAGTTGTATTATATTTGTGCTAAGTCTCCAAAATAGGAACATCTACACTAATAAAAGAGAAACATGGTAATTAGCGTACGACTGCTACCCTTCCCTTTGGCTAATCAGCATATCCTTATGCAAATTAACTGTCAGCCAAGATGGCGGCCGGCAGCCATGCACTGAAGCGAACAGGGAGGCTTGCTTGCTCCAGTGATGGCAGACTCCAACGTTCCCCGCCTGACTT
>NW_005361652.1:614024-622636 GCF_000412655.1 Myotis brandtii | reverse complement strand
ACCAGGGGCTGCACCTAGGGATTGGGCGTGCCCTCTGCCACCCGGGAGCAGGCCTAAGCCAGCAGGTCGTTATCTCCCAAGGGGTCCCAGACTGCGAGAGGGCACAGGCCGGGCTGGGGGACCCCTCTCCCCCCCGAGTGCACAAATTTTTGTGCACTGGGCCTCTAGTTAAATATAAACATCTTTCTTGGTCCAGGTCATACCACTCACTATATTATTCCTAATTTTTACATTGTTATGCTGATACCATTTCTAGCCCTATGTTTTTGCTTTCTTTTATATTTAAGAAATAAAAAGTTAGATTGTGGGGATTTTAAAGCTAGTCACAGATCTATCCCTAAATCCCCGTGGAACTTTAAGAAAAGCCACTTGAATTGCTGGGCCTTAACTTACTTATTTGTAAAATTTGCAAAATAACAGTCCCATCCAGTTTCTATATAGCAGTGGTTCTCATACTTGGCTTTATATAGGTATCACCTGGAGAATTTTTAAAATTACTGAGATTAGCATTATTCACAGTGGCCAAGACATGGAAACATCCAAAGTGTCTCTTGATAGGTGATTGGATCAAGAAGATACATATACACAATGGAATAGTACTCAGCCCATAAGTAAAAATGAAATACTGTTACTTGCAAAAACATGGATGAATCTTGAGAATAACATGCTAACCAAAATCAGTCAGAAGGGAAAAGTCAAGAATTATATTATTTCACTCATACTGAAAGCAACAAATGAATAAACAAAAATCCATAGACATAGACAACATTATGGTAGTTGCCAGAGGGAAGGGAGGTGGAGTGATAATAAAGGGTAAAGGGGATGAAATATATAGTGATGGAAGAAGATTTGACTTGGAGTGGTGAACACACAATGCAATATACAGATGATGTATTATAGAATTCTACATTTGAAACCTATATAATCTTATTAACCAATGTCACTCCAATAAATTTAATGTTTAAAAATTACTATGCCTAGATGTCACCCCCAAGTTTCTGTTTGGGGTGTAGCCTGGGCATCAAGACTGTTAACAGCTCCCCAGGTGATTCTAATGTGCAGACAAGTTTGAAAATCAATGGTATATAGTACTATTTTAAGCACTTGTTAGTTTTATTAAAGCTTAAGCTTTACCCAATACTTTGAACTTACCTCCTATACAGTTTCATCTACTCAAGGTGCAGTGTCATCATGAATTGTGCTGATAGGAAGGAGAAATTAAAAATTGATATTTTCTAAACAACTTTTATTTTCATAGAGTTCTAACATGTCAGATCTGGAAGAGACTTGATAGATACATTCTAACCCAACCTCTTTTATTGTGTAAATGAAGGAAAAGTCCCAGAGAGGTTTTTATTTTTATTTTTTATTTCCTGGGGATATATATTTATTAGCTGTTGTAAAATCAGCACCTGTGAAAACTTTTTGTTTTTAAGATACTTAAAAAGTGTTCAGAGTACCACCTAAATTACAAATAAAAATCAAACCTTTATAGCTTGGAAGTTGAACAAAGAGGTTGAATAAAATGACAGCAGCTAATCCGTCAAAATTAAAACTAGATCTTATACTAGTTATCATATACAATTTGTCTGATTTAAAGTTTTTAAATTGTAAAATACATAAGAATTACCTGGAGAACTTATTTAAAATGTGAATTTCTAGATATTTTCCTCTGATTCTGATTCAGGATGACTGGGGGTGGGATCCAGGAATTTTCATGTTCAATACACTTCCAAGTGAGTCTAATATAGGTGTTTCACAGACAAAAATTTCCAATGCTGAATAAGCACTAGACCACTCATCCTCCAACTTCCCTTAAGAGTTAAGAGAAAAATTACATTGATGGGTATTTATTGTTCCAAAACAAATTTTACTTAACTGCAAATTTTTAAAAATATAAAATTAGCTAAGTTATTGTTCTCTTTCTGAAAGTCGCTGAAGGAAACTTAAAAGCACATATATAGAAGGTATATAGTGCTGGTTATCATATAAAATCATGAACTTCCACCACCAGAGAAATTAAAAATAGTTCAATAAAGTTCTCTTTAATACACAAGCATTGCCACAAAGTGTTATGGAACGTCATCATTTTTAAGGCACATAACTTGTGTAAAAATTACAATGTGAAGATTATTTTTAATTTAAATTCTTTATTGTTTATTATATAACATGAGTCTCCTTTTTCTCCCATTGACTTTTCCCTGGCCGCTCCCACCACCCAGCACATGCCCTCATCCCCTACTGTCTGTGTCCATTGGTTATGCTCATATGCATGCATACAAGTCCTTTGGTTGATCTCTTACCCCCTCCTCTTCCCCTGCCTTCCCTCTTAGGTTGGACAGTCTGTTCAATGCTTCTATGTCTCTGGTTCTATTTTTGTTCATCAGTTTATGTTGCTCATTATATTCCACAAATGAGTGAGATCATGTGATATTCATCTTTTCTCAGACTGGCTTATTTCGGTTAGCATAATGCTCTCCAGTTCCATTCATGCTGTTGCAAATGGTAAGAGTTCCTTCTTTTTTATAGCAGCGTAGTATTCCATTGTGAGGATGTACCACAGTTTTCTAATCCACTCATCTGCTGATGGGCACTTAGCCTGTTTCCAAATCTTAGCTATGGTAAATTGTGCTGCTATGAACATAGGGGTGCATATATCCTTTCTGACTGGCATTTCTGATTTCTTGGGATATATTCCTAGAAGTGGATCACTGGGTCAAATGGGAGTTTCATTTTTATTTTTTTTAGGAAACTCCATACTGTTCTCCACAGTGGCTGCACCAGTCTGCATTCCCACCAGCAGTGCATGAGGGTTCCTTTTTCTCTGCATCCTCACCAGCATTTGTCATTTGTTGTTTTGTTGATGATAGCCATTCTGACAGGTGTGAAATGGTAACTCATTGTCATTTTGATTTGCATCTCTCAGATGATTAGTGACTTTGAGCATGTTTTCATATTTCTTTTGGCCTTCTGTATGTCCTCTTTTGAAAAGTGTCTATTTAGGTCCTTTGCCCATTTTTTGATTGGATTTTTTATCTTCCCTTGGTTAAGTTGTATGAGTTCCCTATAAATGTTGGAGATTAAACCCTTATGGGTGATAACATTGGCAAGTATGTTCTCCCATGCAGTGGGCTTTCTTGTTGTTTTGTTGATGGTTTCTTTTGCTGTGCAGAAGCTTTTTATTTTGATGTAGTTTCACTTGTTTATTTTCTCCTTAGTTTCCATTAATATGAAGATTTGAAACTAGTGTGTTAATATTATTTAACCAAATATGACTTCTAATGGATTTAACTAACTCCTCACTAAACTGTTTTAAAACTATTTCAGGAAAAAAGTCTCCTTTAGAAACAATTTAATAATGTAGAAAAAAGTTAAATCAAATTTCTAGGACTTTGCTAATTATTTGCATTTTGAATGCTGATGTTGAATTTATCACAGATATCTATTAGCAATCAGGAAATTAATGGTTTTGACAATAATAACATTTCTGTTTTCCATTTTATAGTTTTTTTGTTTTGTTTTGTTTTGGTCTAGTGAGTACAGGCTATATTATGAGTTTTCACATCAAAATGGTAATGCTAATAGCAAAATAATAAACTACTTTTGTTCTGAAATAGACCATAAGCTAATACACAAGATCTTTAAACTTTACAGTTCAAGTTCAGGAATAATTATTGAGTGATTACTATGTGCAAAGTGCCACTATGCCTGGCCATTGTGGCTCAGTGGTTGAGCATTGACCCATGGACCAAGAGGTCACCAGTTCGATTCCCAGTAAGGGCACATGCCCAGGTTCGGGACTCAATGCCCAGTAGGGACATGCAGGAGGCAGCTGATCCATGTTTCTCATCGATGTTTCTATCTCTCTCCTTCTCCCTTCCTCTCTTTCTAAAATCAATTTCAAAAAGAGTAAAATTAGCCCTAACTGGTTTGGCTCAGTGGATAGAGCGTCAGCCTGCTGACTGAAAGGTCCCAGGTTCGCTTCCGGTCAAGGGCATGTACCTTGGTAGCAGGCACAACCCCAGTAGGAGGTGTGCAGGAGGCAGCTGATCTGTGTTTCTCTTTCATAGATGTTTCTAACTCTCTATCCCTCCCCCTTCCTCTCTGTAAAATCAATAAAATATATATTTTTTAAAAAGAGTAAAATTAAAATTAAAAATATAATTTTAAAAGTGCTACTAATACCAAGTACCATAGGGGAATAGATACACAGATACATATTGGCAGTTACAATATAATAGAAAGGTTTATATTTGTATTGTGCTTCTGTTGGGGTTTATTCATTAGGTTCAAATGTAGATTCCTTGAACTCCTCACCTCTGCTGAGTAGTGCTAACTTTTTGTTTCCAACTGCAGGATCCACTCTCAGATGCTTAAGAACAGACAGGAAGCAAGAGGAAGAATCTTGCCACTGATCATCTCCTTCAACAATGTTTCCTATTTTCCTATTTTTTTGTCCTGTCCCCTTGACTCCAGTATTCTTCCTGATTCCAGACTACTTTCCTTGGACTTCAGACTACCATTGTGCCTGCCCTCCTTTTGACCTGGTGTCTTTCTGCTTCTGTGACGGCCTAATGCCTGCTTGTCTAGTTTTCTAACTCTTGACCCAATCAGACTTCTGATATCTCTGTTTGTTTTCTTGTTAATTTATCTACTCCTTCACCAGCCCTTGGCACACATTGAAATCTCCCTACCCCAGCAAATTGCCAAGAGCAGTTGACCCCATAGCAATGTCCGAGTGCTGCGAGTTTCCAATGTACTACTGGTTTAAAAAAAATAGAATTTAAAATTCTAAATGTTAAAAATTAAATATTGAATGACCTTGTTAGAGTATAACACATGGAACATAAAAATTAATAGAATGCTGCAACTCATAAGTATCTGTCAATCAACAAATATTTGAGTGCCTACCATGGATAAGGCACTTTACTTGAAAGGAAAGGATCTTTGTTACTGAAATATGTTTACTTTTGAATGAATAACCAATGTGGCAGAAGATATACCTTGGGGAGCCTATTAAAAAATACTCCAAAAAGAAATAAGAGGGGGAAAGGTTGTAAAATCAATTCCACTAATGCCCTAGCAATTAAAATTGTGTATTTTAACTTACTCTTGGCTAAACTGGTTGATAGCATATCTCAGCAGGGCTTGGAAAACCAGTTTGGTGTTTTAGATATTCTGAGAGAGGTGACTTTCAGACTTGTCACGTGGGATTCCCAAGAGTCCAGTTCCTCGTTCCAATCACTCCATGTTTATGAAAGTGCGTTAGCTGGAACAGTAGGGGGAAAAAATGTCAGTGCAGGAAGTCATCCAACCTTGATAAGTTGACATGTAGAATAAAGTTGATGGTGTTATTTATTACTAAGGTAGTCTTGGTGAAGGGTTACGTGTGTGTACAGTTGGAGGAGGGGCAGGCAAAAGGGAATGTAGATAAGTGAAGTGAAATAGAGCTGATGTATTCAGAGCTTATGTTGCTGGAGGTGAGATCAGTTACCTGCTTGCAACTGAAATTTCAAACTTCTGCTTAGCGGGGAACTGCGTGGACGAATGGTTACTGATAGTTGGAAATATCAGCAGACATCTTAAATTTTATGCTCAAATGAACAAGCAATGAACCAGGAGAATAAGTCCAGTTGGTTTCGGCTGCTTGTAATTTTTACCTTTTTATTTAAAATCACAGCATCCTTTCCAGTGAACGCCTATGTGACTGTGCATTATTACAATGAAACCAGCAACTATACTACAACAGAGACGTGTGAATGTGGTGTTTATGGATTAGCTTCACCAGTAGCTAATGCTATGGGGGTGGTGGGCATCCCTAAGAACAATAACTACCAAGCCTGTGACTACAACACTGAGTTTACTAATACCGAGAAGCCTTGGATTGCACTGATAGAAAGAGGTAATTGTACATTTTCAGAAAAAATTCAAACAGCAAGCAGAAGAAATGCTGATGCTGTTGTGATTTACAACGTTCCAGAGACTGGGAACCAGACGATACAGATGGCAAATTTCGGTAAGTAATAATACATAGGTTCCTCAAAAGGGATAATGTCTTTGTTTATCTTAAAATGGTATTTCCATCTAGAATTACTCTTATCTGGCAATGAGGTATAAAACAATTTTACTTTAAATTTTCTTGCCTGGCACTACTTGGAATTAACTGACTATTACTCGATATTTCTAATTAATTTGGTCCAAGGACAAAAGCAATTCATGAAATGTATCCTATTTTATTTCACAGTTTTTTAAGCTGTATTAGTTTTCTCAGTGTGTATTATATAATTGTGTTTTAATAATATGTGCATTTACCTCTATAGCTTAAAGAAAGCAAATATGTTTATATCTTTGTTAATTTGTACTTTTCAGTTTGATTCAGTTTCTCATGCAAAAAGAGCTGTATGTATTCAAGTATGCTATAGCTGCAAAATGGACTCGTTATTATGATTAAACAATAGCTTACTGTAAGTGTGAAAAATGTTTACATAAATGCGAATTTGTCTGCTGAATACAAGTAAGACTTGAATCTGTTTGTGGGAATAATACGTATAAAACTACTCTATAAGAAACATTATACATTGAAAAGGGTATGGCAGAAATAGGATAACTGTATAATTCACACCTAAAATATTTTCCTTATAAATGATTACTTATGACTTTTTAAGTATATATAATCACCAATTTATTAACTTTATAAAGGGATTTGCTTCTGAGAATGACTATTTTTATTTTATTTTGTAAAAATAATGCCACATTCCAAATAAATGATTTTTAAACCACAGAAGAAGTAGACTTCTGACCCAAGTTTTTAATGCTGTGGATGGGTATGGATATTTTTGACCCAGACTTGTAATAATATCAAACAAGATAAGAGTTGACAAAACATAACATCAGGATAATTGGTGTTCTCCCTGCCCAATTTGGCCTCTGAAAAAAGTAATGTAAATTAAAAAGGTGTCAGAATTATAAAAAAGAAAATAAAATTTGGACCATTCCAGGTTGTACATATATAATATAATTAAGAACTAATGTTGGAAAAACAAGCTGATTATTTTCTTGGGTATTGAAAAACCAAGTGAAGTGGTCTTTCAGTGGTACAAAATTATTGTAAACTAGATGCCCAGTGCACAAAATTCATGCATGGGGGGGGGTCCCTCAGCCCAGCCTACACCCTCTCCAATCCATGACCCCTCAGGGGATCCCTGTGGGATCAGGCCTAAACTGGCAGTCAGACATCCCTCTCACAATCCGGGACCGCTGGCTCCTAACCGCTCACCTGCCTGCCTGCCTGATAGCCCCTAACCACCTCTGCCTGCCTGCCTGATTGCCCCTAACCGCTCTCCCCTGCCAGCCTGATCACCCCTAACCACCTCTGCCTCGGCCCCTGCCACCGTGGTTTTGTCCGGAAGGACATCGGAAGGACGTCCGGAAGATGTCTGGTTTATCGGTCGAATTAGCATATTAACCTTTTATTAGTATAGATGTACAAAACTCTACTTGATATCTTTTGTAATATATCCTAGACATTGCCAAAAGTCAGACATTCACTTTATTTTTAAGAGCACTTCACAAATATTCCCTGTGTGTTCTTATATTTTTATGTGACTTTTATTTTGTAGAAATAAATGAGGCAGCTTTCTGATGAAAATTATAAATTAAACATGTTCTAAGGAAGCTACTTCGTTTATGTTTAAACTTCTAGATTCTGAGTACTCTAGGTTTCCTTTTCCATGGACAATCACATTCTGCTTGTTCACTCCCTGGACATTTTTAAAGTATAAAATGTATGAAACTAAATGGTAGTCCTGTTTTCAAAACTTGCTTTGCAACATGCAGTATGGGCCAACATCTAGTGGAATGTAGGTACTCAGCAACTGAATTTAAAAGATTTTACCAAAGGTCGCTTACAGTAAATTTCCCCAAAAGGCATGTAAACAGTCATTTGAATATATGGCTCTGAGCCAAGCTTAAAAAAACAAGGAAGTTACATTTATCATTCAATATATACCTCCTACATAATCAAGGATATGTGATCAAAACCTTTTTTAAAAAAAAACTATGGAATTGCCCGTTTTAAAATAAACATATTGAAAAAATAGTATAATCATAGTAATTACAATAGTTAATATGTATTACTATTTAATATACGCCAGGCACTGTTCTGGGGCGTTTATTTTATTTAATGAATATTGATATTTAACATTGGATGATCTCAACCCCAAAGCATTAAAATTGTAAGCTTAGTGTTTTTGCACTAATAACACCTGTTCACTAGTGTGTCATTGCAGTTCTTCCTTCTCAGAAACTTCCCTTATGTAGAAACTATTATATGATGCAGTTGACAAACATAGGCAAACAAGTGTGGAAAACTATGATGAGCCTCTAGGACAGTGATTTTTCAACCAGTGAGCTGCAAGAAGTTTTAAAGCATGCAATACCTGACTATTTAGTCAGGGGCACTGACCTCTTTTCCCTTAGATTGTCAAATAAAAAAATTACAACAACCAACACAACAATAGCTATGAATGAATCAAAATTATACCTATTTTAGTGTGTTGAAGGCCTAGGGTGGGGGTGGGGGGCCTAGAAAGGGTCAATGGGGGAAAAGGGCA
>NW_005361652.1:605739-612337 GCF_000412655.1 Myotis brandtii | reverse complement strand
CTATGAATGAATCAAAATTATACCTATTTTAGTGTGTTGAAGGCCTAGGGTGGGGGTGGGGGGCCTAGAAAGGGTCAATGGGGGAAAAGGGGCATCTGTAATACTTTCAATAATAAAGATTTTAAAAATTATAGCTATTTTGTGGTATGCCACAAAACTTTATTAATTAGTTTGTGTGTCATTAGATGAAAAAGGTTGAAAATCACTGCTCTAGGCCATTAAAGAGTGAGTCATTTTATATCATAAACCAAATTTTTGTTTGTTTTTGCTGTCTTTTCATTAGTGTTTCTTTTGGTTCAGGCACAGAGGGTGGAGCAACAACTCCTCCTCCTACAAAAGCTCATGCCTTCACCTTCCTTCACCTTATCTTTTATCACTACTAAAAACCACCTTTTAAGAAAACCACACTTGCCCTAGCCGGTTTGGCTCGGTGGATAGAGCATCAGCCTGCGGACTGAAGGGTCCCAGGTTCAATTCCGGTCAAGGGCATGTACCTTGGTTGTGGGCACATCCCCAGTGGGGAGTGTGCAGGAGGCAGCTGATTGATGTTTCTCTCTCATCGATGTTTCTAACTCTCTATCTCTCTTCCTTCCTCTCTGTAAAAAATCAATAAAATATATTTTTTAAAAAAAGAAAACCACACTCCAGGGGTCGGCAAACTTTTTGACTCGAGGGCCACAATGGGTTCTTAAACTGGACCGGAGGGCCGGAACAAAAGCATGGATGGAGTGTTTGTGTGAACTAATATAAATTCAAAGTAAACATCATTACATAAAAGGGTACGGTCTTTTTTTTTTTTTTTTAGTTTTTTTCATTTCAAGTGGGCCGGATCCGGCCCGCGGGCCGTAGTTTGCCCACGGCTGCGAGTCTAGCCCCTGAGAGTTGTGCCATCTTTTCATATTTCTTTGGTTCCCCCACCTCTTCATTCCTTCAGTCCCATTTTTCTATGCTAGCTAGGCCTTATTAGCTTTTCCACAATGTTCCTTTTTGCTTCTTACTCATGGCAATGCCCTTCAATGAGAGGCCACTAAGAAAAGACCTGTACTTGAAAATGTTGAGTTTATTACTTATTGCAACAAAGGGTGAATGCATAAGAAGGGAAACTATGAAGTGTCTCAATAAAAGGGTGATAGAAAGGATTTACAGGATTTGATCTTGCTTTACATGATTTGGGGGAGAGTTTAAGGAAGCAGGCATTTGAACAGCCATCCTATTTTGCTCAAGACGGAATATTTTAAGTGCTAAAACCAGGAAATCCTTGGGAAAACCAGGCTGAGTTGGTCACTCTAGCTGGCTTTATTCTAGATTTGGATGCTGACAGGACGTGAGGATAATTCAGTGACTGGATTTCTAAATAAATCTTATTTGTAAGTGTGGAAGACTAACCCTAAACTAAAGCTATAATTAATAAAGAAGCAATAGTCACTCATGTTAGCCAGGATGGCAGATGTTTGGTCATTTTTGTGGTTTGGACACTTCATATTTTGACTGTATTCAGACATGATAATGTAGTGGTTTTGTTTTTGCCTTGATCTATCACGGTCACAGAATGACCTTTTCTCATGTTGATGTTCTGTGAAATTGTTTATGCTCAACAAGAAAATACCAAGGCCAGATTGATAGTGCCAAGCCAGGTCCCAGATGTCAGAGGCTGCATGTCTCTTTCTCACTGACAGTGCATTATTCTCATGCCCTTACTGTTGTACAAATATATTCTCTCCCCCTACTTTATATTTCTGTGCATCCCTATCCCCTGTATGCTGCCTTCAAGGACCCGAGCAATTCTAAGCAATGCTTCTGCACCCTTTGTTTCTCATGCTTTCATGTTGAGGAGACACAATGTCCTTACTCCTCTGCCCAGTCTATTTACAATTTCCCTATTAGGAGGATTCTCTTTCTGAAGGGGGGAAGTTCAATCTGAGAAGAGCTCCCACTGAGAAGGAATAGTCTATAGCCTGGTACTTGGAGGTAAACCTTTAAATCAAAGTTTTCGAATTTGCTGTGTGTTTTGACTTAGCATTTTTATGGGTTTGGAAATATAAGGATATGCTTGTGGTATCCTTAAGTAGCCATATAACTTAACAATCCTTTTCAAATGCTTCAGAAACATTCATCCAATTCTGTCCCAGGTATGCAAGAAAAGTCAGGACTACTCAGTTATTAAAGCAGAAAATTTGGAGCAAGTTTGGCGCTTGCTGAGCAAACAGGTTTTGTAAATTAAATATGCAGTTAAATAGGCAAATTGCTTTAAGAAATGCTTAAATTTGAATGTAGTTTACTTCAGCAAAGTCAGTAATTTGAGAGAAATAAAATGGTTCTTACATT
Source organism: Myotis brandtii (assembly GCF_000412655.1). Classification (NCBI taxonomy): domain Eukaryota; kingdom Metazoa; phylum Chordata; class Mammalia; order Chiroptera; family Vespertilionidae; genus Myotis; species Myotis brandtii. Next base: position 610,012 of record NW_005361652.1, on the reverse strand, counting down.
TTTATCATTTTAACTGTGTCCAATGAAGTGAGATTTGCAGCATTTCAGAATCCCCAAAACTCACTATTCCAGAGTAATTAAGTACATGGAAAGGAAGAGTTTAATCAGAGAAGCAAACTCACATGTTTTTGGGGAAAAAAATTTCTAGAAATGAGAGGGGAAATTAAAAAAATAATATATAAATGAAGTGAAAAGATAAAAACTTCAACAAGGCTTAGGCTCAGCTATACATATAAAGAAGAGCTTAATTCAAAGAAATCAATCAGTTCTACTTCAAATGATCTCAAATCTGTCTAGATGTATCCATCTCCAAGACTTCATCCTGAGATCTCTGCAGTAACTTCCTAATTGATCTCCCTGTTTCTCTCATCCCCTTCCAAGCCCACTCCACACTGAAACCAAGTGGCTGTTTAGAAATAATAAATCATACTCTTTAAAATATCAGTGGCTTCTCATGGCACTTAGAGCAAATGAAAACTCCTTTCCATGTCCTTACCCATCCATGAATCACCTAGCTTCTGCCTACCACTCTGACCTCAGCTCTTCACACCTCCCCATACACTTACTATGCTAACAACACTGGTTTCATTTGAGTCCCTAAATTCCCCTAAACTCTTCCTGCCCTTGAGTCTGAAAGTACTTGGTACCTTCCTCTTCTTCTTGCTTGCACCCAAGCCTAAGCCAATATCATCTCCCACCTGCATTACTTCAATAGCCTCCCAACAGATCTCCCTGCTACTCTTGCCCCTCTACTGACAGAGTCTAGTCTTTCATATAGCAACCAAAGTGATCCTGTGAAAAATGTAATTCAGTCCCCATTAGAATAAAATCCAAGCTTCATGCCATGTCTTACAAGGACCTTACTCCATGACCCTCTCCCCTACATTACAATGATTCAGACACCCTAGTCTTCTGTTTTTAAACCAATAGAGAAATATGAGCAAGCTTTTACACATGCTGTTCTCTCTACCTAAGTCATTCATTTCTCCTTCATATTTTTACATAATGTTTCCTCCAAAAATATAACCATGTGAACTATGAACAATCTATTGCAGGGTACTATCATCTCTCACACTCTCTACTGCAAATGGCCTCCAACCTGACCTCCTGCTTACACTCTTTCTGAGGTTCATATTTTCTCTACTTGGCATTAAGAGTGATGTTCTAGAAATATAGGTTAAATCACATCATTCCTCTATTCAAAGCCCCCAGCGACTTTCCATTATTCTAATGAAATCAAAACTTTACCTGCCTAAAGGAGATTTGCATAATCTGGCCCCTGCTGACCATTTTATTTTTATTTTTAATATATTTTTATTGATTTCAGAGAAGAAGGGAGAGGGGGAGAGAGATAGAAACATCAGTGATGAGAAAGAATCATAGATCAGCTCCATCCTGCATGCCCCACACTGGGGATCGAGCCCACAAACCAGGCATGTGACCCAACCGGGAATCGAACCGTGACCTCCCAGTTCATAAGTCACTGAGCAATGCTGTCCAGGCCCTGCTGACCATTTTAACCTAACAGTGCCACTCTCCCTCTCCCTCATAATGCTCAGAACTTCAGATATTTTCTCCAACACCCAAAGCTTTTTCTCTGTGACTCTTTTTGCTTGCTTTTCTCCCTATCACCACCATCACTATCACACATAACAGGTCCTTCAAATCACAGTTTAAATGTATCTTCTAAGATACGTAGTGTTAGTACCCACATCAACACTAATAAAAAAGATGCAAATTGACCATACCTTTGTGATGCCCACCAGCCAATCAGGAGTGAATATGCAAATTAACCCAACAAAGATGGTGGGTTAATTTGCATATGCAGGTGTCGAGCAGCTGGGGGCAGAGCAGGGAGGGTCGCTTGCATCATCACCATGGTGACAATGCAGGCGTTCCGCACCGACCCAGCCGCTCCGGGCCTCTGGGCAGTGTGGGAAGGCGGAAAGGCGGCTCTGATTTGAGCAAAGGTGGTGCCGGCAGCCAGGGGAAGGAAGGCCCATTCTTGCACAAATCCATGCATTGGGCCTCTAGTTTATATATAAGAGAACTGAGGCATAGAGAGGTTGATTAACTTCCACATGGATATATAGCTAGTAGGCTGCAAAGCTAGAATTTAAACCCTAATATCCTGACTTAGTTTATGCTCTTAATCAACACATGATACCACCTCTCTAGTGAGCATATACTATGCAAGGTACTGTCCAAAAATGGTTTAAAAATGATAAAGGTCCTCAAGGAGGGAAGTGTAGTAGGGAAAACCGATATCTATCCAACTAGTAGAAGACAGAATGTAAAAAGCACTATCTTGGAAATGTAAAGGTTACTGGATCTGAAGAAATTAAGAAATTCCAGGGTGTTGGAAGGGTCATCAACATGGATGTTAAAGTTTTAGAAGATGATAGCAGAGAAATCAAAGATTAGCATTTGGGGAGTTACAAGGTAGGCAATCAGAAAGTGGAGTATTTCTGCTAAGATTTCAGAAGCTGGGCAGATCAGAATGATAATAATGTCCAGAGTATAGCCATGGCAGTGGGGTGCCTAAAGAGGAGTGGAGGCAAAGATCCCTGAAGTTGAGGCCAGAGTGTTAGATGCTTAAAAAACTTAAGGTGAAGAGGATGACTGTGATCCAAATGACAAACTCTTCATGTATGTGGAGGAGTAACTAGAAGGTTGTGCATGACCAAACAGGGAGAAAAGAAATAGAAGGTGGTAAAACCAAATGCCATGAGTCTCTTGACTGCCATGAGTCTCCAAGAAGCAAGGATTGTTTTTGCATGAGGGTGATGGAAAGGTGGTTTGGAAACAATCATGTGGGAGGAGACCCCTTATAAACCTAAAATACATGGTGTATACATGGATGAACTGCCTCTATTGAAAATAACTGAGGGATAAGTGGTGTCCTCATGGGTAAGATGGATCAGGAATGGTAAAGAAATATCATAAGCCTTAGGATTGTATAACCCTCATTGAAGATGAGAGAATTTTACCAGTTAAGCATTGTGTCATGTAACCAGAGAGCTAGAAGACAGTGGAAACTTTTGTGAAGGGATCAATGGAAGAAGAAAGTAATAAGCAGCAATATGGAGAGAGGAGCACAGGAGTGAATATTAACCAAATTAGCTTCCCTTTAGGGCCATAACAAAGGATGACATTAATGTGAGACCAGGGACTACATAAAGTTGTCTCAGACAAGTACTGAGTGCATTCAAAACATGAGAGGGGAGAGAACCAAGATGGCAGCATAGGTAAACACTTGTACTTGCTGCCTCACACAACCACATCAAAATTACAACTAAAATACAGAACAACTATCATCCAGAACCACATGAAAGCTGACTGAGTGGAAGTTCTACAACTAAAGAGGTAAAGAATAAAGTGCATTGAGACTGGTAGGAGGTGCGGAGGCGCAGAACAGGCTGGCACCCGGGTGCGCTGCTTTAATCAGGAGGGACATACAAGCTCCTGTTGCTCTAAACTCCAGTTCTGGGCAAGACTCTGGGGGACCCAAACACGTACGGGGAGAAACTGGGTGGTCTGGCATTGGGACAGGAATGCGAGGGCAGCTTTCTTTCAGATGGAGGTGCTCACAGTGGTCATTGGTCCTGGGCTTAGACCCCTCCCTCCGGTGCAAGGCTGACTGGCAGCCATTGCTGTTTGCTCTGCTCTGGTGATTCCCTGAGACCCCACCCCATCCAATTTACAACCCCACCCAAGCTGTGCGCAGCAGCTTTTGCATATGAATGGCCTGTCCTTTCTCAGCCTAAAAACTGTCAAACAGGCAGCAGCTAGATCAGGGAGCCCCAAAGCTATCAAAAGAAGGCCCAAAGATGGCAGCAGCAGCCTGCCTTGCTTCACAGCTGGGCCTCATCTGGGCACTTCCAAACTTGATAAAAAGAGTAGGAAACTGCTGATCTCTCTGTAGCTCCTGCTGGGTGGCCCCAGGCAGTGGCTGACTTTGCACCTCTTTGGAGATCCAAGAGCCAGTGTACCCAGTGGCCAGTGTGAGGCCATACCAGATTACAACTTTTCACATCCATAAGTGACACACTCAAGGGGCAGACTCAGTGAGCACCAAAGCCCCACTGAAGCAAGTCCTGCTTCATAAGGGTGTCTCCTGCACAGCAGCTCTTCCCTTGTAGACACAGCCGGTCCTCACAGTCAATTGGTGTGGAGGTCAATTCCTCCCAGTGATACCAACAGCAATCAAGGCTCAACTACAACAAGACTGTGCACACAGCCCACAAAGGGGTGCACCAAGAGTGTCCACCTC
>NW_005361652.1:603661-605324 GCF_000412655.1 Myotis brandtii | reverse complement strand
AAAAAAAAAGGAAAAGAACCAGTTAGAAATTAAGCATACACTGACTGAAATAAAGAATAATATAGAGATTCAACAGTAGACTAGAGGATCCCAAGAAACAAGTCAAAGATTTGAAATATGAGGAAGCAAAAAAACACCCAACCAGAAGAGCAAAAAGTGAAAAGAATCCAAAAATATGACAATAGTAGTGTAAGGAACCTCTAGGACAACTTCAAGTGTACCAACATCTGAATTATGGGAGTGCCAGAAGAAGAGAGAGAGCAATATATTGAAAACCTATCTGAAGAAATAATGACAGAAAACTTCCCCTAGACTTACAAGTCAAGGAAGTGCAGAGAACCCCAAGCAAGAGGAATCCAAAGAGGACCACACCGAGACACATCATAATTAAAATGCCAAGTGCAAAAAGATGGCGACTGGCAGGACGGAGGTGAGGGATAGGAAGTGAGTGAGTGAGGGGATGAAAGGAGAGTGAGTGGATATGTGTGTTGTGTGTGTGAGTGAGTGAGTGAGGGACAGTTAAATCCGGCAGGAGCGGCAGAGGCTGGCAGACCAGGCTCTCTTGGACAGGGAGAGACTACCACCGCTGCAGCACTCCCCAGACTGCGGGACTCGGGCACCGAGCCCACGCCATCTTAAAGGGGAGAGCGGCCTCTTCTAAAACTCATCAACACCACCACCCAGACAGGCATGGGATACTGCCTGCCCTCGACCCGGCAGCCACTCCAGCCAAAATCCTGCAGCCACACCCAACAGACTCGCAGACCCTTGGATCTCCACTGCCAAAGGAGCACCGCTCCCGCCTGCAGCAGTAAGTGCAGCCTCCCCCTCTCCAGGGGCAGACCTCTGACATCGAATCTCCAGCATGCAGGTCTCCGAGGCACACCACTCTTAGAAGTCCCTGTGAGCCTCAGCTGGATGTGATTTTGTACAGACACAGGTGCACTGCCCCCCAGTAGAAATGCTGAATTCCTTCTGCCTGAATAACTGCCCACACACACCCAGCTGTGCAATTTCAGCGCCAGGGCCCCTCAGCACCAGGGCCCCTCAGAGTGCGTCAGAGCTCAGCGCCAGCGAACTGCACTACCACAGTTGCTCACTCCCCCTGAGCCCATCTATCCACAGGGCACTTTGGGAAGCTGCAGTGAGCTTCTGCTGGGTCCAATCTTGGACTAATAGGGATGCACTCCCCCAGGGCAGTAGAAATTCTGAATTCACCCATCCTGGATACTAGACCAAAGAAGCCTCCATTAAGCATGCCAGGGCCCTTCAGAGTGCTTCAGTGCACCTGCGCTAGCAAACTCACTGCGGGTGATCTGTGTGCCACCACTGGGAACGCAAGCCTATCCAACACAGGTGCATCAGCAAAATTTGAGATTCCTCACCCCACAGCTGCAGAACTCTGGACACTACAGTTGCATGGTTTTCCAGCGTGCAGATCTCCCAAGACCACTGCTCCACAGGCAGCCCTGGGGCCCTGCTGTGAGCCCTGCTGGTCACACACTTAAACAAACAGGGGTGCACCGCTGGGCTGCAGAAACGCTGAATTCCCTCTTCTGGGATACCTGCCCACAGACACTGCAATCCAGTGGCTTCAGTGCCAGGGCCCTTCAGAGTGTGTCAGTACACCCTGCTGGCAAACACACCACAGGTGCCTCTGTGA
>NW_005361652.1:580726-597451 GCF_000412655.1 Myotis brandtii | reverse complement strand
GTGTTGTCTGCCTAAGAGCAGGCACTCTTAAATGAGCTGAGAAGGGCAGAGATGAATAGTGTAGAGATGAAAATATGGAAGAATATAGAACAGCGGGGTCTTAGAGCTGTGGTTGTAGATTATAAGGTTGAAGGAGGGGCATGTAATATTTGAGCAGGCAGGAGAAGTACACTAGAAGGTAATTGGTACTGAAAAACCTCATTGAAAATCTAAACCAGCCCTAGGTTCCAAATGGAGCTGCTTTAAGTTATTACCTTTGGCGGAAGTTGGGGCTTGTGTTGAGTGCTACCTATGTATCTGGAGTATGTTGCATAAAAATATGAAATTATAAAGGAATCACATAAAAATTTGGGGCCATTTTAATTAAGTGTTCTGATAAATGATGTTTGTTATGAGTAATGCTAATCATCTATCTCTGCATTGAGGAGATTCAGATTTTAGTGAAAATTGGTAGAAACTTAGTCAAGGGCTTAGGATGTCAAAATTGCAATCACTAAATGCCTGGAAGCCCTGAATTATGGAATTGAATTAAATCCAATCTCCATTTACTTGTATATATTTTTAGCTTTTAAATGAAAATGTAAATTGGGCTATTTTCCTCAAAGCAGTCATTTCAGCAGAGGAGGAGGCAGAGGAGTGTAGAATCAAATCAAATGGGATGTTTGACATTATTTTAGCTCTAAAAAATGTCTACATGGACCAAATAACCATTTGTCAAAATAATTTTTCCACTGATTATTTGTAGTAGCCTCATATACAATATAACCAGTGTCTTAATGCACAGTAACTTAGGTACAGTAGAATTAGTTGCAGTTGGCGGTCACAGTGGTTAATTCTTAGAAATTTAGTATCATTCCAACCATATAGGCAAATGCTAGAAAATTAGTCTTATCAAAAAGTCAGGATATACCAAAATGGCCATATTTGCCAAAGGGCTTTGTAGAGAATTCTTGAAACAGAACTCAGGTGGAGAGAGAGGTAAGTTGGATTTTGGCTAAAGGGAAACAGTAGTTCCTCGGACCATCTCACAAAGAATGCATCCTTTCTCTCCTGAAAACTTTAGCCTTTTGGCTCAATAAAAAAAGCTTACACAAGGCCTAAATAGAAATACTAGGACTCTAACGTGTTGCATATTACCACATGATACCTCACTCACCTGGGATACAAGAGGTGAGGTTTAACCCTAGGGCCATGGTCGGCAAACTGCAGCTCTCGAGCCACATGCGGCTCTTTGGCCCCTTGAGTGTGGCTCTTCCTAAGCCTTAGGAGTACCCTAATTAAGTTAATAATGATGTACCTACCTATATAGTTTAAGTTTAAAAAATTTGGCTCTCAAAAGAAATTTTAATCGTTGTACTGTTGATATTTGGCTCTGTTGACTAATGAGTTTGCGGACCACTTCCCTAGGGGATAAAGCCCTGGAGTGTTATTCTTCTTGTTTACATATCCATAACCTGGGCCAAGGGAAGTTGTGCAGTCTATGACTAGGAGTTAAGTTCTTAGGGAGAGCAAGCTCTAGCTGACAAGTGGGTTTTCTAACATGGAAACAAAATAGGACATAAAAATGTGGGTTTGTTTTTTTTCATCCAAAAAGCAAGAGTTTACTTATTCATTCAATAAATATTTACTGAGGGCCAATTATTTGTCCTGTCTCCCCAAATTTTACATTTCCTAATTCTCTGAGCCTTCAAGTATACAATATGGGTTCTATGAGAAGTGGTAGTTTGCAGTAGTGATTTAGGTATGGGTTTTGTAGGGAGACAGACCTAAATTTGAATGCTAGGTCTACTATCTGTTTTCTACCTGTGTGACCTTGGGGAAAGTTATTTAACTTTTCTGAATTCCAGTCTTTTCATCTCAGTTGTCTCTTCTATAGAGTACAAACACCATAGTACATATTGCTTATTCTATAGCACACTAAAAAAAGGGTAATATTAAGAAGATGTTGATGAAGTCATCCCCTGTTTTGGTTTATTTTCCTTTTTCGCCTATCTATGTCTTTTTCTCACTTTAAAATCTTGGGCAAAATTTATTTCCTGTTAGAAGCCTTTATTGACTAACAGTTTACCATGCTCTCTCCTTTACTTGGCACCTATTCAACACTTATAAACATAGTTTAGGTCATGTTAATTTGCTCTTTGCTTATATTTGTGTATTCTTGTGTATACATTTGTGTCTTTCCTGGATTCCTAATTATCATTGACTAATAGATTCATAGACTAAACATTAAAAAATATAAATCTTCCATGTACTTCAGGAATCTAACTAAAATACTCTCTGGTGGCCATCAATTTACTTCTTGGATACTTTCAGTGACAGAGAACTCATCACCTCACAAGCCATTCAGTTCATTGCTGGACATCTTGTTTTTAGAAATTATTTTTCAAACTCATTGTTCCTAACTGTGTCCTCTTAAACAATATAGGACATTAGACTATTCACTACATGAAGTTGTCTTCTATCTACTTTATATCATCCATTCAATTCTCAATCAATGTTCTTGACTTTTTTGCTTTTTACTAATGGTAGAGTTTTAATTTCAATGTTTCTTACCACTAAAACATATGATTTTTTTCTGTTAACCAGGAGGGGGTCATTTCCTTAGCTTCCTAAGAATGACTTTACTTTTTGTGTCTTGGAGAAGATTGGGGAGCCAATCACCTGTGTCCCAGGAATTCCCCTGCCCAACAATGTCCTCATGCCTATGATATATTATCTGAAATTTCATCCATCATTAAAACAACATTTATTTGTGTTTTAAAACCTATAGGATCTTTGAGTCCCTTTTTAAAAGACACATGGTCCTGGGAAAGGTAACACCTTAACTTTGACAACTGGTGCCATAACAGGAATTAATTTGTTGGCAGTGACTTGAGTACAAACTAGCAGGTAGGATTAGTTGTAACCTGGAAGCAGTATTATACTGCTGGAGATCCAGGGACCTTGTTTCATTCATCTCAGTATACACAGCACTTAGCAGAGTGACTGACTAGCACTAGGCCCTCATTGATGAATAAATTAATGAATGTGCATGAAAGGGGAGAATATTATCTCCCAAACAAATATTACCTACTTCACAATTCTGTCTATAGCCAATGAAATGTGGTAACATCAGAAATACCAAGATTCCTCAGCTTAATGACAGCCTTGCTGGCTATTAACTGTGTTTTGTTTTGTTTTTAATCTCTATCACCTCTCCCTGAAGCTATTTGGTGTCTTACCTTCAGCTGGCAGTTGGGGACATGACTTCTTTGTTAGGCTGCTTCTATATAAAGCTCTGGCAATAGGAACTGCCTAGATTTCCAGCTGTGATTCACACACCTACACACAGAGTGCTTACACCCACACAGGGTTAGGGAGTGAAGGAACAAAATTCTAGTTCATATTTTGTTTCCCTGCACAATATTGTGAAATTAACATTACTCTTTCATTTATTTATATAAGCTATTGTAGATGTAGTAATTTGCATCATACTATGTGAATTTAGGTAAAGTATAATAAAAATCTCTTTAATTCTCACCAGTGTTTAATCTAAGTTAACGATGTGGGGTTGGTACTTAGAGGAGTGGGGAGATGATTAACTGCCTTCAGAGAATAGAAAATCTTTTTAGGCAGTACATAAAAGCAACTATTTTCCTGCACACAGTCTTTGCCTATTCATTAAAAGATATCCAGCATAGCTTCTTTTTGGCATGATTTTAGTAGCAATTCATTTGTGTTATTGCATTACTTGAAAATACTAAAGCTGTATTTTGTTAAAACTTTAAGAGGAAAGCCTATCTGGCAGGAAATATCTGAAATATAGAAGGGTATTTTTAAAAGTAATTTTTCAGACATGTACAGTAATATAATCAAAGTTCACTAAATATAGAAAACTGCTGCAAAGAACAATGTAAATGATTTTAATTAATAGTCCAATTGCTTTTATGTAAATTAATATTTCCTAAGGCACTAGAATTTTTTTTTTCATTTTACAAGGTAAGTGATCCCAGTGCAGAACTTGCATACACCATGAATTTCCTTTAATCATAGATTGAGTCCTGGCCTTTCTCTAAAATAATGAAATATTACAACATTCCAGAATCCCAATTATAAAACTGGCCAACTTCAAGCAAGTGGATTTAGTAAAGTTTTACTCTATTTGCAATATAATTTCATAATGAAAGTAGAGTTCTATTTTCTTTATTCTGCATGCTTGGACTGTACTTCTGGCAATGTTAAATCTAGAAGAATATCCACATTGTTCATTTGTGAAAATTGATTAAACTTTTGGATATCTTATTGATACTTCTCTGAAATAAACATGTGCCAGCCCATTAATACTTACGCTATGAATACTTAAAATGTTAGTACCGCAGTAAATATTGACAAAATGTCTCCTTCAAGCATTAATACTTTAGAAATCTGATACTTTAGGCTTCCATTTAACTGATCTATGCCCTTAATCTGTAATTACATTTTTAAAACATGAATTTGTGGTGTTTTGTGGGTTTTATTTGACATTCACCTGAGATATTTTTATACTATAAGTTCTTATGGGAATATTTCCATTTCGTTACGATGAGATCTGGGAGATTTTTTTAATGTCTTCTCAAATCACATACCCTATTTTCACTTTAAAGAAAGAAAATATTACTTAGACTAGAAAGTTAAGTCAACTTCTTTGCCTTCAGCCAAACAAAATGGCAAAAAACACACACACTTCCCTAAATTTACTTTCAGATAAATGTAATTACTACATAGATTGCATTCTGATTTCTGAGAAACTAAACAGAAAAGTACCATGTTCTACTGAAATATGAAAAATGTAGATAATCCCAAATCCATTATTAATATGTTTGTTTTCATGTCCTTGTGTCAGGTTCATCCATGTCTTTGACATACCACTAATGTCCACAACAAAAGGAAAACAGTGAAGATTAATACACACCAAAAGGCAAATTTCTAGTGCCCCAAGCATTGCTTTTGTGCCTGTTACTATTTATTTTATTAATGTTATAAGAAGTTGAGGACAATGTTTGAGAAAACTCAGAGAACAATGATTTAATTGAGGATATTGACTTAAATGAGTCCAGAAGAATTTTAGTTTAATAAAATGAAAATCTTTTTTTTTTAATCTGAGGAATATGAAAAACTGATCTTGGTGCCTTAGGGAGAAATTCATAAATAAAATAGCAGCTATATTCTGGCAAGTTCTAGTTTTTGAGTGCCAGTTGACGCTAGGGAGAATAGAAACAATAGGCTCTATAGATTCTGTTGTTTCATAATTTGCTTCTTCTGAAGCTATAAGCAAGAATACGTGGTCAAATAAAATGTGGCTATGTGTGCAATTTTTACATCTGAACTGTATACAACTCCATTTGAAGGAAGCTGTTGGAAAGATAATTGCTGGATATTTGTAACTTTACCACACAGGATGTTGAAAAATATTTTGAGTCAAGGAAAGTATATAAATAATTTTTGCTAAAGAAAACACAATTAAATTTCTCATTTTTCTCCATAAGCAAAAATTATAGGAATATGTTCTGATTTATAGGATTAGGCCTCAGATAAAACACCTTGGATGGGGGCAGTGGCTGGAAATACATCTTTGCAAACTCTGCAAAAATCTTGAATTAAAATCCATCTCTTCACACATATCTTCTTGTGGCAGAATTATTTAGTTGGCTTACATAATAACATAATAATTACATAATAATGGTAGAATTATTTAGTTGTTTTACATGTTTATGGAGAGCTTACCCAACAATAGTAAAATAAAATTATTTTATTTCACAAAACATAGGGGAGTTCCTAAGCACATAACAAAGTTTTAGTTCATTTGGGTCTAGATAGCATTTTAAATCTTCCTTGTAGCTTTGAAACTAGCTAAATGAGCCAAACTTATTCATGCCAGAAAGACTTGTGAATTTGCATTTAGAATTTATTCAACACATGTGATAGTTATAGTGAAATTCCTTTTCTGAACCCACTGTACAACCAAATGACACAGCATTTTTCTGTTCCAACCTTATAAAATAAAAGTCCAGCAGAGGGAACATTGAGCAATTCCATGCCTAATCCAAACACCTTGGCATTCTCTTAAGTCTATTTAAACCGTATCATGCTATATTGGCACCTGAAGTAAAATTTCTAGTGTCTTCTCACAACATAAGACAACTCTTTCAATTAAGAGAACACCAAGATACTCAGTCAAGGTCAGCCAAACAGATTTGAATAAAACAAAAATCAATTTAACTGATTACATTAAAACCAAGCACCTTGAAGATGTGAATAAATTCCCAGAATGAATAAGGCCAGTGAGTCCATAGATTTTCTTTAGTGGTTACATGCTCATGGGAGTAAGGTGATATACAGAATATAAATATACTAAGGTATGTCATTAATTTAATTATCTGCATGGAGCCAGTTCACTGGCAGTATTTAAATCTCAGGATAACTTTCTTTGATCACTCAAGCTACTTCAGAGTCACAACTTATGGGTCTGAAGGAAATGCTTATCTATATATATATAAAAGCCTAAGCGACCATCGAATCCAAAACAACTGAACGGATGACTGAACAGGATGCATGGGGTGACCAGGCCGGCAGGGGGGTTAGTGAGGGACAACCAAACGAATGAACAAGCAGGCTGCATGGGGTGACCAGGCTGGCGGGGGGGCCATGGAGCGACCAGGCCAGCAGGGAGGGGGCAGTTGGGGGCAACCTGGCCAGCAGCAGGGGGCAGCTAGGGGTGACCAGGCCAGCAGTACGGGCAGTTAGGAGCAACCAGGCCGGCAGGCTGAGGCAGTTAGGGGCGACCAGGCAGGCAGGCAGGTGAGCGATTAGGAGCCAGTGGTCCAGGATTGCAAGAGGGATGTCCGACTGCCAGCAGTCAAACATCCCCCGAGGCATCCCGGATTGGAGAGGGTTAAGGCTTGGCTGAGGGGACCCCCCCTGCCGTGCATGAATTTCATGCACCAGGCCTCTAGTGGAAAACATAAATGAAAATGAATTTTCAAAGCCTCAAAGACAACCCGAAGTGTCTTTTCTATTATCTACATCACTGCTTCCCATCTACTGGTATCTATAATTGAGATCTGACTTAATTCTTTTTTAGGGGACTAATAAACAATGACCCTGGGAAAACTACACCTTCAATATAATAAGGTGTACCTAGTTTTAGATGGAAAATGAAATTCAACTAAAAAAACAAACAAAGTTGATTTCAATATTTGGAGAAAGCCAAGAATGAAAGGATATTGATTACATTTTAAGAAGACAATTCTTCTAATAAGAGAAATGTCATCAGAGCTTTGGTAAATAACTACCACTTTAAACATGAATACTTTCTATTCCTATATAGTTGACAAACTACAAAAAACTAGAAAGCTATTTGTTGTAAGACACAAGCTCCCTTATATTTTCTCCAACTTATTTTCTGCCTACACATCTAACTCAACTCAGCTATTTATTTTCCCTTCACAGCACTTAAAATCTTGCTCTTCCCCCATCTATTTTAATAACACTTTGCCACAGTTAGTATCATATATGTTTACATGACACTAATATTAATAAAAGACACAAGTTGAACAAAGCAACTGAATATTCCAATTTTAACCAGCTGTTTTGGTATTGTGTAGATAAGCCTGACTCTTGACTATTACCTAATACTCTTCATCTATATCTGTTTTTCTCCAAAACATTTAATGCACTTGAAACAACTGCCCTCCCTAGAAGACCTGATCTCACCCCCAACTGCCCTCCCCTGCTGGCCTGATTTCGCCCCCAATGGCCCTTCCCTGCCGGCCTGATCTCGCTCCCAACAGCCCTCCCCTGCTTCTGTCTCTGGGCCTCTGGGCCTGATCCACAGCCCCTTCAGCAGTCAGTGCTGGGTCGCATAATACTCTCCAGGCACCCCCTATGCTGTCTCAAAGGATAAGAGATCTTCTTTTTTATAGCTGCATAGTATTCCATTGTGCAAATATACCACATCTCTTTTATCCACTCATCCCACTTCTAGGAATATATCCTAAGAATCATTGTGGTTTTGAGTGACATTTCCCTGATCATTAGTGATGTTGAGCATCTTTTCACTTCTATTGGCCATCTGTATGTCTTCTTTGGAGAAATGTCTATTTGCATCCTCTACCCATTTGTTAAGCAGAATATTTGGTGGGGTTTTTTTTATGTTGAATTGTATGAGTTCCCTATATATTTTGGATATTAACTCCTTACCAGATATATCATTTGCAAATTTATTCTCCCATTTAGCAGTTTGTCTCTTCGTTTTGTTGATCATTTCCTTTGCTATACAGAAGATTTTTAGTTCAGTTATAAAATAAATCACAGGGATATAATGTACAGCACAGGGAATATAGTTAATAATAGCTGAATAACTTTGCATGGTGACAGATGGTTACTAGACATTGTGCTGATCACATTGTAAGGTATATAAATGTCAAATCATTATGTTGTACACCTGAAACTAATAATGTATGCCACTATATCTTAATAATTTTTAAAAAGAAATTAGAAAAGTGAAATAACTGGGATACAATAAAAATACATACATACATACATACATACATACATACAGAAATACAATGGACGTCTGAATGGTGATGCAACTTTAGCCATTCATTTAACTCCTTTCAGTATGCACCACTAACTTTGATTAGAAAATTAAAAATCCAGGAGTATTACAATTAAAATAACATATTAAAAAAAGCTGATATAAAATATATTACCAGGCCACAGTACATTTCAAGATTACCACTCTCTTCCTTTTTCTTTTGTTAGAATAGAAAACTTTTTCCACTCAAAAATCTTTAAATTACATTCATGATTTCTTGGTATTCTTGGAATATTCTTCTTTTCTATGTAGGGTCCAATGATTATAAATCAAAACCATCAAATAGAATCATACACCCAGACAATAATTTCCTGGATAACTTATCTTGTATATTTTGAGATGTCTTAGAATAGTATGTAAAGAGAGACCAAGATGGCGGCATAGGTAAACACCGGAGACTGCTGCCGCAAACAACCACTTCAAAAATACAACTAAAAGACGGAACGGACATCACCCAGAACCACAGGAAGGCTGGCTGAGGAGAGACTCTTCAACTAGAAGGAAAAATAACAGCACACCGAGGCTCAGAGGAGGCGCAGTGTGGAAAAAACTCAGGTGCGGAGGTGCGCGCGCAAAGCGGGCTGGTGGCTGAGAGCGCGGTTGTCGTTTTCGGTCAGGGGGGAGTCTCAGACTCTGAGCTCCAGATACGGGCGAATCGCTGGGGACTCGGACCCAAACGGGAGAAGCGGGAGTGTCTGGCATCAGTTGGAAGGCAGCTTTCCCTCCGAGGTTTGCAGCGGTTCCGGGGGTTCTGAGAAGCAGAGCCTCTGGGAACAGGACTGAGGGCACCATAACGGCTCCCTCCGCCCGCCCTGTTGAGCCCGCCCCGCCCAAGCCCTGCGCAGAGCCATTTGCCGGATCGCCTCAGGCAAAGGCTAGATTAGCACCTCCCCAGAGGACAGAAGTTTTCCGCGGCAGACACAGCTGATTCACACAGCCAGTCGGCCTGGTGGTCAAATCCCTCTAGTATTAACTACAACAATCAAGGCTCAACTAGAACAAGACTGCGCACAAAGACCACTAGAGGGTGCACCAAGAAAGCATAAAAAATGCGGAGACAAAAAAACATGACAGAAATGGAGGATATAGAGCTAAAAAACGCAATTTTGAGGGCTTGCAATAAACTTTTGGAGAGCTTCACGAAAACTAATGAGACCCTCGATGCTATGATAAAGAAACTAGAAATTAAGCATACACGCTCTGAAATAAAGAATATTACACCCAATAGCAGACCAGAGGAGCGCAAGAATCAAGCCAAAGATTTGAAATGCGAAGAAGCAAAAAACACCCAACCGGAAAAGCAAAATGAAAAAAGAATCCGAAAATACGAAGATAGTGTAAGGAGCCTCTGGGACAGCTTCAAGCGTACCAACATCAGAATAATAGGGGTGCCAGAAGATGAGAGACAGCAAGATATTGAAAACCTATTTGAAGAAATAATGGCAGAAAACTTCCCCCACCTGGTGAAAGAAATGGACTTACAGGTCCAAGAAGCGCAGAGAACCCCAAACAAAAGGAATCCAAAGAGGACCACACCAAGACACATCATAATTAAAATGCCAAGAGCAAAAGACAAAGAGAGAATCTTAAAAGCAGCAAGAGAAAGAGACTCAATTACCTACAAGGGAATACCCATACGACTGTCAGCTGATTTCTCAACAGAAACTTTGCAGGCCAGAAGGGAATGGCAAGAAATATTCAAAGTGCTGAATACCAAGAACCTACAACCAAGAATACTTTATCCAGCAAAGCTATCATTCAGAATTGAAGGTCAGATAAAGAGCTTCACAGATAAGGAAAAGCTAAAGGAGTTCATCACCACTAAACCAGTATTATACGAAATGCTGAAAGGTATCCTTTAAGAAGAGGAAGAAGAAAAAGGTAAAGATACAAATTGTGAACAACAAACATGCATCTATCAACAAGTGAATCTAAGAACCAAGTGAATAAATAATCTGATGTACAGAATGAACTGGTGATTATAATGAATCAGGGACATAGAAAGGGAATGGACTGACTATTCTTGGGGGGGAAAGGGGAATGGGAGATGCGGGAAGAAACTGGACAAAAATCGTGCACCTATGGATGAGGACAGTGGGTGGGGAGTGAGGGCGGAGGGTGGGGCGGGAACTGGGAGGAGGGGAGTTATGGGGGGGGAAAAAAGAGGAACAAATGTAACCTGAATAATAAAGATTTAATTAAAAAAAAAAAAAAAGAATAGTATGTAAAAATACTCATTCCCTAATCAGACCTGCTTCAAGAAAAGTCTAGGAAAGTCTTTCATACCATTTCTGATTAGGAAACCATTAGAATGTGAAAATAAGATTTTTAAAATTTTTTTTAAAATTGTATTGAAGTTATTGGTGTGGCATTGGTTAATAAAATTACATGAGTTTCAGGTGTACGATTCTATAATATATCATCTATATATTGCATTGTGTGTTTACCACCCCAAGTAAAGTATCTTTCCATCACCATTTATCCCCCCCAAAGCCTCTTCTACCTCCCCTACCCCCCCATTCCCTCTGGAAATCACAATACTCTTATCTGTCTATGAGTGTGTTTTTTCCACTTAATCTCTTTACCTTTTTTTCCCCAGCCCCTCCATGCCTTCCCTCTGACAGCTGTCAGTCTGTCCTCTGTATCTATGATTCTGTTTCTATTTTGTCTGTTTATTTTGTTCATTAGGTTCCACATAAAAGTGAAATCACATGGTGTTTGTCTTTCTCTGACTGGCTTATTTCACTTAGCATAGTACTCTGTAGGTCCATCCATGCTGTCACAAAAGGCAAGATTTCCTTCTTTTTTATGGCCGAGTAGTATTTCATTGTGTAAATGTACCACAGCTTTTTTTTTCAATCCTCACTGGAGGATATTTTTTTCCATTGAGAGAGAGTGGTAGGAGGGAGGGGGAAAGACAGAGAGAAACATTGATGTGAGAGAGACATATCAATTCGTTGCTTCCTGTATGCACTAAGACCAAGGCTGAAGATTGAGCCTACAACTGAAGTATGTGCCCCTGACTAGAATTAAACCCAGGACCCTTCAGTCCGCAGGCTGAAGCTCCACCCTCTGAGCAAAACTGGCTAGGGCCGTACCACAGCTTTTTTTATCCACTCATCTATTGATGGGCATTTGGGCTGCTTCCAAATCTTGGCTATTGTAAATAACACTGCAATGAACATACGTGTGCATATATTCTTTTGAAGCAGTGTTTCAGGTTTCTTCAAAAATATTCTCAGAAGTGGAATCTCTGGGACGTATGGCCATTCCATTTTTAATTTTTTGAGGTAACTCTATACTGATTTCCATAGGGCTACACCAATCTGCATTCCCACCAACAGTGCACAAGGGTTTCCTTGATAACACTGTTGTTTGTTGACTTATTGATGCTAAAAGTCCAGGAAAATCTTTCACACCATAGCTGACTAAAAAACTATTGGAATGTGAAGGAAATATTTCAATAATACAATCTCTATAGTGCCTAACGATAAGGTAAATCTTATTGTAAATGTTCTAGAGCAATGCTGTCCAAGAGAACATTCTGCAGTAATACAAACTGCTATCTCTGTGCTGTCCAGTACATAGCAACAAGTCACCTGTGGCTAAATGTGACTAATGTGCCTGAAGAACTAAATTTTTAATTTTATTTAATTTTAAATAGCCACATCAGGCTATTGGCTACCATGATGAATAGCATAGCAGTAGGTGAACATTAACATGGGGTCACTGGATAAGCTTCACATAAAACTCCTTGAAATTGTGCACAAAATTGTGTGTTCATTTATTCTGTACATGGGTTTCATCAAATTTTTGGAATTCTTATTCCCCCAAAAGTGTTAAGAACCACTATTGCAGAAGCAGAAGTAACTGCCCCTATTTGGGCTCTGAGTTTCCTAACAACATGATTAAAACTAGAAACATAGCACTTTTTTAAAATTTTGTTATAAGAAAATATCCAAATTACTCAGCAAAAAACAAATAGAATCAAATAGGTGGATTTTTAAAGGTTATTCATTTATTTGTATGTGTGATCCAGTTTCTCCACATTCTTGCCATAATTTGTTGCTATTTTTCTTTTTATATCTTTCTTTTATTATCTTAGACTTCTAAAAATAATAATTTCCTACAGTTAAATTCAGCCCAGCTAGATGGCTCAGTGGATGAGTGTCAACCTATGAACCAGGAGGTCACGGATCAATTCCCAGTAAGGGCGTATGCCTGGGTTGCAAGATTGATCCCCAGTGTGGGGCATGCAGGAGGCAGCTGATCAATGATTCTCTTTCATCATTAATGTTTCTATCTCTCTTTCTCTCTTCCTTCCTCTCTAAAATCAATAAAAATTATATTTAAAAAGATTAAGTTAAATTCAAGTAATGTAGTGTACATTTCTATAACCAACATATATTCCTCTTTTTTTAAAAAAAAATTATTTTGAGAAAATTATAATTGTAAGAAATAGAGGTCCCATTTATCATTCACCCAGTTTTCCCCAATGGAATCACCTTACATAAGTATAGTACAATATCACAACCTGGAGATTGACATTGATACAATCCATCCACCTAATTTAGATTTCATTAGTTTTACATGGATTCATTTGCATGATCTATACAAGTCTTCCACGTGTAGGTTCATGTGAGCACCATCACATTCAAGATTCAGAATAGTTCCATCACAAAATGTCTCACTCATGTTGCCCTTTTTCAGTGACACAAACTCCAGTCCATACCCTCTCCTTAAACCTGGGCAACCACTAATCTGTTCTCCATTACTATAATGTTTTCATTTCAAAAATGCTATATAAATTGAATCAATCTTTTTGGATTGGCTTTTTTTCACAGCATAATTATCTGGAGATTCATCCATGTTTGCATTTATTCATAGTTCATTCCTTTTTTTAGTAATATTCTGTAGTATAGATATATAACAGTTTGTTCAAACCACTCACCTATTTAGGTTATTTCCAGTTTTGGGGCAATTATTAATGAAGCTGCTATGAAATTTATATACAGGTTTTAGTGAACATAAATTTACATTTATCTAAGATAAAGAGACATAACTGAATTGCTGAGTCATATGGTAATTGTGTCAGACTCTTTTCCAGATTGGCTGTACCATTTTACATTCTCACAAACAATGTATGTGTATGTGTGATCCAGTTTCTTCACATTCTTGCCATAATTTAGTGTTATTTTTCTCTTTCTCTTTTTTTTAGCCATTCTGGTAGGTAAGAAGTGATATCACATACTAGTTTTAATCTGCATTTCCTTAATGGTTAATGATATTGAACATCTTTTCATGTGTTTGTTTGCCATCTGTATATCCTTTTTGGTGAAATGTCTGAGGTTACCCCCCCCCCCCAGAAAGAAAGCATTCAAGATAAGAATGTGTTCTTTTTACATAGGAATTTGTGTAATATCAGTGGATAATTTGGTCTTACAAAAGAAAGAAATGCTGTTCAACTGGAATTTTTCTTGCTTTCTGCTTAGACAGAAGCCTAACATTAATTCTCACCCCAGTGAAGATGTTTCTGTGGAGAACTAGGAAAATACGATCCAGGAACGACACTTGGCTTTTTGATACCTTGACCATAGAGAGAATTGAGAGAATACAAATGAATGGAGAGATAAGAGAGCCTTTGGTTGGTATTGGATTCAGTCATTTCATTAATACAATTTCAAACAAGTACTGGTAGTGCAGATATTTTATATTCTAAGTATGCTTTTGATATATTTTGATGGATATCATTTGTTGCTTTGCTTAAAAGTAACCTTTGGCCTTAACCGGTTTGGCTCAGAGCGTCAGTCTGCGGACTCAAGGGTCCCAGGTTCGATTCCGGTCAAGAGCATGTACCTTGGTTGCGGGCACATCCCCAGTAGGGAGTGTGCAGGAGGCAGCTGATTGATGTTTCTCTCTCATCGATGTTTCTAACTTTCTATCCCTCTCCCCTCCTCTCTGTAAAAAAATCAATAATATATATATTTTTTTAAAAAGTAACCTTTGCATACTCACCCAGAGAGCAGTCTCCTTTGAGCTCAGACAAGGCAGCAGAGTTACCTGCAGAAAGAACTATTACTCTCCTTGAGAAAGAGCTTGAATCAGAAACCTGCAATGGCAGTCCACTGCCTAATAAATCAAGATCAAGTTCCTAAATATGTTATTCAAGGTCAAGAAAGCCCTAACCTACCTTTGCTGTACTGTCTCCCACTACTCCTCCTCTCGTGTGGTCAAGCCAAATAAAATAATATTCTCCAAATTCACTTGGCTCTTTTCTAACTCAAAGCTTTCATTCCTGCTATATCATTTATTAGAAGATCTTCCCTCACATGTGCACCTAAAAAACAAAAAAACAAACAAAAACAACACACCTACCTCTCAAGGACCTGCTCAGATGTTACGTTCTCTATGATATTTCCCCTAATTCTAGAAGCAAAAATTCCTGTATCCATTCTCACACAGGACCTCTCTCTCTGACCACTCTTTTATTTAAATGTTATGCCAATGCAATAACATGGATGAATCTCAAAAGCATTATGCTAAGTGAAAGAAGTCAGACACTAACAGACACATACTGAGTTATTTCATTCATATGACATTCTGGAAAAGACAAAATCATAGGAACAAAAAACAGACAAAAGATTGCCAGGGGTTAAGAATGGGGGGAAAGGTTTGCTTATTAAAGGCATAACACAAGGAAATTTGGGGGATAATGAAACTTTTATATCTTGATTGTGGTAGTAACTAGAAGACTTTATATGTTTGTCAAAACTTATAGAACTGTATACTAAAAAGGGTGAATTTTACACTCTGTAAATTATACCTTAAAACCAGTGAAAAAAATCCATCCCACCTAGCCAGCAAACTAGCCAGTCTGTCCTCCAGTTCTTGCCATTCATATACTTGGTCTTCAAACAATCTCTAATGTGCCAGGGTAAGAGGTCAGCCATGAAAAAGAAAAATACATGGTTCCTCCTCTCAAGGAACTGTTTCTGATGTAGGAGAAAGGTATTCAAGTAAGTATATGCAGCAGAGTATAGAAGATGCTATATATAATACAGGTAAATATCAGATACAGTGCAGGTGTAAAGGGGGCAGTGGTTAGATGGGCCTAGATTCTTGAAGGCCTAGCCTTCCAAGTTTAGAAATTTATATTTAGTTCAATATGCAATGAGAAGTGATATAATCATGTTTTAGAAAGTATAATATGACAATAATATGAAGAATGATTTAGAGTGGAGGAGAGATTAAAAGCAGGGGAGATCAATTAAAGGCTAATTACTAGTAAAATAGATATATTGCAACACACTGAGGATTTTCAGAGGGAAGGGGAGGAGGGAAGAGATCAATCAAATAACTTACATGAATGTATGCATAACCCATGAGCAGACAATAGTGGGGAGAAGGCCTGGGGAGGGGACAGGAGTGGAGAGGAGGGGACTAATGGCAGGGAGAAAGGACATCTGCAACACTTTCAACAATAAAGGTAAATTTTTTAAAAGGCTATTTACAATAGTCTAAGTAAAAGTTAATATCACTTCTCTTCTTCATTTGGAGACTACTGAGATTAGACTATGCTTTCAATTAAAGCTTGTACTGTTGATAACCTAAATGCATGTAGGCAAAAACAAAGAGAGAGCCCACAAAATTTGTCCTGATACATTTTGCTCCCAATATTCTGAGGTACTTAATGGAGGGAACTTGTTGCATTCATCATTTTATCTTCCCCAGCAACTATTATAAGACTCTAAGATTTGGAAACAGCCTAAGTGCCCATCAGCAGATGAGTGGATTAAAAAACTGTGGTACATCTACACAATGGGATACTACGCTGTGGTAAAAAAGAATGAATTCTTGTCATTTGCAACAGCATGGATGGAACTGGAGAGCGTTATGCTAAGTGAAATAAGCCAGTCAGAGAAAGATAAATACCACATGATCTCACTCATTTGTGGAATATAGAGAACAACATAGACTGATGAACAGGGACAGATCCAGAGACGGAGAAACAGCGATCAGACTGTCAATTCCAGGAGGGAAAGTAGGGGAGGGTGGGGGTAAAGGAAAGAGATCAACCAAAGGACTTGTATGCATGCATATAAGCCAAACCA
>NW_005361652.1:577594-580649 GCF_000412655.1 Myotis brandtii | reverse complement strand
GGGGGGGATGAGGACACATTTGTAATACCTTAACCAATAAAGAAATTAAAGATTTAAAAAAGAATAAAAAAAAACTCTATAGATATTAGAAGCTCTAAAAATGCTTTATAATTCTAATGAATAACTTAGAGAATGAGTGATTATTTTAAAAAATCACCTAAACTCCACAAGAGAAAATTATTATTCCTGTATGCCCAATGATGCTTGTCACTTACAGTTTTGTACACCAGTCAAGCCAGAAGGTCAAGGTTTGGAAAAATGTTTATTCCTAAATTTCTATACTGACTGCAGTGATCAGGTGGGATCAGTCTATCACATGTTCCCCCAGAAAGTCTGCTTGTTCTTTGCTTGTTCACTGCTACTTAACAACTTGCAATGACAGCGGGTAAGATTCTGTTAAAAAAAAAGCAGGCATTATAAATTCTTTCCAGTATAATACTTTTAAGGAATTGACCATTACCTCTGTCTTGGAACTTGAGAACTCCTGCTGAAAATGCCTTATGTGGGGCATAATTGAAAGCACTGATATAAGATAACCTGCTTCCTGGAATGTGTATTCTGAAAAGTTTTTACCCTGCCTTGAATCCAACAAAATAGGTCCTAAAACCAGCAGAGTTGCTGGGCTCTAAAGATTTCATAGAGCCCAAATACATGCTCTCATCGGCCCTCTAAACACCTCAAACATCACCACCTAAGAAAAACGAAGACATTTAATGAACTGGTGGGATCATTGAAGGTAAACTTGACGAGCCTCTTCTTCAAACAAACAAGAGCTTCAGGACTTCAATTTCTGCCTTTTTCCCCCCACAAAAAGCAAACATTGCTGAGCCACCTCATTGCCTCTGCTGAAAGGCTTTCTGTAGCTCCAAAGTTGACAGCCTCCAGAATATTAAACAGTCATTGACTTCTGCTCCTGAACTAGTTTTCTGTGAAGAACATGAAGTATATTGATGCTATCTGCACCCAAACTAACACAGAGAGAACTTAGGAAAAATGTGTACTTACCGCCTGCTAATTGGAAGATTGTCAGCTAAGGAAGAGTGATTTTATGGGCATTTTTTCTTTTGATGTTCCGTTAGTATTTTTCCTTGTTAAAGTTCCTATACCATATACTGCATGATTTATGGTGAAATCAAACCAAAGTAATTTTGATAGCCATAAACTAACCTTTTTTTTTGAGGTCCTGCTTGTCTCTTACCTGTTTCCTGTGACCAATATAACCATAACAGTTACCTAATTATGTTGTGAAAGAACTTAATTACTGTGTGAATCATGAGTGGTAAGCCAGCCGATTTCAGTTGTCTCAACTATGTGCTAGCGCTTTGTCACTTATTGCCAGATGCTTGTTTACTTGGAGTTATTGATCAATTTTGAGCCATGACCAGCTGCAGCTAATCCTAATGTATATAGTTAGCAGCTATGAATTTGTGACTTTGCCCCTTGGAATACAAAGGCTGCTTTTGCCCACGCCCCGGCTGACTTTAGCTTATAAAGGCAAGCCTTGGCCTCAGTAGGTGATTGTGATTATGCATTACAATGTAAGTCTTTTTATTCTTAAATTGTTTTTCAGAAGACCCAGCTTTATTTGAATTTTCAAATTTGATTCCTATTGAGAAAGAACCCATTCTGTCTGTAGTTTAAAATAAACTCAGTACCCATTTGCACTTTTAAGAACTTAACTCCTTCTTAATTTAGTAAACTGATCATAACCAGGCCCACTCTCTTTTAAAGCTCTTCTGTCATTTGTCCTACTCAGTGGCAATAACATAGATACCTATTTTACTCTTTGATTTGTTAGGCTTTAATCTGAAGGAATATTAAGTGCTTCAAAATATATCTATACAATATTTCATTATTATTATCCTTATTTTGTAGTCGAGAAAGACGAAAGAGAAACACACCAGTCAACAGCATAGTTAGAAATAACAGAGATTGGAATGGGAGAGTTGTGTGACTCTAATCTACTAAGTAGTGTGAATGGATTGGAAGTAAATCTCAAATATGTGGTCTTATCTGTAGGGCACAATTCATTAAAAACTTTTCTCTCCCAGTTTCCCCAAGTAATTTTTTTTTTTTAAAAAAAATGACATACATAAATCTCTTGTGATCACAGATTTAATTCTTTTGAAATCTTCATCCTACTAGAAATATGAAAAGGAAGGAGAGGAGATAGCATGAGACCAGATGAGTTTCCCAAGTAGATTGCCCTGATAATGGAAGATAAAAGCCCACTCATGTCCATCATTCCCTCCAGCAACTCCCCTGCCCAACTTTTCCCTGAAGCCATTCCTGCTCCCATGCCTTGGGCCCTTTCCCACTCTTATCCCATTTTAGCCATCTGGGATCCCCTCAATAATCTTCCCAAATGCAAGATAGCTATCCTGATCCTCCAGTAGCAAGCAAGTCAACACAATTTAGCTCAAAATTTCTGTATTGTCCTCCATCAATACAAGTCCTTTCTGTACCAGTTTTCATCAGTGGACATAAAACACATTTTCTGCACATAACACAGATTTTAGGTACTCCTCTCCACACTCTCATGTGAGCAAGTGTGTACAACTAAGATGTAGACATATATAAATGGTAATGAAGCACTTGACTAAATAGTACTAGTATACTCCCATAATCTTTGTTATAGAGGACTTTTGGTGCTGCTCAGCAAAAAATCAGGGCCCTCTAATGAGGGGTTTATTAGTGTGCTAACATATGTTACTAGATGTGGCTGAAAAACACCCATTCTTTCCACATTGTAATAATATCCTCATTATCTATGTGGAAAGGCAGTACAGAAAATGATGTAGAATTTGGAGTCATACTCCCATGTGAATTTCACTTCTGCCACTTACTGTGTGACCTTTGGCAAGATACTTCACCTTTCTGAGCCTCATTTTCCCCATCTGAGAAATGGGAATCCATATATATAAAAAGCCAGCGACCAGAAAGCCGTAAGGACTGGAACAACCGGTTGCTATGATGCCCACTGCAGCCAGCGAACCAGCCCGATCAGGAGGTGGGGCCATCGGCCAACCTCCTGTGGCCCCTCCCCCCAGCCGTC
>NW_005361652.1:569862-577405 GCF_000412655.1 Myotis brandtii | reverse complement strand
CCAACTGACCATGGCCCCTCCCCACAGCTGGCCTGGCCCTGATCAGGCCCAGGCCAGCTAGCCAACCTCCCGCTATCTCCTCCTCCCGACAGGCCCTGCCCTGATCCACCCCGATTGGGGCCGGGCCGGCCAGACCCACCCATGCACGAATTCGTGCACTGGGCTAGTTATTATATAATAGAATTTTATTATCCATTGTAAGAATCAAATGATATCATTAATACATGTGAAGTGCCTGACACATAGTAGGTTATCAATACATGTTTCCTTCCTACCTCTACTTTTTTAAAATATGTTTTTATTGATTTTAGAGAGAGGGAGAGATAGAAATATCAATGATGAGAGAGAATCATCTATCAGCTGCCTCCTGCATGCCTTTACTGGGGCATGTGCCCTGATAGAATCCACTGTAACCTCCTGGTTCATGGGTCGACACTCAACCACCAAGCCACACAGGCCAGACCCTACCTCTACTTTTGAAGATAGTGTTGTATAGAGTGGAAAGTGCTACAATGGGAAGAGTGTAGTTTTGTACTAAGACGTGGGGTCAAATTCTAAATCTGTCATTACCTTGGGTGACCTCAACAAGTTTCTTAACCCGAGCCTCAGTTTCTTCTTCTCTAAGATGCAGTATATAATACTTATGTCCTAGGTATTAGTACCTGGCCCACAGTAGATCTCAATGTTAGCTATTAATATTATGGATATGAAAAAATTCTTCTTAATTTCACAGATAGCAAACTTCTGTTTTAAAGCCACTCTCTGAAACTCTGTCTTTTCTTTTCATGAAAGTTTCTTTTTAAAAATCCCCTGTTTTCTAATGGTTGTATACCCACTTGAGCTGGCTGGGTTTCCTTGCATTTACAAGTGATGTTATATTATTTGAAAGCTTGTTGCAGCATCATATTTAACTTTTTGCTTTGTTTTCTTTGACTGTTCTCTCATTGCACACTCCCATCATTTTCTTCTTGGTATTTGTAGAGCAGCTGCTTAGAGTGAAAATTTATTGTCATCCCTTCTCCACACATTCTCTACACCTATTTTGTCCAGCTGTGTAGCACAGCATTGCTTAGATGCCAGGACAATAGTTGTCCTAGATGGTGCCTTGCCATTTATTTAATAGTAAGAATCCATATGTGATGTCTCATTTCTTGCAGAGGTCTGTCTCTGCACCTCTGCAGAAACTCAATGTGACTGGAAACTTAATCGGCCACAGTGGTATCCTGCTGTTACTTCTGCTGGATGCTGCTCTGTTTGTCAGTTCATCATTAGCGCACTGCTCAGGACAGCTTTCTGTTCAGTATTGCTTATACAAATGTTTGGCAGGGATAGCCATTGTGGTAGGATTTGAGGAATTCAAAAAGAATCCTGGCCCAAATATATCTCCCTCGCTGGTCACAGTGCCTGAAATGCATACAAAAAACATTTCACTCGAACTTTGTTTCTTTGGTATAAGGCAATGTTGAAGTGCAAATGCCACTCTCCCGAGGCAAGGTATTGAATCACTCACTATTCAGCTATTAATACTTACAGTCAGAACTGCATTAGAATCCTAATTTGATTACAAGCTATATGATCTTAGGTAACTTGCTACTTCTCTCTAATCCCCTCTTCTGAAATTTGAGATAATGACCAATGGTTGTGAGAATCAACTGAGATGATGCATGTAAAGCACACAATAAATGCTCAATGAGCAGTAGCTGTTCTTAGCCTTAGGTACAGAAGGATCCTGAGGGAATACATCTAGGACTAGTAAATTTGGTTTGAGGGCCAGGAATCAGGTGAGGTCTGTCTGGTACAGGGAAACTGCTCAAAGCAAAGACCCTGATGGGGTGGTGATACAGCCAGGAAATAGCATGGAAACTCTGGGGACCCTGGGTAGGAAGAGTTGGGTGGGAGGAAGAGGGAGGACCAAAACAAAGACAAACAATACTTACATGAACTTTCCAACAAGAAAAGTATAGTATTACTCAGGATTTAATGCTTTGTGAGGTAGTAATCTCTGATACCAGGAATGTTCAAGCAGAGGTTCGATGCTGGCTACCCATCTCTGGGGAAAGCCAGAGAGTTACCCAGACAAATCTCCATAGAGTGGAAGGACATTGACAGAGTCTGGTTTGTAAGCTTTGAACTTTGATTGGTAGTATAACCAGAGACTGGGATCCTGGAGACTGACTCACACTTAAGTAAATTCACAAAATACCAATATATAAGCCAGAATACTAATTGATTAATTTATAATGAGAAGTATAATTCCAAGTGGACCCCATACTAGTGTTTGCCCATCAGTACATTATCTCCCTGTAGGCATATTTACATGAGGAGCTAAATACTAATAAGAAGGTTGCTTGGTAAGGATGAATTCATAGCAAGGGGAGTTCATGAGGTAATTTTAATGGTTAATAGTCTGGTACCTCCATCTCCACAATTGAGAAAGACCTCCAGAATAGTACTGAGGATATTAGCTTCCTCACTAGTCTCTCTGTGTCCTGTCTTGCCCTTAATATAATCCAGAGGATCTATTTAGTCCTAAATCTGATCATATTCCTTTGTTCCACATACTTTAATATAAATTCATAATTTTAAACTCATCATTACAAAAAGTTTAAAATATGGAGAAAATTTCAAAAATAATACATTGAGCACTTATATACCCATCATCTGGATTTAATAATAATTCTTTTGCCATATTTACTTTATGTGTGTGTGTCACGCATGCACGCGCTCAACTGTGTTTGTATGTGTATTGAGTTCACACTCTTTAACATAGTTTTCTACACTTTTCATGTTCTGGCATAACCTACTTGACCAGTGTTACTTTCCTTGGCTCCCTCTTTGCAACTTATATGCCCACCATACCTAACTACTGAATGTTAGTTCCCTGGATGTTTCCTGTTGTTCTTATGTAATATACTATTGCCTATGCCTGAATATCCTTACTCTCTTTGCTTGATTAACTTTATTTGTTCTAAAAGACTCAGCCACACCCATGTTGCCATAGCATCCAATGTTTTCTCCAGTCATAACATTTATTACACTGTACATTATTGTCTGTTTACCTCTTTGACTTTCCTACTAAACTGTGAACTCATTGAGGGCAGGGACTGTTTCTTTTGTCTCTGTATACCCATACCTCTCCAGTGTCAGGTGTTCAGTAATCATAAAATCCACCAACTGCCTACAAGAGAGTTCTACCTAATTATATCATAGATACCTGAAAATCAATTTGTCTACACTGGACTCATCTCCCCCTCCTACACATTCTATAAATTTAAAACCTTCTTCCTGATTAATCAAGTGTCACCCAGTCTTCCAAACCAAAGCTTCAGAGACATCCCTAACTCTTGTCTCTCTTTTATAACCCAAACAAGTCCTATTGATTCTACATCCAAAGTACATTCCCAATTTATCTATATATCTTCATTTCCACTACCTGTTTATCCAGGCCACCTTCATCCCTTACCTGGAGCACTGCCAACAACCTTCTATCTGGACTCCCTGTTGCTACTCTTTTTCCCTCCAATCTATTGTATACAGAGAAGCCATAATGATCTCTAAAATTCATATCTAATTATATATTACTCCCCTTTTAA
The DNA here is from genome assembly GCF_000412655.1 of Myotis brandtii. Classification (NCBI taxonomy): domain Eukaryota; kingdom Metazoa; phylum Chordata; class Mammalia; order Chiroptera; family Vespertilionidae; genus Myotis; species Myotis brandtii. Next base: position 573,812 of record NW_005361652.1, on the reverse strand, counting down.
ACCCTGGTCATATTACTGCTTGCTTTTGGATAAAGTCCAAACTCCCTAGCTTTACCCAAAGGACGCTCAAGAACTGACCCCCGTGGACCTCTACAACTTTATCTCTTGTGCTCTGGGTTGTATCCAACCATATTGTTTATAGAGCCTGTAGTGTTTGTTGCTACCCAACATTTTCAGTTTCATGCCTCAATACTTTCCCTTCTATGCCTAGAAAAGCTAACCTTCTCAAAGTCAGCACAGGTATAACCTCCTCTGGAAAGCTTTTCCTTATTTTCCAGTGGGTTAGGCTCCTCTTCTCTTTTATTACCCACTACTGCCCTATGCATACCTCTATCAGAGCACTTACACTATGTACATGTAGCACTCTATTCGGCAATCACAAGTTTGCTTGTTGGTTTCATCAAAGTTAACTTTTTGAAAACAGAATTCATGTCTTATTTTTTTACCCCAATGCTTAGCTCATGGCCGGTATACAGTAGATGTGCAATAAATATTTATTTTTTAAAAAAGAAATAAAGAATGTTAACAAACTTCATTTTTGTAGGTACTTTACAAAAATATTTCTTTTCTTTTGAACACATTGTTTCTTCAAATTACAATATGGTTGATTGTCATACAGGTAATATTGATTGAATTTTGAGAGCTCTTCACTAACAAATTCAGACAATTTCTGGAATTGTACTATTTCTGAGAGGTGGCTGATCCTACCATTTTCTTTTCCCTAGTTAATTTTTATCTTAGAGATTAACATCATTAATAGATACGAGTGCCATGCTATTGGCCCCATATACCTACCCCTGTGATATCTAAAGTACATTTCAATTCCTAGGGTTCATGCCCATTTATTTGGATTCTAGGTGCTATTTGATTATGATATTAACTTTCCACTAGGTCCGTGGTCAGCAAACTGCGGCTCGCGAGCCACATGCGGCTCTTTGGCCCCTTGAGTGTGGCTCTTCCTAAGCCTTAGGAGTACCCTAATTAAGTTAATAACAATGTACCTACCTATATAGTTTAAATTTAAAACATTTGGCTCTCAAAAGAAATTTCAATCATTGTACTGTTGATATTTGGCTCTGTTGACTAATGAGTTTGCTGACCACTGCACTAGGTTTATCTCAAGCTATAAAAGTATGAAGTGCAAATTGTCACATGCTTAATTTTGGGGAATAATATTGATTAAGTAAATGTTGGGCCGAGACTGAGGGGAGTGATTGGTCAGGAATTTAACAAATGTTGGACTGGATAAAGTAAATTATATTTCTTTGGACTGAAAAAGTTACTAAAGCTGAACATTCTGAACATCATTTTCTCTGATTATTACCTCAAAGTAACAACTTTAAGATTATTTTAAAAGTATTATGTCCCTGAACCTGCTTAAAAATAGTATTTAACAGATATAATTTTTACATTCTGCTTAGTACTGTCTCAAGTGCTTTACACATGTAAACTCATTTAACCATCTGAACAACTCTAAGAGGTAGGTACTATTATTATCCTCATTTTACAGATGATGGAGACACTGAGACACAGAAAAATTTCTCCAAGGTCAAAAGTTATCTGAAACCAGATGTATTAATTAGGTTTAATCCAATGCATATTTATTGAGCACCCACTAAATGTAATAACCAACAGAGTGCATAAAAATTGTACACTTAAAGTTAGGAGAAATGATAATGCAATAGTGTCATGAGTGAATTGTCAAGGTGAGTCACACTTCTTTTAGTTAGTGGTTAATGAAGAAAGATGATGTAGTTAATGTTATGAATTTTACAGACATATCTATTTGGATAAACTTGGTTTGTGGACGACAAAGAAAAGAGTCTTAGTTGACATGTGTGAAAACGGAATTCTCTTTTTGAAGACTCAGATTACTTTTAGAAGGGGTCTCTATGCAGTATATTTCACATGGGGTAAGGGTAAGAGGGAAATACACAGGTATGACGCTTGTTTGGAGCAGAATGTGTGTGTGTGTGTGTGTGTGTGTGTGTGTGTGTGTGTGTGTGTGTTAATGCGCTTTTCCTGCCTCTCCCTTCCTCTTGAGACTCAATAAAGGGCCTGCCCACAGCACCACCCAGTTACCCAAATTCTCTTTACTAGCACTCAGAACCTTCGGATCTGCGCTTTTTAGAAGTACTTTCACATTCTGGCACCTTAAGCCTGAAAAGCTTTTTAGGCAAATGTTAGGATGAAAAATGTGCTATTGAAAAATCAAAACAAACTCGAATGCTATCAAAGAGCTTTTTTAATTTAGCAGATTCTAGCTCCTCACCTGTCCATTTTGTCTAAAACCACGCGACACACCTGGCTACACAGCCTCAGTTCCTACTCTGTCCATACTGTTACCCTTTTAAGAGGGGGATCCCGCAGTGTCCTTTCCTCCTCCCAGCCACCTCTACCCCCAGTCGGCTGGGCGGAGCTTCGTGCCAAAGCCCCAGAGCCCTACGCGGCCGCAGCGAAAGCGAAGAGTACTGGAGCGGCGACAGGCTGCTTCTGCGGCAGCGTCTACTCAGAGGATACGTGCCTCTGGGCTGGAACGGAGCTCGCTGCTCGCGCAAGTGTCTCCCCGCCCCTCCCCACCTGGCGCGCACCTGGTCAAGGCCTAGGTCCTGCCGCCAGCTAGGAGGGCGCGTGTCACGGGCCCTAGAAAACCGCAGAGCGCGCGCGCCATGGGGCCACCGCCCGGGGCCGGGGTCTCCTACCGCGGTAGCTGCGGCTTTTCCCGGTTGCTGGCGTGGTGCTTTCTGCTGGCCCTGAGTCCGCAAGCCCCCGGCTCCCGGGGAGCCGAAGCTGTGTGGACCGCGTACCTCAACGTGTCCTGGCGGGTTCCGCACACCGGAGTGAACCGCACCGTGTGGGAGCTCAGCGAGGAGGGCGTGTACGGCCAGGATTCGCCACTCGAGCCAGTGGCTGGGGTCCTGGTACCGCCCGACGGGCCAGGGGCTCTCAATGCCTGTAACCCGCACACGAATTTCACGGTGCCCACGGTCCCGGGGGACTGGGGACGCAGCGTTCATGTCTCTTGGTTGGCCCTCATCCAGCGCGGAGGGGGCTGCACCTTCGCAGACAAGATCCATCTGGCTCAAGAGAGAGGGGCGTCTGGAGCCGTCATCTTTAACTTCCCAGGGACCCGCAATGAGGTCATCCCCATGTCTCACCCGGGTGAGTGCAGCTACTAAATTGTGCCTTTTCAAACCCCTTCCAAGGCCAGTTTCTCTTATTTTCCTCGATGCTCTCCTCCTCCTCTCCCTTTGCTCCGAAAGAAAACCAGTGCCCGTTCCGTCCCCACGGAATAAAACAGGGGCCTCTTCTCTTGGCGATTTACCCTGCCTTGGGGGTTGGGCGGAAAAACCCTTTACAATTTGTCTCTCCCTTAGAAAAGGGTAAGACAAACAGAATGCGGAGGCTGGCAACTGGAGGAGTGTTGGGGCTCTTTGTGTCGCCTTTACCTGGTGTTTCACAAGGGTGCCTTGCATTGGATTAATTGGTGGTGGACATTGGTTTTGAAATGTCTTGGGAGAAGGCTTCCTGAAAATCCCTTCCTCACTCTTTTCCTGTTTAACAACCTCAGGCCTGCAGCAGATTTTCCCCTCGCCTCTCCCTGTTTTTCTCTTCGTGTTTCCTAGTATCAGGTACAAAGATTGTGTTACTGTGCCCTGTTAACCTCATTGCAGTTTTGGTGGCAACTTTGCTTTGCTCTTGGGCTCTTCTCTGCCCAGGGGTCTCAGGGCCCAAGTGTTTGTTGGTATCAGTGCTTTCTTTTGCCTTTGAAAAGTGACAAAAGAGGTGATTAATGTTATTGAAAAAAGAAGAGGTTTATGCATAAGGATAGCAAAAGCCTAGACTTTGGGAAAAGTAGTCAAAGTGGGTCTTTAATTTCTGGAGATGATGTGGGTTACAATTTTTCCCTCTGCAGTTATCCTTCCAGAAACCTTTTCCTTAATTGTAAT
>NW_005361652.1:546847-569746 GCF_000412655.1 Myotis brandtii | reverse complement strand
GATCTTAGCCCAGAAGACAAAGAAACAATTTTCGGAAGAAAAAGGAAGAGACATAAAGACATAATAGCAATATATCACAGTTGTTGACAACTGGGCCTCAAGTCAGGCCTTGGAATTCCGGTTCCATTGCTTACTAGTTCTGTGACCTTGGACAAGTTATTTGAAGTCTGAGTCTGATTTCCCTCAACAATTAAATGGGAAAGAACTAAGAACTACTCCCATAGGTTTGCCTTGAGGATGAAATGAAATAAGGCCTATAAAGACACAACATCTTTCTCAGTCAAGTTTAGCTAATAGGATTAGCCTTTTAGGAGTTACTGGAGAAATGAATCTATTTATTTAAGTACTTACAGGGATTTTTGTGTGTTTTTTATCCTAAAACATTGTGTCTAGCACTCCCTAGAGAGCACTTGAATTGAGTGCCTGGGTGGCTTAATGGAAAGAAGACTGAACTGGAACTCAGGAGATTTTAGACTCTTCTTTGCTTCTACCAGCTTTATAACCTTGTACTAGTTACTTTGTCAAATGGTAGAGGTAGGAGTTGGAAGCCAAGTTGGCAGAGTGTGCTGAGACAACAGTGAACTAGATGAACTCTAATATTCCTTCCTGTGATTCCTTCCTGCTGTGATTCTTAGATTTTATATTGATTAAAGGAGCAACTGTATCTCTCTTGGTTGATAGTTCATTGATTAGAATGAAATTACTCTTTTTCTCTTTTTTCCCTTGTACTTTTTTATTGTTGACACTACTTTAGTTGTCCCCCATTTCCCCCCTCCACCCAGCCCCTGCCCACCTTGGTCTTCGCATTGAATTTATTGGGGTGACATTGGTTAATAAAATTATAAAGGTTTCAAGTGTATAGTTCAATAATACATTATCTGTATAATGTATTGTGTGTTCATCACCTGAGTCAAGTCTCCTTCATCACCATTTATCCCCCCCTTTACCCTCTTCTACCACCCCTACCCCCTTTTCCCTCTGGTAATCCACCATAATGTTGGCTGTCTGTGAGTTTTTTGTGGGTGTTTTTTGTTTTTGTTTTTTACTTACTCTTTTCTTAAAAGCTAATAAAAATGAAGAATAAGAACTTGGTAAATTTTAAAGTCCTTACATTTTAATTGGCTACTTAAATGCAAGGGTTTGACTTTGTCTCCTCCAAATGAGATTTGCTTGCATAAATTATTTGGAATTGAAGAGTAGTCTTTAATTAAAGAGTTTCTACTTAAACTATTTTCATCCTAATTCTGTTAAGGATATAAGCTTAATATTTATCTGATAGTTTTAGGGGTAATAAAATTAAATTTTGTTGCACTACCACTGTGTGCCCAGCACTCTGCATACACCTTGGTTTCTAAAGTGCTGAATTTTGGATAGCAGACTGCCTTGTTGGCAGAGAAAGGGTGGAGGACAAAAAGAAGTAGCGGTGGAGGAAACGTGGACAAGAAATGGCAATGTGAGCCCATCTGGTGTTGCTCAGTGGTTGAGTGTCAACCTATATACCAGGAGGTCAAGGTTGGATTCTTGGTCAGGGCATATGCCCTCATTGCCGGCTTGATCTCCAGTGTGGGGTGTGCAGGAGGCAACCGATCTATGATTCTCTCTCATCATTGATGTTTCTATCTCTCTCCCTCTCCCTTCCTCTCTGAAATCAGTAAAACTATATTTTTAAAAAAGAATGTGAATCAAATTCTGGATTTACCATACAATAGCTTTGTGTCCTTAGTCAGATTATTTAACTTTACTGAGTCTCAGTTTCCCTATCCATAAGATGGCGATAATATTTACATTGCTGTGATTATTAATGATAACATGTGTAAACTACCTAGCAGATAATAAACACTCAAAGTTAATTATGATAATAAGTTGATGCTAACAAGATGTAAAAAAATAACATACAAATATATGATTATGCAACTGTTAGTTTGAAGACATGAAAACACTGGGAATCTAATCATGGCTGTTTTGCTTCAGAATACTATCCTATATAATAAAAGCCTAATATGCAAATAGACCGAACTGGTGGAACAACCGGTCGCTATGACGCACACTGACCACCAGGGGGCAGATGCTCCACGCAGAAGCTGCCCCCTGGTGGTCAGTGCGCTCCCACAGGGGGAGTGCCATTCAGCCAGAAGCCAGGCTCATGGCTAGTGAGTGCAGCAGCGGTGACAGGAGCCTCTCCTGCCTCTGCTGCAGGCAGGTGGTAAGGAGCAAGGAGTCCAGGACTGCAAGAGGGCGCAGCCCTCCCCCCACCCAATGCATGAATCTCGTGCACCAGGTCTCTAGTATAGAAATAAAGCCCTAAATGTTGATCACTTAATTAAATTACATCCAGAAAGGTATTTTAATACTTTAAAGATTTCTTATTATCTGAGATTATGACTATGGCAAAGTTTACCATTAGACTAATTAGCTATAAAAAAGCTAACTGGTTCCTTGAGGTATGGAATCACATTTATCTCTTGAACTCCTGGAGAAATTACTTTTCAACATGGGGGACAACACTCTTTCACGTGTATTGTTGAACATTTGGCAAAGTGCTATTTCTCATTTGTTTTGCTCATTCCTGAGATAAATCCTAGGGTTCATTGTAATCTCTGGTCAAAAACGACCTATGTTGGATCTTAGTGGCAGAGAGGTAGTACTGAGGTTTAAGTGTTGATTATTTCAATATGTATTGCTATGAATTGCACAAGGGTCACCAAATGTGGAAAAGCCAGTGTTGTCTTCTTTGTTCACAAAATCTCTCTTCACCCACTATCACAGGGGACTGTGCTTAAATTGTTTGATCTTTGAGTTTATGCTGAGCATCCACACTCTTACCTATTACAATCCTATGACCATGAAGACCCATTTGTTCCAAGACAACAGAACTAATTGGTTTAGTTCTGGCTTAGAACTGTTTTTAGAATAGTTGCTTTAAAACTGTTGTTTATCAGAGAGAAATTCCACTATGTAAGAGCAATTGATTAGAAAAATGAGGCTGTTTTTATGTATACTGACATTTTACAAAAGGTAAGCTGTAGCTTTGTATCAACGCATGCAGTTTATTTCTGTATAGTATTATTTGGGTTGCAAAGTATTCAGAAAATCCTGATTCACACAGATAATTGTAAATGATATACATTTATTAACAGCTTGCCTTGCTATCTCTCAATATTTTTCAGTCAAATTGATCCAGAAACCTGGAAGAAATTAAGAGAATATTTTGGTTTCAAAGTTTAATTACTATTCATATTTCTTAACTACGAAAATAAGATAAGAAGCAACCCAAACTTAGACTAAGCACTAATGCCTTCTAAAATGTAGGATTGTCACAATGAGACAAGGTACACATGTTTTTTGTTATTGTGCAACTAATTGTTCTGCTTTCACCATGCAGATGGGTCTGAACTTTGCATGCTGTCTAATTTAGCACATCCCACAGGTTCAAATGGTGTAGATACTTGCTTGTCAAATTTTCCTTGAGTCAACATGTGCAGGCATAAGTTTATTGAAAGATCTGTGTAGAGCTACAACCTTCATAACCCATAACACATTTATAAGAACTTGAAACATATTCAAAGGTATGGCAGGAGAGGCATCATTTCTGAGCACTGTAAGAAAGTGTATGAACTAAGTAGTTTAAGTTAATTATTGGGTAGAAAACAGTTGCTTCTATATAATGTTGGAAGACAGTAGAGCATATTAAGAGGTTGGCTCTGTCAATTACTATTCTTAAAATCTTAGACCATTATTTTACTTCTCTAAGTCTCAGTTTTCTCCTATGTAAGATGGGCATAATAATAAACTTGCCTTATAAAGTTGCTGTTATTAAATGAAATAATACAGATAAAGTGTTTAAGACAGTTACTGACATATAGGAAATTGCTATAATTTTTTATCACAGTTAACATAGTTAAATGTATTTAGAAAATGAAAGTAGAATCTGTTTGTAGTACACAATTTGAAAATGAATGGCCGAGAGTACTTCAAAGTCTACATTACCTGAAATCCTAAATTTAACTCTTTTTTGTTATTGTTGTCAATCCTCACCCAAGGATATTTTTTCCATTAATTTTTTCCATAGAGAGAGAGATTGGGAGGGGGAGAGAGAGAAAAACATCAATGGGAGAGAGATGATGTGAGAGAGACACATCTATTGGCAATTGGTGTGGGACAGGGAGCCTGTAACAGAGGTATGTGCCCTTGACAGGAACTGAACCCTGACCCTTCACTCCGTGGTTGACATTCTAACCACTGAGTAAACCAGCCAGGGCCTAAATTTAACTCTTTAGGAATAGGGTGAATAGACTGAATTCCTTACAAGAAAATGATCTTTTGATCCACCTGTGTTTGTCATTGTTTTCGCAAATAACTGCTTCTCCTTCAATCTCCTACCAATTTTTTTTTCTATTCACAAAGACTTTGGGATAGTATTTTATGCTGACTTATCACTACCCAATCCCTTCTCACCCACTTGATATTTATTTTTTATTCTGTTTTCTTTTCTAGGAATTTGACTTTGAAAAGAATCCTTTTTAGTATTGTGAGAGGTTCAAAAGAGGATGAGAGGGGATTGAGTGTGATAATTTACCAAAGTAAAGTACCATTCCTAAATCTGTTTCCAAATACATCCTTTTTGATATCTCTGCAGTATTGTATTGATACTATTGACCACTCCTTTGAAATCCTCTCCCAAGCAGTATCTGACTTTTCATGCCTCTCATTTGTTTCATTTTTATTACTTTACTAGTGGCCTGGTACACGAATTCATGCACATTGAAAGGAAATTAATTAGAAGAAAGATTCGTGCGTTAATTACGTTACTGCAAAAAATTACATGTCAAAATAGTATATATAATATTTATATATCTATAAGCCTAATTGACCAAATGACCAAATGACTAGTCGACCAGTCGCTATGACACACACTAACCACCAGGGGACATATGCTCAATGCACAGGATCGGGCTCCCTCCTGTCTGGATCGGACCTTCAGGGATTGGGCTCCCTCCTGTCTAGATAGGGCCTGTGGGGATCAGGCCAAAACTGGCTATCCGACATCCCCTGAGGGGTCCTGGATTGCGAGAGGGTACAATCCGGGCCAAGGGTCTCCACCGGTGCACGAATCCATGCACCGGGCCTCTAGTAGTAGTATAAAACACGTATGCAATTGGCACCAGCGAGAGCTTTATATGTATCATGCATGCATGAGTCAATGTTTATTTCTAAATTGCTACTGCATGGCATATGTACCCGCCGGTTGGACGGTCGGATGGATGTACAGTCAGTCACTTAGCCTTATATATATATAGATTAACTCATTCATTTAACACCTCTTCTTCCTTGCATTCAAAACTAGGCCCTCAACATTTCCCCCTCCAATGAATAAGTGCCACACCAGTTGATTCTATCACTTTAAATCTTTTAACATATGTTCCCTTCTTTTCTGCAACTGTTACTACTCTGCTTTCAGTTCCTATGTCTTCTCTTAGGAACATATGCTTAATCTCCTAATTTAATTGGTCTCCCTGCCTTCAGTGGTTACTTCCCTCCAGTTCTTCTTCTACATTGCCACTGGTACACACCTTTCATCACATATATGCCATTGTTCAAAATAGCATTACTTATAAATTTGGACTACATTTCCCAGAAGAATCTTAATGTAGTCCCAACCTACTTTTAAAGCTTTATATACCTCTTCTCTCATGTTGATCCCTGCATTTTTTCTCTTCTTTCCATTATCATTTCTTTGCCTGTACTTCTGCTTTTGCTTACATATTCTTTTCTTCCCAGCTCTGCTGGTCAAAACTTACTCAACCTTCAAAACCCAACACAAATGTCGCCTTATCTGTGAAGTATTTCTCAATTCCTTCTCTTCCTCTTCCCACCACAGCCCACATCAAAACCAAAATAATTTTTTTCTTTTCTCCCTTAGTACTTCATCTCTAGTGGTTTCTTTTTTCCTACTTGGTCATGATCATTTTAATATTTTATTAATTTTCATATTTCCTGCTGAAATATTTGTACTGTAAGTGCTTGGTAATGTGGGTGGAGTTGCCTTAAATATATATCCATGAATTCCAGAGGTTCATAAGCTTCATTAGAAAAGTATCTAATGGAAGGGGATCGAAGTTCAATTTATTAACACATTGTGTACCGCATAGAAATCTCTAAGACATATGCCAGGGACCGCACGTTTTTGGGCAAACTGCACATTATTTAAATCATCATAATGCACTTTAGGTGTTGTTTTTCAATAATTATAACATTTTTATTTACAAAAACAATTAAACAATTAAACAATTAAAGTTCCTAGTACTTTTTTAATGTATGGTACTGCGTAAAACATTTTCCTCTATGAAGAGGGACCAAACAAAATTTACATAAGTATCTAGATTCGCTCCTTTTTCCATGGGCGTGAAAAACGAGAACACTCGTGAGCGGTCCTTAACAGATGGCACGCGAAACACGAGAAAACTCCTGAGCGGTACGAAATGTGTTAAGCATTTATCAAGTATATATTGTATGCTATGTACTGTGCTTCTTGCCTGAATACCCAAAATAATTAATGTAAAGTAGGAGAAATAAGAATATACAAATATTTCAAGAATGCAAGTTTCCTAATTTTTATGGTGATCACCATCATGGGCCAGTTGATGGGTTTCAAATGGCAAAATGACTTGGGTAACAAAGAAATAGTGACAATGAATTTTTACATTGAACTTTTCCCATTTTATTTTGGATAGAGGCCCAATGCACGAAGATTCGTGCAAGAATGGGCCTTCCTTCCCCTGGCTGCCAGCACTGCCTTTGCTCTGGCCGGAGACGCTCTCTCTGGCCTGGAGCTGCCTTTCCACCTTCCCACGCTGCCCAGAGGCCCGGATTGGCTGGGGCAGTGTGGAACGCCTGTGTTGTCACCATGGCAACAATGCAAGGGTCCCACCCCACCCGTGGCCACATGGCGCCTGCGTATGCAAATTAACCCGCCAGCTTTGTTGGGTTAATTTGCATACTCACTCCTGATTGGCTGGTGGGTGTCGCGAAGGTATGGTCAATTTGCATCTTTCTCTTTTATTAGTGTAGATGTTTTAAAATTTTTATTTACACCAACATTCAATTTATGTCTCCAATTAAAATGCTTCCCTTGAACATGTTGATGAATAAGGAATTCTATTACATAAAAACCTTAAATAAATATATAGTTTGGTAAGCAAATTGTTTTTCTAAGCATATAAATAAACTTTTATCCCCCCCCCCACCCCAGTCCCTGTAAAATATCTGTTATCTTGTATAGAATACTATTTTTAATCTCTGTTCCCAGGCTTATGGAGGAAATAGAGGAGAGTACCAAAGACATTTTCTAAGTTATTTTCTATTATAAAATTAATTATGCTTCTTGCAGTAAACTTAGAAAATACAAAAACAAGTTTAAAAATAAAAATAAAAACTATGCATAATTCCACAGAGGTAGTACCATTAATATTTCTTCCTGTCTCTTTTTCCATGTCTAGGTATATTTTTGTATCCTACTTTTATCTTAATGATTATTTATTTCATGAGTATTAATGTAGTATTAAGAAAATAGGTATAATTTAAGTTGCATAGATATAACCATTTTAGCATTTAGGAGTGTTTTTGTTGTCATTTTCTTCTTTTTTTCTGCATACATATTATTTAAAGAATTATATACTATACTAGAAGCCTGGTACATGAATTTTGTGCACAGGGGGGGTGGTCCCCTCAGCCCGGCCTGCACCCTCTCCAATCCGGGACCCCTTGGGGGATGACCAACTGCCGGTTTAGGCCTGATCCCCAGGATCGGACCTAAACCCACAGTCGAACATCCCTCTCACAATCCAGGACTGCTGGCTCCTAATCGCTCACCTGCCTGCCTGCCTGGTTGCCCCTAACTGCCTCTGCGTGCCAGCCTGATCACCCCTAACTGCCCCTGCTGTTGGCCAGGTCGCCTCCAACTGCCCCCTCCCTTCTGGCCTGGTTGCTCCTAACTGCCCTCCCCAGCCAGCCTGGTCGCCCTGAACTGCTGTCCCCTGCCTGGTTGCCCCCAACTGCCCCCCTCGCCAGCCTGGTCACCTCTTACTGCCTCCCCTGCCGGCCTGGTCGCCCCAAACTGCACCTCCCCTGCTGGCTTGGTCACCCCTCACAGCCCCCCTGCTGGCCTGGTTGCCCTACGCAGCCTGCTTATTCAGTCATTTGGTCACCCCTCACGGCCCCCCCACTATCCTGGTCACCCCACACAGCCTGCTTGTTCAGTCATTTGGTCATCCCTCATGGCCCCTTTGCTGGCCTGGTCACCCCACACAGCCTGCTTGTTCAGTTGTTTGGTCGTCCCTCACTAACCTCCCTGCCGGCCTGGCCGTAGGCAGCCATCTTGTGAGGGTGTGAGGGTTAATTTGCATATTACCTATTTATTATATAGGATATACAGTTTGATATGCTGCTTGTGATTGTAAGCATTTCCCCATGTAATTAAAAATAGAAAGAGGGTTCTCTTACTAGTATAAGTTGAAGGTGGTAGTCTTTGACTAGAGGCAGTTTGAACATCTCTTCCAAAAAGTAACAGGGAGCACAGAATTGTTGACATGTAGTGGTGTGAATTAGAACATTTAAAACAAAAATATGCACCAGAGAGTTTTACATAAAAATATACTTACTAGCCATAAATTTTATGTGGTCTAACCCACATGCAGTGCCTATTGTGGCCTCGGTCTTTTGAAAGTTTTGATCACCATTTTACTTTAGTTCCTTTTCTCCCATGAAATTCCTACAGTTTACAAATGAGATTTGCACCCAGTTTCTGTTTTGCTTGGTTAAGTAACACCTCATTGACTAAAATGGCTTTTCTTTTTCATGATGGTCACTGAACTGTAAACTATTGTTGGGGTTTTCCCTAAAGGGTACTTGATAGGGTACCGCAGGTATTGCTTAGCCATGAATACTTTTTTGTATATGTAAATTTAATTGAAGCATAAATACGTACCATAAAATTCAGAAATCATTAGTGGATAGCTCAGTGAATTTTCACAAAGTGAACACACTTGTGTAACCAGCATCTCGATCAAGAAATAGAACAGTACCAGAATCTCAGAAGACTACTGCACACACCAAGATGAAGAATTTTTGAAGCAGCCCAATTGTCAACTTTGCCTCCTGAGGGAATGATGTCTTGCAGCATGTGGTAGGAGCCTAGTCACCCACGAAAACAGTCATCTTCACTGCATTGAAGCTAGTTAACTATCGTGATCCTCAGCTACATACTATAGGGAATTATTTCTAACCATAGAGTACATGCACTTTTGATGTGCTTACTAAGCAAGTTCAGAGTTGCCACATTTTGATGTTAACACCAACTTTGAAGCCCTTTGGGCAAAGCAGAGCACAAAGGCTTTTTGTTATTAATTCATTTTTTGTTCTTTTTCTTTATTGGCTCTATGTATGTCTTCCTATTATAGTGGTATATAGTTAATTACTGCTTGAATTTATCAGTAGGCTTATTACAATATTGATTTCTTTCAAAAAGAAAATTTGGTGATTCATTTCTAACTTGATGGAGGCTGTTATATTCACAACCTAGTTGTGATTTACTTGGTTTTAATGCTTGAATGCTCAAGTTAGATATAAATCAGTGATTTTCAAAACCCTATCTAACCCTATTTATTTTTATCTTTTTTGAAAGACAATGGTACTAGAACTCACTTGATATATGTGTACTGGTATATGTTTTTCTCAAGATATTAATCACTATCATTTCAGATAAAATGTTGAAGTAGCTTAGGTAAATGCTGCCTAAAACTAAAAAGTCTTAACTTTTAAAAAGAAAATGCACCAAAATATTACCCTTGATTATTCCAGGTTGGTGAAATATGGGTGATTGTTTTTCTCTGATTATTTTTTTTTTTGTATTTTCTGAACGTTCTATAATGAATAACCTTTATACTTATAATTAGAAAAACCAGTTATTTAAAAAAATACTCCTATAATGTTAATAAATCTTAAAGAAAGCATTAATAATGCAACTATAGTAACAATAGGAACAAAGCATATTTGATAGAAATGATTTACAGACTACTATGAAAATTTTAAAAAAATTGGTTTGGCCTTTTGAATATATCTAACACATATAATTGTTAGGGTGGCTCTTTCTTGTTAGCATTTGTTTCTTAATATGTAAAATGAACCTCGAACACTGAAGAACTGACTTTTTCTATTTTAATATGGACTATTTCATTTCTCTTTACCCTTTGTATCACTATTTATATTTTTTCTTCCCCCCTTACACACCTACCAGTATATACACACACACCTCACCTTTTTTGGTATTTATTTTTCTTTCACATAAGAAGCTTTCTTCTTCTCACTAGCTCTCTTCAATATCTACTATTTTCAATACTTTTAAGATTAGTGCAAAGTTTAACATCTTAGAATGAAGAAACAAATATATTGGCAGTTTTCACCCATGACATATTGGGTTCATCTGATGACAATAGTTTTTGTCATTCTATAAGACAAGATGAATTTTTAGAATAAGGGCAGAAAGGAATCATGGTGTTCTTATTTTACACTTTGTTAATGATATGCAGAACATACAAGCTAAATCAAAATTGCACTGAAGACATTAAAATTGAGTTACTTGTTTTTTTTTAATTTTATTGAATTTATAGGGGTGATATTGGTTAATAAAATTGTATAGATTTCAAGTGTACTTGTTTTTTAAATTAGCATTTCCCTTGAAATGATATTCTGCTATAAAGAACTCCACCAGTTGGTGGTTTGCACAAGAAATTGTCTAATTCAAGGGTAGCTTCTGTACCCTACTTTTCCTCATGGGACACATTTCATGACCTACTTTTCTATCCCCTTTCTCTTCCTTTAATAGCATTATTAACCCTACTTTATATAATCTTATATACACAATCAAATACACACACACAAACACAAACACACACATTCTTGGAGCCCCATCTTCCTTTTTAAAATATTTGAACTTCCTTTTATGTAATTCCACTTCTTTTTAAATGAAGTTGAACATTATAACAAACTAGTGTTCTCAATACCTAAGGACCTTGAATGTGTCCATAACTCACTCTCACAATCTCCGCAAAAACTTATCAATCATGTGATCCTCCTGATTAAATATGTATTTTTCTTATGTGCCAATATTTAAGATACATTTTAAATGCTTTTGTTTGTTTTGGGTATTTCAGTTATATTGTTTTTTTGACAAGTTTTGTTACAAATATCAGTTAAATAATAATTTCCATATGCTTTGCAGTTTTTAGCCCTCAAAGCATTTCACATGCACTAATCTGTGGACTCATTTAGGAACCGAAACACTGTTTAGCAACATTACTATAAGAAAATGTATTGTCTTTAATTCCAAACAACAACCCACTAGTGTACCTGTTGTGGTTATTGTTAATAATGATAGGCCCATGGCAAAAACTAAAAGCATTTCTCCTAAGAACAGGTACAAGACAGGAATGTCTGCTTTCACTGCTCTTATTCAACATAGTACTGGAAGTTCTAACCTTAGCAATCAGACAAGAAGAAGAAATAAAAGGTATCCAAATTGGAAGGGAGGAAGTAAAACTGTCATTATTCACAGATGGCATGATTGTACATAGAAAACCCTAAAGCCTCCATAAAAAAAACTGCTAGATTTAATAAATGAATTTGGCAATGTAGCAGGAAACAAAATCAACACCCAAAAATTGATGGCTTTATTATACACCAATAATGAATTATCAGAAAGGGAAACTAAACAAATAATTCCATTTACCATTGGAACAAAAAAATTAAGATACTTAGGAATAAACTTAACCAAGGATGCAAAAGACATGTACTCAGAAAACTACAGGACGTTGAAAAAAGAGAATAAGATATAAACAAGTGGAAGAACTTACTGTGTTCATGGATTGGTAGAACCAATATCATTAAAATGTCCATAATACCCGAGGCAATCTACAGATTCAATGCAATCCATATTAAAATGCTCAAAATTACGAATCATCCAAGAGATTCAAATAAAAACGACAATTGGGTACCATCTCACACCTGTCAGAATGGCTACCATCAACAAATCAACAAATGATGAGTGCTGGTGAGGATGTGGAGAGAAGGGAACCCTAGTACACTGCTTATGGGAATACAAACTGGTTCAACCATTTTGGAAAACACTATGGAATTTCCTCAAAAAATTAAATATGGAGCTGCCATTTGACCTAGTGATCCCACTTCTAGGAATATATCCCAGGAAAACAGAAACACCAATCATAAGGAATGTATGCACCACTATGTTCATAGCAGCACAATTTACAATAGCTAAGATTTGGAATCAGCCCAAGTGCCCATCAGTAGATGAGTGGATAAAAGAGCTGTGGCACAGTTATACCATGGAATACTATGCAGCAGTAAAAAAGAAGAATCTCTTACTCTTTGAGACAGCATGGAGGGACCTTGAGAATATCATGCTAAGTGAAGTAAGTCAGTCAGAGAAAGACAAGTATCACATGATCTCACTCTATGTGGAATCTAAGTAACAAAATAAACTGATGAACGGAAGCATGGAACAGAGTGCAAAATCTCAAAGGGAAGGTGTGGGAGGGTGGGTAGGTGGGAGGTAATCAACCAAAGGCTTTGTATGCATAACCCATGGACACAGACAATGGGAGTGGGCTGGAGGGAGTCAATGTGGGAAAAAAGGGGACATATATAATACTTTCAACAATAAAGAATTATTTTAAAAATTATAGGCCTATGAAATATAGTTTATTACAGTTGACCCCTGAACAACATAGGTTTGGACTGTGCAGGTCCACTTATACATGGATTTTTTCAATAAATATACAGTTAATCAAAACAAAAATAAGGTATCATCTCACATCTGTCAGAATGGCTATCATCAACAAATCAACAAATGACAAGTGCTGGCCAGGGTGTGGAGAAAAAGGAACCCTCTTGTACTACTGGTGGGAATTCAGACTGGTGTAGCCACTGTGGAAAACAGTATGGAGTTTCCTAAAAAAATTAAAGGTGAAAGTTCCATTTGACCCAGTAATCCCACTTCTAGGAATATATCCCAAGAAAACAGAAACACCAACCAGAAAGGATCTATGCACCCTATGTTCATAGCAGCATAATTTACAATAGCTATGATTTGGAAACAGCCTAAGTGCCCATCAGCAGATGACTGGATAAGAAAACCATGGTACATCTACACAATGAAATACTACGCTGCAGTAAAAAAGAAGGAATTCTTACCATTTGCAACAGCATGGATGAAACTGGAGAGCATTATGCTAAGCGAAATAAGCCAGTCAGAGAAAGATAAATATCACATGATCTCACTCATTTGCAGGAGGCAGCTGATTGATGTTTCTAACTCTCTATCCCTCTCCCTTTCTCTCTGTAAAAAAATCAATATAATAAATAAATAAATAAATAAATAAGTAAATAAATATACAGTTGACCCTCCATATCCCAGGGTTGCACCTCAACCATGATAGAAAACAATATTTTGGATCTGTAGTTGGGAATCTTTGGATAGTGAGGGCCGACTATGTGCATTGTTCTATGTCATGTCACATAAGGGACTTGAACATATCCATTTTATATAAGGGATGTCCTAAAACCAATCCCCTGCTGATACCAAGGGACAAGTATAATTAAGTTTGGGGAGAGGAAAAATTTATATATGAATTTTCAATGCTATGGGGTCATCACTCTTAACCCTTCTCCCCCATTGTTTAAGAGTCAACTGTAGGAGACATAAAATGGTGGCTGAATAGTCAGACGTGGCCCGAGCATTATCCCAGAACAGATAGAAGGAGCATCTAAACTGAATAACATCCACCCGGAATTGGTGAAGTAGACACTGGTGAGACAAAACAAAAAATTAGCAAAGAGGAAGTGCTGGAAAATGGCAGTGGAATAGGCGAATGTGTCCCAAGCCTTGTCCCGGAGCAGATGGAACGAACAACTAAATCAAATAATATCCACCCCAAATTGGTGAAGTAGACACAGCTGATGAGACAATCCTCAACTAGGAAGGGCAGAGGATGCCTGGAGATTGGTAAAATGAGGGATCTGGGCTGGAAAGAATTGCAAGACCCCTGAGCCCAGAGGGTCAGAAGGAAGCCACATGGCATCGAGGCTGCGTCCTTTTGGACAAGCTTAGTGTCTGACTGTGGAAAGAAGGTCTGCAGCACTGCCGGCAGCAGGGGGTTCTAGATCTGGGTCCACAGTCACAAGAGACTGAGCCCAGAGGGACAGCCTGGATGGCTGCCCAAGCCGTGCCATGCCAGGGGGAGAGAGGCTTGCAGTGGAGCAGTTCTTTACCCTATTTTTGGTCTTTGCTTTTATTCACTAAACCTAGTTCATAGGACTTTTCAAATACAAATAATCACCTGTTGCTGAGGTGCAGGTGGAGGTGAGGACTTGTTGAGTCTGAGGAGAGATTATGGAGAAGAGCAGGTCAGGGAGAGGTGACCAGGAGTCCAGCACTGGGACATTCCTGACACTCCGGACCTAAGCAGCCATTTTCTCCTGCAGAGTTAGCCCCTCCCAGCAGCCTCCAGACAACCAATACAGCCACACCCAAACTACACCCTGAGTGGAACAAAGGTCACAAAAATCTGAATAGCTCCTAAGAGCCTTCAGGGACTGGGTTGAAGAGAGACCTTTCAGTCCCAGAAAGCAATACAGCAACCTCCCTAACTGTAGCCCTGTCAGAAACAGCTGCTTGAGAGATTAAGTTTGACAGTGGGCAGACAGGTTAAGTGGGCAGATTGGTCCTGCCTGCTGGCAATCAAGGAGGTGGAGATAGACACAAACAGAGGAGCCATGAATCACTTGGAACTTCAACATGGTGCTAACTACCTAACAGGAAACTGAGAGGTGGCAGACAGTACATAAGAGTGGAAACTTAAGCCAGCTCCCATAGGGCATTAAAACTCAGCTGAAAGGAATGACACTTCACATTTTTATTTTATTTAAATAAAATAAAATTTATCTTTTATTTAAATTTTTTCCTCTTTATTTTCTTTTTTTGTTTGTTTCTTTGTTTTTTATTTTTTCCATTATTTTTTCTTTATTCTATTTTTTAATGTTATTTTATTTTATCTTATTTTTTTCCTCTCTTTCTTTTCTTCTTATCCACTCATCCTCTTTCTACCTCTACTATACTGAACTGAGGTCCTCCCCCATATTCATTCAATTCCTTAACCTTACTTTCTGTATATAAGATTCTGTACCCACCCTCTTTTCTGTGTGTTTGTTGTTTTCATTTTTTGGTTTATCTGTTTGTTCTGTGGTGTGTTCTTCCCATATATATACTTTTTTCTTTATCTTCCTATTTCTTCTTTTTCTTTTCTCTCTTACCATTTTTTCTTCCCTCGATATCATTTTTGCTCTCTTTTCTCTCCCCTAATTCTCTTTTCTCTGGTAGTCACTTCTACTGGGGTTATCGGTGTCATGAGTACATTCATGTTTTGTTCCCTTTGTGTCATGTCTTGTTGAGTTGTATTTTGTGCTGTTTGGTCAACATGGTAGAGAGCGAGCCACATAACCAGACAACTTGAGAGGAGACTCCATCCACAAATGGGATAATAACACTCAAGACCCAACTACACCAAGAGAACCCAAATATCTCAGGTAGGGGGCATCCGTAGATTAGCCAGCCCAGAAGACCTGAGAGATTGCACCACTGGGTCCCACAAAACATCTAATATATAAGACAAATTCAAAAATTTTGGGTGGCATAGCAGTTTGATATAATACATAGAAGCAATCACAAAGGAACAGAAAAAATGGGGAGACATTCTAAAGAAAAGGAGGAATCACCAGAAAAAGAAATACTAGTAAATGAAATCGCGGTGAGCAATTTTTCAGAGAAAGAATTCAGAGCAATGGTCATAAGGACACTGAAAAGGATGGAAGACAAAATCAACATGTGTAAAAATCAAGAGGAAATGAAAAGAATCAAGAGGAAATGAAGAATGACATAGCCACAATAAAGAACACAATGGAAAGTTTCAACAGTGGACTAGAAGAAGCTGAGGACCACATCAGTGAGTTAGAAAACAAGGTAGAAAAAACCACCCACGCCCTAACCGGTTTGGCTCAGTGGATAGAGCATCCGTCTGTGGACTGAAGGGTCCTGGGTTCGATTCCGGTGAGGAGCATGTACCTTGGTTGTGGGCACATCCCCAGTAAGGGGTGTGCAGGAGGCAGCTGATCTATGTTCTCTCTCCGATGTTTCTAACTCTCTATTCCCTCTCCCTTCCTCTCTGTAAAAAATCAATAAAATATATTTTTAAAAAAACAACACCCAAGCACAGCAGCAACTGGAAAGAAAACTTAAAAATCAGGAGGAGAGACTAAGGGAGCTTTGAGACAACACAAAATGAAACAATATCCACATAATTGGGGTGCCAGAAGGAGAGGAAGCAGAGCAAAGAATAGAAAACCTGTTTGAAGAAATAATGACAGAAAACTTCCCTGATGTTGGGAAGAAAAAGTCACACAAGTCCAAGAAGCACATAAAGTCCCAAACAAGATGAACCCAAAAATGCTGACACCGAGACACATCATAATTAAATTGGCAAACATCAATGACAAAGTAAGAATCTTAAAGGCTGCCAGAGAGAGACAGAAAGTTACCTAGAAGGGATCTTCCATTAGAATATCGACTGATTTCTCAACTGAAACACATCAGGCCAGAAGGGAATGGAAGGAAATATACAAAGTGATGCAAAGCAAGGAACTGAATCCAAGAATACTATACCCAGCAAGGCTATCATTCAAAATTGAAGGTGAAATCAGGAGCCTCACAGACAAGAGTCAACTCTATATTATTCCCAATCATGCTTGTTTAGACAGTTTTCTCTACTTATTCAATTTCCTTGTAATGTTCATAAAAGCTCTATCTCACCTTTTCCATGTGTTTCACCTTAAGGACTCATTTTGTTTTCCTAACCTATGATGATCTAAAAATAATTGGCTTATTTTTAATAGCACTCATAATGTTCCTAAAAGTTTTAGGAACATAACTTTGATTTGTGGCTTTATTAGCCATTAATAGATTTACAAGTTGGTACATCTTTTCTCATTAGACAATTTCAACAGTCATTTAGATAAAGGCTAGAAAAATATGGTTATATATTTTAATTAATTATTTTATTTTCTACAAGTTTTATGTAAATATTTATTTTTATTTCTCTTGAATGTATATATAGGAATAGAATTTCTTGGCTAAATGGTAACTCTATCATTAACTTTTTTACAGCTTTTAATTTATCTTTAGTGTTGAAAGTTAGGAAATATGGTTATATTGAGTGAGGCTTTCATTTATAGATCTACAAACAAGCTATATTTAACACAGCTCCAAAATACTTTGAGTTGTAGCGTATTTCGAATTCTTGTTTTCCACCAACATCATTTCATTTTGGCAAGGGAACAGGATGTGTAAGAGAGACATAAACTGGCCAGTACAAAAGCCATCACCCCCACCCACCAGCCCACCCTTTTTGCTACTTCTATCTAACTGATGACTTTTATTTCAACTTGCAAACAAGACACAGAAATTTACTTACCTTGAATAATGTAATTAAAAGCTAACAGATTATCCTTTGATGGTAAGGAAAGCTACATGATTGCTCTATTTTTATTTCAATCTATTGTACCAAAGACGAATGTGTTCCATTTGAAATTGGGAGACAACATATTACAATGGAAGGACAGGTGTCATTGAGTCAGACTGCGTGGCTTGAACTGCAGCCCTACCAATTAATAAATATGTGATATTGGGCAAGTTGTTAACCTGGACTTCATTTATCTTGTTCATAAGAGGGAGGATAATAATGCCCAGTTTTTCTATAATGTAAATAAAGTATTTGACACCTAACGGACATTTAGTAAATGTTTATTTTCTTGAGCCTTTTGCTAACAATTTTATTGCTAAACATAATATTTCTCCTTTGGTAATTATAATTGTTCACTCCCACATTTTAAAATATGTAAATGTTTTATATGTAGAAGCAGAAAAAAACTGTGACATCCAAACTGCTGTTTTTCTGGGCAGTTTCTGACATATTCAGAGAAAAATCACATAATTAAAAAACTGAAACAACTATTTTGTCCTCCTGTGTATTTCCATTTTAAACAGCAGCAAGAACTTAAAATCAAGAAGTTAAGTTCTAACAATAGAAATGGCTGTGGACCTTTTGATGGCACAGTAGATAAGTGAGGAGACTTAGGAATCAAGTGGATTTTTACTTGAACTCCAACCTATCATGTAATAGCTTTGTGACCATAGCCAAATTAACCTCTTTGGCTAAGGTCACAAATCTATTACATGAACTCAGTTTTTAAATCTGTAGAAAAGGGGACGACAGTACTTACTTCATAGGGTTATTGTGAGGGATAAATTAGATAATATATAAAGCACTTAGTATACAGCCTGATTCATTAAAGGATAGCTTAACCACCTCCTCACCATCATCTAAAGCCTTGTCTTGGAGATTGGCAATACATGTCACAGCAGGCCTTCTCAGAGACTCTGATATGTTAAAGAAACACTATATAATTTTATTCAGTGCATTATTTTCTAAATTATTTATCTATATAACCCTTTTCTCTCAAAATACTTAACATCTGAAACATAATTTGGAAAACACTGATTGCCAATCTCTCTCTCTCTCTCTCTCTCTCTCTCTCTCTCTCATTTTATTACAATGACCTCATATTTTAACTGTATCAAAGTTTCAGCAATGTCAAGGAGTGACTAAACCAGTTATCTCACTATGATAAGAACAGAATGTTTTCAGTGTGATGACAAATTTTAGTTATACTGTAATTCTTTGTATTAATATGCTACCTTCTATATCAGCTTAATGTGACTTCATTTAGAAGTAGTCCATTGTATAAATGTACCACAGCTTTTTAATCCACTCATCCATTGATGGACACTTGGCCTGCTTTCAAATATTGGCTATTGTAAATAACACTGCAGTGGACATAAGGGTGCATATATTCTTTGGAATTAGTGATTCGGGTTTCTTTGGATATGTTCCCAGAAGTGGAATCAAAGGGAATTAAGCAAAAAACTAAACTCATAGACACAGACAACAGTATGATGATTACCAGAGAGAAAAGGGGCTAGGGAGAGATAGAAGAGCATATAAGGGGGATAAATGGTGATAGAAGGAGACTTGACTTGGGGTGATGAACACACAATACAATATACAGATGACATATTGTAGAATTATAAACCTGATAACCAGTGTAATCCCAATAAATTCAATAAAAAAGAAAAAGTATAGTTCTACAGGATAGGTTTATTCTCCTTACTGACTTTCATAAAAAAACTTATTGTGAAACTATAAAACCACAAGTGAGACAGGTTTCTGTTTGTTTTTATAATTAGTATATGGGCCTTAGTATAGAGGTTAGCTTTTATAATAAATCATAGAGGAGGAAATTTAATATTTTCAGTTGGTAGAATGTTCTTATTTATTAATTTTTATACTAAATGATACCAGAATTTCTTTAGAGGTTACCAAATTCTCTTTTTCTCTAATTCAGATACCTAATAGAATACTAATTTGTACCCTTAGGTTCTTGTGGCGAGGTCAAAATAAATACCCTATCTCTAAACATAATGCTTTTGCTAATTTTAATAATGAATTCAGTTTCCAACATAATTCCCCTATTAGAAAGTATATCTGAAGAGAATGTATATAAAAAGAGGTTCATATTTCAACAAAAGTTTGACTAACTCTTTATGACCAGCACTCTGCTGGATATTGTGGTAGAAGGAGAAGAGTGAGGAGGGAGTAAGTAGCTCAGGATAAACAATGATGTGGTCTTTTTCTTCCTTTCGGGGAGCTCATATTTTCAGGGTCTATTGCATTCCTCCAGAAAACATTAATAAATAGCAACAACAAATGTTGAATTTGGTTTCTAGAAATCTTACTACCCTCAAACAAAAACTATGACAATAAAAAACTTTAGCATAAAAAATTTAGTGCAATTACAGGATACCCAATTAATTAAATAACATTCATACTACAGTTTTTTTTCATGACTTTGAAATAGCCTATCTTATTACTTTCTTTTCCTCAGTATCAGCACAAATTTAAGGTTTTATAGACACTCAAACTGTTCCAACTACCTTAAGACTTCTCTTTTATGACCACTAACCCTCTTCATAAGTGGCCAAAATACTAGTCTCCTATTGAACAAAAATAACTGGATTCTAAATTGAGTTTGGGATTAAAATGGCATCTGTTCTAGCTGCTAAATGTGAGTGAGAAACAGGTATAATCAAGCTCCATTTGGAGAGGGATTTTGCCACCATTAGTAGTTCTACTCTGGCAGTATGGTAATTTCAATGGGATCAGCACTGTGGCAGTGTGCATTGCACTAAACCTAAGGTCTATAGAATAGGATTAGTGTTCAACTTTTTATCTGTGTTTATGTGACATGTTCTTGCTGTAGGCAGACATGTCCTGTCAAGATATGCCATCTTTGAATGTAGAAAAGAGGTGTACCTTAGACTCTGTTCACCACAATTATCTTTAAGGATGAATTTGTTTTCAGATTGAATCAAGATTCAGATTATCACTAAACATAGCATACTTAAAATTGCATTCATCAAACATTTACTTGATATGTGTTACATTCCAGGAACTCTGCTAGATGTTGTAGATACAGTGATGAAAGACCCAGCCCCTAACTTGAAGGAGTTAATAGATTAGTGACACTCAAGAAAACCAGATAACCTCAAGTGAAGTCTGCACTAGACAGTGTAAAAACTGAATGTCTAACCCAGATGGGCCAGTATCTTATAAAAGGAGGTTGAAATGGAGATTTTTAAGGGCCTTTAGCAAGGGAATAATGTGAACATTTTTCCTTTTATTATTTTTATTTATTTCTTTTTAATTGAATTTATTAGGGTGATATTGGTTAATAAAATTACTTAAGTTTCAGGTGTAGAATTCTATAATAGATCATCTGTATATTGTATTATGTGTTCACCACCACAAGTCAAGTCTCTTTCAATCACAATTTATCCCCCCTTTACTCACTTCCATATCCCCCTCAGGTAATCACCATAATGTTGTCTGTGTCTATGAATTTGTTTATATGTTTGTTTTGTTTAATCCCTTCATTTTTTTACACAGCCCTGCAACCTCCCTCCCCTGACAGATGTCAGTCTATTCTCTATATATGAGTGTATGTTTTTTAAAGTTATGTATATATTTTTATTGATTTCAGAGAGGAAGAAATGGGGAGAGAGAGGTAGAAACACCAGTGATGAGAGAGAACCATTGATCGGCTGCCTCCTGCATGCCCCACCCTGGGAATCGAGCCCACAACCTGGACATGTGCTCTGACCAGGAATCAAACTGTGACCTCCTGTTTCATAGGTCTACGCTCAATCACTGAGCCACGCCAGCTAGGCTATGAGTCTGTTTTGTTTTGTGGTTTTTTTGTGTGTTTTTTTAAAATATATTTTTATTGATTTTTTACAGAGAGGAAGGGAGAGGGATAGAGAGTTAGAAACATCGATGAGAGAGAAACATCGATCAGCTGCCTCCTGCACACTCCCTACTGGGGATGTGCCCGCAATCAAGGTACATGCCCTTGACCAGAATCGAAGCTGGGACCCTTGAGTCTGCAGGCTGATGCTCTATCCACTGAGCCAAACTGGTTAGGGCTATGAGTCTGTTTTTATTTTGTTACTTTATTTGTTACATATGAGTGAAATCATATGGTACTTGTCTTTCTCTGACTGCCTTATTTCACTTAGCATAATGCTCTCCAGGTAACTTTTTTTTTCCTTTAAAAAAAAAATGTATCTGGTAGCTGTGAGGGGATGAATTGTAGGGCTAAGACTGCTGGTTTGGAGAGCAATGAGCAGGTTGTTATAGTGATTAAGGTGAGAGACAACTTTTTCACCCAGCACCTGAACTCCCCTCCCCTCTGAGAACTGTCAATCTATTCTCTATCTGAGTCTGTTTCTATTTTGTTTGCTAGTTTATTTTGTTCATTATATTTCATATATGAGTGAAATCATATGGTATCTTTCTTTCTCTGACTAGTTTATTTCACTTAGCATAATACTCTCCAAGTCCATCCATGCTGTTGCATATGTAGATTACTTCTATTCATATTTACAATATTAGAAATTAACACATGAAAGTAATGGGCCTGTTTCTGATGTGACTAATTTTCAGATTTCTCTATGTGAAGTACAAAGTACTTACTAATAAAAATAAAATAATTCTATTGACAGAGTTTTTCTATGCAGGGTAAAGGATTGATATTGATCTGGCCAGAGTGACTGGACCACTATATTGGAGCTCAAACTATAATCAAACTCCAGCCTAATATTTCTAAATATTCAGGCCATACCTTTCACATCAGGCCTTCCAGAGAGATAGCTGTGGTACAGGGACCTTAGGTGAATATGGACAGTGGCAAGCCAAAACTGAGCAAATAGTGGTGGTAATCATTAGTTCCAGGTGTTCTGACATGTTGACACAAGCTGCTGTAAGGCTTGTTAAGGGGTTCCTGCAGCAACCTCCTGGGCACAGTGGGGGTGGAGGGAGCTGTGAATGGGTCAATTTGCTCCCTTCACAGCCCTTCACAAGGACAAGCTACTTTCTTTTTTTTTCTTTTTTTTTCCTCCTTTTATTTTTGGGGGGAGGGCAGTTATGGGGGGACCAGGCCTGCAGGGGAGGGCAGTTGGGGGTGACCAGGCCTGCAGAGGAGGGCAGTTGGGGGTGACTGGGCCGGCAGGGGAGGGCAATTGGGAGCAACCAGGCCAGCAGGGGAGCAGTTAGGCTTCGATCAGGCTGGCAGGGGAGTGGTTAGGGGGTGATCAGGCTGGCA
>NW_005361652.1:546289-546710 GCF_000412655.1 Myotis brandtii | reverse complement strand
CCTTAAAGGGGTCCCAGATTGGAGAGGGTGCAGGCTGGGCTGAGGGACACCTCCCCCCCCCCAGGGCACGAATTTAGTGTACCGGGCCTCTAGTATAAAAATAAAAAAATAGTTAATATATGTATTTTGTATGTATTATATACAAAATATAGTTAATGTAAACCAAAAAGGAAGAAAATATGCTTAGTGAACATTATCCTCATTTTTTTGCTGTGGTTAATACTTATAACTTATGTTGAACTCTTTCTTTCTTTCTTTCTTTCTTTCTTTCTTTCTTTCTTTCTTTCTTTCCTTTATTGATTAAGGTATTACAAATGTGTCCTTATCCCCCCATTTTCCCTCCATCCCCCCACTCATGCCCTCACCCCCTGGTGTCTGTATCCATTGGTTATGCTTATATGCATGCATAAAAGTCCTTTGG
>NW_005361652.1:537992-546219 GCF_000412655.1 Myotis brandtii | reverse complement strand
CTCTAGATCTATTTTTGTTCATCGGTTTATGTTGTTCATTATAATCCACAAATAAGTGAGATCATGTGATATTTATCTTTCTCTGACTGACTTATTTCACTTAGCATAATGGAGGACAAGCTACTTTCTAATAAAAGAAGTGAGCTAAAGAGATGCCTGAAAACTGAGAAGAAGGTAGTGAAGAAGGAGGCCAAGCATAAAGAGCTCAGTCAGAAACAACTAAGCCAGGCCAATGCTACTGCCACCAACCACACCACTGACAATGATATGGGTACTGAGGAGAAGAGTCTGTACTCAAACAAATACTACAAGATATGCAGCCAAGCAGTCTATCAACTAAAGGTCAGTGGGTAAGACCCATAACCATGCAAGTTCCATGTAGACATCTTACTCACTTCACTCAAGAATACAGTCACCTGCAGCCTGGGGACCACCTAAGTGACATCACCTTTAGGTGACAGGTAGAATCCATGCCTAAGGAGCTTCTAGGGGAAAGCTCATCTTCTATGACCTTCAAGGAGAGGGGATAAAATTGCAAGTCATGGCCAATTCCAGAAATTATAAATCAAAAGAAGAATTTATTTGTATCAATAACACAAAACTATTTCAGGGAAACATAATTGGAATTGAGGGGAATCCTGGGAAAACCAAGAAGGATGAGCTGAGCATCATTCCCTAAGAGATCACACTGCTATATTCTTGCTTGCATATATATATCTCATCTTTACTTTGGCCTCAAAGACAAGGAAACATGATATCTTCAGACACTTATGCTTGATCCTGATGACTTTGTGAGGCAGAAATTTATCATCTGCTCTAAGGTCATCACATATAAAAGAAGTTTCTTGGAGGAATTGGAATTCTTAGAGATTGAAACTCCCATGATGAACAACATCCCAGGGGGAGCTGTGGCTATGCCTTTTATCACCTACCACAATGAACTGGACATGAATTTATATATGAGAATTGCTCCAGAACTCTACCATAATATGTTGGTGGTCAGTGGCATTGACCAGGTTTACAAATTGGATGCCAATTCCTGAATTAAGAAATTGATTTGATTCACAATTCTGAGTTCACCACCTGTGAGTTCTATATGGCCTAGGCCAGTGGTCGGCAAACTCATTAGTCAGGAGAGCCATATATCAATAGTACAATGATTGAAATTTCCTTTGAGAGCCAAATTTTTTAAACTTAAACTATATAGGTAGGTACATTGTTATTAACTTAATTAGGGTACTCCTAAGGCTTAGGAAGAGACACACTCAAGGGGCCAAAAAGCCGCATGTGGCAGACTATCATGATTCCATGGAAATCACAGAAAAGATTATTTCAGGGATAATAGTGAAGTGTATTACAGGCAGTTACAAACTCACTTACCATCCAGATGGCCCGAGGGCCAAGCCTGAGAGATTGACTTCGCCCCACCCTTCTGGAGAATCAGCATGGTAGAAAAGCTTGAGAAAATTCAGGGGGTGAAGGTGACAGAAATCAACCTCTTTGAAACTGAAGAAACTCACTCACAAAATTCTTGATGATATCTATGTGGCAAAAGCTATTGAATGCCCTCCACCTGGTACCGTAGTCAGGCTCCTTGATAAACTTGTTGGGGAGTTCCTGGAAGTGATGTACCAATCCTACATTGATCTGTAATCACTCAAAGATATGAGACCTTTTGCCAAATGACACTGATCTAAAGAGGGTCTGCCTGAGCACTTTGAGATTTTTATCATGAAGAAGTAAATTCAGCAATGCCTACACCAAGCTGAACAACTCCATGAGGAAGTGGCAGCTTTTCAAAGAACAGACCAAGGCCAAGGCTGCTGGTGATGATGAGACCATGTCATAGGTAAACACTTTTGCACCACCCTGGAATATGGTCTGCTGGGCATGGGCATAGACCAAGTCACCATGTTTCTCATAGACTAGTCTAATAACATCAAGGAAGTACTTCCATTTCCTACCATGAAACCTGAAGACAAGAAAGAAAATGTAGCAACTGCTGATACACTGGGAAGCACAACAGTTAACACTTCTGTCTAGAAAAGAATAACTGCAAGTCACATAACTCAGGCATCTTTGCATTTCTGGGAAAGATCAAGGACTGCAATAAAATTCTTGTACATTGCTATCCATTTGACTATTGTAGTTCATTCACCAAAAGAGAGAAAATGAGTTAATAATTCCTATTTTCTCTAAACAATTAAATGAAAAAAAAGCTATGGGCCACAGATAGCATGCAGCCAAAGAACCCACAGAACTTGTTCAATTCCCCAGACATACTGAATCAGGAAATTGGGACCTGGGAGTTCAGTGTTTTAGCAAGTTTCCAGGGTTATTCTCATGCATATTAAAGTTTGGAGATCATTGATCCTGCTCAATAGTTTTCAAATTATGATATGGGACCACAAATCCCTGAGGCTGTTTCAAGGGTCCATGAGGTCAAAACTATTTTCATAATAATATGTAGACATTATTTTCCATGTTTCACTGTGTTGACATTTACATGGAGGGCGTACAGGCAGTGATCAGCAAAAACTCCTAGCCCTTTAGCACAAATTAAGACAGAGGCACCAAACTGTATTGTATACTATACTTCCATGCATTTACAGTAAAAAGAAAATGTCAGTTTTACCTAAGAATGTCCTTGATGAATCAGTAAAAATAATTAATTTTATTATCCTATTACTTATCCTACCTTGTCATACACAAATTTTTGTATATTCTGTGTGCTGAATTGGGAAATAGGCATAAAATACTTCTGCAGCAGACCAAAATATGATGGTTGGCTGAAGGAGAAACACTTGTATGACTAAGTTGTGAGCTGAACTAGCCGCTTTTTTCAAACAACTCCTTTTTAACTTAAAAGAACTACTGACAAACAGTGGTTACCCAGACTTGGATGTTTAGAAGACCTTTTCTCCAAAATGAAC
Organism: Myotis brandtii; assembly: GCF_000412655.1. Taxonomy (NCBI): domain Eukaryota; kingdom Metazoa; phylum Chordata; class Mammalia; order Chiroptera; family Vespertilionidae; genus Myotis; species Myotis brandtii. The sequence continues at coordinate 543,286 of NW_005361652.1, read as the reverse complement.
TGAGTCTGTTATGTCAAGAAAAAAAATGACAGCATTTGTTGTTAATGATAAAATTTAAGTGCATAGCAAAAACTAGAACCTTAGAAACCTTATCTATCACATGAGCTTGACAATTTCCTAATACTTAGACTTTTCTGATGTCATCGATGGTTATACAATATCAAAAAGCAACCGTGATTTTTTTGGTATTGTATATCTTGAAATGAGTCATCATTTGTGAGATCTGACTAACTCAATAAACCAGTACTTTCCAATGACCAACGCAAGATATTACAAAACCATGTATAGATAAAGGATCCATTCATTATACAAGATAAATCAATGTATTTTCATATAAGGAAGTACAGAGTTCATTGGTATGGTTTCAAATTCTACCTTGCACCTAACCTTTAAGAAACTACCAATTGTTAAGTTTTAGTGTAGTATCAAAGAAGAATAATGAAAATTATTTGAAAATGCTATTAAAATATTCATTTTTCTAATTGCATATCTGTGTGAGTACAGATTTCCTTCATATATTTCATTCAAAAAAACAGATCCCAAAAGATATGAAGCAGAAGCCAATATGAACATTCAGCAGTTTTCTATTAAGTCTGCCATTAAAGACCTTTGCACAAATGACAGGGCCACTTTTTATTCCATTTTGGGGGAAATATAGTTATTTCTTATTTAAAATATGTTAATTATAATATGTATTTGTGACTGTTATTTTAAATGAATAAAGAAATCAGTTTAAAATTACTCAGTGTTAATTTCTAATATTGTAAATATGAATAGAAGTAATCTACATATGCAACAGCATGGATGGACCTAAAGAGTATTATGCTAAGTGAAATAAACTAGTCAGAGAAAGAAAGATACCATATGATTTCACTCATATATGAAATATAATGAACAAAATAAACTAGCGAACAAAATAGAAACAGACTCATAGATAGAGAACATATTGACAGCTCTTAGAGGGAGAGGAGTTCAGGTGCTGGGTGAAAAAGTTGAAAAAGTTGAAGAGATTAAGCAGGGGGGTGGGGGAGACAAACAGGCATACACACAGACAACAGTATGGTGATTACCCGAGGGAAAGGGTGGATAATTGGTGATGGAAGGATACTTGACTTGGGATGGTATACAGATGATGTATTATAGAATTGTACACCTGAAACCTATATAATTTTATTAACCAATGCTACTGCAACAAATGCAATAGAAAAGTAAAACAAGAAATAGTCTACATAAACAAAAATTTTTTGGTTTACTCAATGACTTTAAAGAGTATAAAGTGGTCCTGAGATCAAAACTTGAAGAAATGCTGATCTAGCCATTGGGTTCTTAAAAATATACTAAACATATCACTACTGTAAATTAGAATAGCCCAGGCAGGGCTAACCATATTTTAATAATAATTCTAAGAATTATTTACCTGAGTATTACCTGCCATCCAAAAATTATGTATCTGTGACCTTTTTAAAAATATCTTTATTGTTTAGAGTATTACAGATGTCCCCTTTATTCCCCCATTGATCCCCTTCACCCAGTTCCCAACCTGCCCCAGGACTTCACCAGCCTATTGTCTGTGTCCATAGGTAAGATCTTTGGTTAATCACTTCCCGCCCCCCCACCTTCCCTCTGAGATTCATCAGTCTGTTCCTTGTTTCCATGCCCCTGATTCTATTTGATTCACCATTTTATTTTGTTCATTAGATTTCTTATTTGCTTATTTTGATTTTTAGATTTAATTGTTGATAGAGATGTATTTGTTGCCATTTTATTATTCATATTTTATCTCCTCCTCCTGCTCCTCCTCCTCTTTCTCCTTCCCTCCTCCTCCTCCTTTCTTTCTCCTCCTCCTCCTCCTCCTCCTCCTCCTCCTTCTCCTTCTTCTTCTTCAATACCCTTCGACATTTCAGGTAATACTGTTTTGGTGGTAATGAACTCCTTTAGCTTTTTCTTGTCTGTGAAGTTCTTTGTCTGACCTTCAATTCTAAATGAGATTTTTGCTGGGTAGAGTAATCTTGGCTGTAGGTCTCAGCTATTCATCTCTTTGCATGTATCTTGCCACTCCCTTCTGCCCTGCAATGTTTCTGTTGAGAAATCAGCTGACAGTCCTATGGACGCTCCTTGTAGGTAACTAACTGCTTTTCTTTTGTTGATTTTAAGATTCTCTGTCTTTAATCCTTGGCATTTTAATTATGATGTGTCTTAGTGTGGGCCTCTTTGGGTTTCTCTTGTTTGGTACTCTCTGTGCTTCCTGGCCATGTGAGTCTATTTCTTGCACCAAGTAGGGGAGGTTTTATGTCATTATTTCTTCAAATAGCTTTTCAATATCTTGCTCTCTCTCTCTTCTTATGGCACCCCCATAATGCGAATGTTGGTACACTTGAAGATGTTCCCGAGGTTCCTTACACTATCTTTATTTTTTTTAATTCTTTTATCTTTTTGCTCTTCTAATTGGGTGTTTTTTGATTCCTCATATTCCAAGTCATTGATTTGATTCTCAGAATACTCTATTCTACTGTTGAATCCCTGTAAATTATTCTTTATTTCAGCTAGTGTATGCTTACTTTATGACTCGTCCTTTTTCATGCCTTTGACTTTCTCACTAAGATCCTTGAAAGTCTCATGAAGATCCTAGAGTAACCTTATAACCATGGTATTGACCTCTATCCAAAAGTTTGCTTGCTTCCATTTCTTTCATTTGTGATATATTTCTTTGTCTCCACATTTTGGCTGCTTCTTTGTGTTTGTTTCAATGTATTAGGTAGAGTTGCTATGTCTCCTGGAATTGGTAGAGTGGCCTTGTGTAGTAGGTGTCCTATAGGTGGCTCATCCTCCCCAGTCACCTGAGCTGGGCACTCTAGGTATGTACCTGTGTGGGCTGTGTGAATAGTTTTGTAGTTGAGCCTTGATTGCTGTTGGCATCACTGAGTGGAATTGATCTGCAGACTAATTGGCTGTGAGGCCCCACTGTGACTACAATGGGAGAACTGTTGTGCAGGAGACACCCTTATGGAGCAGGAGTTTGGTGCTCACGGAGTCTGCCCCTTGAGTGTGTCGCTTATGGATGTGTAGAGTTGTAATCTGCTATGATCTGAATCTGTCCACCAGGTGCACTGGCTCTAGGGCCCCCAGGGAGGTGCAAAGTCAGCCACTACCTGGGGCCACCCTGCAGGAGCTATTTTTATTGGGCTTGGAGGTGCCTAGGTGAGGCTCAGCTATGAAGAAAGGCAGGCTCATGCTAGTGAAGGGTCTTGGGACTTTCCTTGATAGGTTTGGGGCATGATGACCCAGCTGCTTGTTAGAGAGATTTTAGCAAAATCTAAAGCCTGAGCCAGGTCAGGCCATTCATATGCAAAAGCCGCTGCAAACAGGTTGGGTGTAGCTGCAAATCGTATGAGGTGGGGTCTCTGGAAATCACCAGGGTCTCTGGGACTCACCAGGCAGAGCAAAAAATATGGCTGCCAGTCAACCCTATGACTGGGGAGGTCCCAGAACAGGAACAATGACCCCTGCAAGCACCCCTTTCTAGGAAAAAGCTGCCCCCGAGTTCCTGCCCTGATGCCAGACAATCCAGTTCCTCCCCATATATGTCTGGATACCCCAGAGCCTCTGCCTGGCACTGGAGCTCAGAGGAAGTGGGACTTTGTAAAGTCAGTTCATGAGCCAGCCCTTTCAAAGGAACAGCTGGGGCTCTAGCACCTTCTGTGTCGCTGAAACCCAATCACCACTGGTTTTTACAGCCCAAAGTTACAAGGACTTATTTTCCCAGCTCTGGAAACCTGGGATGGGGATCTGGTGTGGAGCTGGGACCCCTTGCTCCTCTCAGGTAGCCTCCACAGAGATGAGAGATGATCTCCCTCCCGATAAAAAAAGCAGCACACATGGATGCCAGACCAGCCCGTTCCAAACCTCCACCCCTCCTACCAGTCTCAGTGTGTTTTTTTTCTTTACTTCTCTAGTTGCAGGACTTCCACTCAGCCACCTTTTAGGCAGTTCTGAATGATGTTTGTTCTGTATTTTAGTTGTAACTTTGATGTAGTTGTGGGAGGCAGCAAGTACAAGGCTTTTACCTATGCTGCTATCTTGACTCTCACATCTGTGACCTTTTAAACAGCATTACTTCTAATTCCCTAGTGTCTTTAATATACTGTTTCCTGAAGACTCCATCTACCAGAGATTTTTGTTTTTGGTACTACATCCAGTCTGTAACCCATTTCGTAATAGAGTACAGTCAACCCCCATAGGATTGCCAGTCAGGGCTCATGCTTGGGTTGCGGGTTTGATCCCCAGTGGAAGCAGCTGATCAATGATTCTTTCTCATCATTGATGTTTCTATTCTATCTCCCTCTTCCTTCCTCTCTAAAATCAATAAAAATATATTTTGAAAAATTATTTGGGGTGACAATGTTACATTGTTGCTACAATGTACTGTGTAGTTAGACCTACAATGGCTGCATCTGTATTGAACATGTATAGACTTCTTGTCATTATTCTCTGAACAAATACAGTATAACAACTATTTACATAGCATTTATATTGTATTGGGTATTATAAGTGATCTAGAGATGATTTAAAGTATTTGGGAGGATGAGCATAGGTTATATGCATATACTATGCCATTTTACATAAGGAATTTGAACAACCATGGATTTTGATATCCACAGGTGTCCTGGATCTAATCCTCCAATATTATGAGAGACAGCTGGATTGTCTTCAAAACCTATAGCAGAAGTATTTGGGGGTGCAGGGAAGAAATAGAGGCAACTTGCTGTATTATATACGACTGTGTGCCTTTGTTTCATATGTTGGTTTAAAAGAATCCTATATAATAAAGAGGTGATATGCAAATTGACCATCACATGCTCGCACAAGATGGCTGCCCCCATGTGTTCACAATATGGCCACTCCCATGTGGTCACAAGATGGTCGGCAGGGGAGGGCAGTTGGGGGCGACCAGGCCTGCAGGGGAGGGCAATTGGGGGCAATCAGGCTGGCAGGGGAGCAGTTAGGCGTTGATCAGGCTGGCAGGAGAGTGGTTAGGGGGTGATCAGGCTGGCAGGCAGAAGCGTTTAGGGGCAATCAGGCAGACAGGCAGGCGAGCATTTTGGAGTCAGCAATCCCAGATTGTGAGATCGGGCCTAAACCAGCAGTCGGACATCCCTTGAGAGGTCTCAGATTAGAGAGGGTGCAGGCTGGGCTGAAGAACACCCCCCCTTGCACGAATTTTGTGCACCGGGCCTCTAGTCTACACTAATAAAAGAGAAACATGGTAATTAGCGTACGACCGCTACCCTTCCCAT
>NW_005361652.1:533599-537232 GCF_000412655.1 Myotis brandtii | reverse complement strand
CTTCCCTATCGACCCTGCCTTGAGTGTGAAAGGGGGCGGTGCCCCAACCCCCCAATCGGCCCTACCCTGAGCGTGACTAGGGGTGGCATCGCAACCTCCCGATCCACCCTGCTCTGTGCATGACAGGGGGTGGCGCCCCAACTCCCCAATCGGCCCTGCTCTGAGCCCGACCAGGGGCTGCACCTAGGGATTGGGCCTGCCCTCTGCCACCCGGGAGCAGGCCTAAGCCAGCAGGGCGTTATCTCCTGAGGGGTCCCAGACTGTGAGAGGGCACAGGCCGGGCTGAGGGACCCCCCCTTCCCCCCCGAGTGCACAAATTTTTGTGCACCGGGCCTCTAGTCTATATAATAAAAGCCTAAGCATCCATTACGGTGGAACAACCAGAACAACTGGTCGCTATGTTGTGCACTGACCACCAGGAGGCAGACGCTCAATGCAGGAGCTGCCCCTTGGTGGTCAGTGCACTCCCATAGGGAGAGCGCCACTCAGACAGAAGCCGGGCTCGTGTTAGGCGAGTACAGTTGCCACAGCGGGAGCCTCTCCTGACTCTGCGGCAGCACTACTGAGTGATGGCAGCAGGCGCAGCAGGCTGGGAGGAGTGTGAGCAGTGCAGCATCTGGCCCCAGATTGGGCTCCCTGGCCGCCTGCTGCTTGGTGCACTGCTACATCCCTCAGGGGCTGTCCGACTGCTGAGGGATCCTGGATTGTGAGAGGGCGGAGGCCAGGCTGAGGTCCTCTCCCCCCCCCCCGCCCCAATGCATGAATTTCATGAACCAGGCCTCTAGTCCTATATCATAAAAGGCGAATATGCAAATTGACCGAACGGCAGAACGACCAGTCACTATGACGTGTACTGACCACCAGGGGGCAGGTGCTAAATGCAGGAGCTTCCCCTGGGTGGTCAGTGCACTCCCCTGGGGCAACACTGCTCAGCCAGAAGCCAGGCTCACAGCGCTAAGGATGTCTGACTGACAGGTTAAGCCCACTCTGGGGAGCAGGCCTAAGCCATCAGCCAGACATCCCCCAAGGGCACCCAGACTGTGAGAGGGCACAGGCTGGGCTAACGGACCTCCCCTCCCCCACTCAAGTGCACAAATTTTGTGCACCAGGCCTCTAGTGATAATAATAAAAGGTGATTTTGGTCATCTTCACTGCCACTAACCCTCCTCCAAAAAGATAATTTATAACTATACAGAATATTAAGAACCATTGCTTTAACCAACAGTGAACCTATATTGATGCCTATTTCTTATCCTGAATAGACTAGAACTTAACTAAAGGCTGGTTAAGAGTATAATGAATATTAAAGAATTGTGCAGTACTGATTTGTTTGATCCTCAGTAAACCAGACATTTTTTGAGAAACCATTTGTATATTTGTTGAGGAACAATTTAGAACTATTTTTCAATCAAGAAAGCTGCTATTAAGCACTCAGTTTACCTAACTTTGGTTCATCTTTGGCTGACAATAATTAAAAGGGGTGGGAGGAAGTGGGCAGAAAACAGGAATTTGAAGAAAGACTAGTCTGGCTTAGAGAATTTCTTTTATTGGTTTCTTTAAAATGCCATTTAAAAATGCTTGGTCTTATAGGCTTCCATATCCTTCTTTGAAATACATTGACCTTCCCTAGTCGCTCAAAGAGTTTGGGCTATAAGGGGGAAAACAAAGCCTTTGAAACCTACTGCAGACAAAATGAATATTCAGAAGTCCACTTGAATTGATTTTAGATTTTCTAATGGAGTAAGTGTTTGTCAGAGAATTGTTGGAATTCTTTACACTTTGATCTTGTTCATTAAAGATGCAAGTGAATTCAGAAATGCTGACCCCATTTTTTATCAGAATGTTGGGCAGATTGAATGTGAGCTTAGTTTTAGAAGAGCTACTTTGGCCTCCAATTTTCCTTACTACTTGTAAGTTACTCATTGTGAATACTCTTTTCTAATATTAAAAGTGGAATACTGGTTGAAAGAGATACTGAACAGCTTTCCTCACCTCCTTGTATTTTGTATTTGAATGGTAACATGCTGTACATATCTATTATCATGCTTAAAATATTTGATATATTGTAAAATGTCTTAGAATATATTTTACATTTTAACATGTTAATATTTAAATGTGGAGGAAATGTCCAGAGGCATAGAACTTACTACATAGTTTGCACTTGATAAATATTTGTTCAATGAATTTGTCTATGTTCACAAATAAATAGTTAAAATTAAAAAGAATCATAATATCATTACCTTTTTAAATTTTATGTTTCAATAACAGTTTTCATTTAATATTATTTTGTGTTAGCTTCAGGTGTACAGCATACTGGTTAGACAATCATGTACTTTACAAAGTGTTCCCCCCAATATTTCCAGTAGCCATCTGGCACCATACCTAGTTATTACAATATTATTGACTATACTAGAGGCCCGGTGCACCCTCTCCAATCTGGGACCCCTCAAGGGATCCCGGTGGAATTGGGCCTAAACGGGCAGTCAGACATCCCTCTCACAATCCAGGACTGCTGGCTCCCAACCGCAGTCGGACATCCCTCTCACAATCCAGAACTGCTGGCTCCCAACCGCTCGCCTACCTGCCAGCCTGATCACCCCTAACCACTCCCCTGCCAGCTTGATCAATGCCTAACTGCTCCCTGCCAGCCTGATTGCCCCTAACTGCCCTCCCCTGCTGGCCTGGTCCCCCCCCCCAACTGCCCTCCCCTGCAGGCCAGGTTGCTCCCAACTGCCCTCTCCTGCCGGCCATATTGTGGTGGCCATCTTCTGTCCACATGGGGGCGGCCATCTTTGACCACATGGGGCGGCCATCTTGTGTGTTGGAGTGATGGTCAATTTGCATATTACCTCTTTATTATATAGGATTCCTTATCCTGTATTTTAGATCCTGGTGACTATTTTGTAACTTAACAATTTGTACTTCTTAATCCTTTCACCTTTTTCACCTATCCCCCAACTCCCTTCTGGCAACCATCAGTCTGGTCTCTCTATCTGAGTCTGTTTCTATTTTGCTTGTTCATTTATTTTCTTCTTTAGATTCCACATATAAGTGAAATAATATGGTATTTGTCTTTCTCTGACTGAGTTATTGCACTGATATCATTAGCTTTTTGAAAGACATGAAAGGGGTTGGCCACCAGCAAGATCCAAGATCAAATTTCTATATATTATGAATAACTAGAAAGTTTTTTTTGCCAGTAGGTCTGAGAAGAGACACCATCCCTTTATTTATATTAACATTTTAATTGAATGATATTCAGTAACAGTAGTAAGAGTTGCTACACCCTATTTTATTACCTTTGTACCCAAGATAGGCACATGCCAAAACCTTTATTCATTGTTGAACATTTGAAATTGGAGTCTGTATTTCTTCTGTTGCTTAATTGTTACTTATTCGTAATCTCTCCCTCTCCCCAAATACTTCAGAGTGAAAATGTGAAAAACTTAAGCCATATTGTGTTATTAATGATTTTTAAGTAGGAAATTTGAGGTGAACACAAAATACAATATACAGATGATGTATTATAGAATTGTACACTTGAACCCTATATAATTTTATTAACCAATGTCACCCCCAATAAATTCAATAAAACTTAAATAAATAAATAAATAAATAAATAAATAAATAAAT
>NW_005361652.1:521524-533546 GCF_000412655.1 Myotis brandtii | reverse complement strand
AATAATTGAGTGACTGCTATATTTGTGGTGGTATCAAGGTAAGTGTGGTTTAAATTATACTGGACTCAGGAACTGGTGTTCAAGCAATTAGGGTTCAGATTAGCTATTCTTGACCATTAAATTGTCAAATATGAAGTTGTATTAATACCAGAATTGTAAAAAATGTTGGGGGTTGTTGCAGAAAGTGGAGGGATTGAGCAAAGAAAAAGAAAAAAGGAGAGAGAATTCATGGACATGAACAACAGTGTGGTGATTTCAAGGGAAGAGGTGAGTAGAGGTGGAAGAGGGCATAAAGGGAATAAATGGTGATGGGAAAAATAAAAAACACACTAGAATTGTAAAAAATGACAGCTCTTTCTGATATTCAACTTTGAAAATGTATTTATCAGATACAGTACATTAAACTTTATGAATAAATCCATAATTTATCTCTACAAGTTAGATTGGCATTTAACTAATTTGCTTTATGGTTTGCTTAATGATGTTGCCTAACAGTTCAGGAAGGAAAAGGGTATAACTGGGCTCACAATCACTTTTGAAGTAAAGTGCAGATTTAGAGAGATTCAAATGCTGAAATGACAGCTGTTCTGTGATCAGGGTTTAGGCCATAGCGGTTTCTTGTCCAATTAATGTCAGTTTTCATCATCAGAGACTTTTAGCATAGTTCCCTTTTCACTGCGGGGGGGGGGGGAGAATGGGTGCTATGCTTTTTTGAAAAACAAAATGAAATTAATAGTGGATTTTGAAATTCTAGAAAGATAGAAGAAGAAATGTAGTCATATTCTTTTGCCAGAGTTGATTTTAGAAATTTATACAGCCTTACTTTCTTCAGGCAAAAACTGCAACCCAGTGTTCTGATTCTCACTTTAGTGCTATTTTTGATGAATGGTGCTCCTACCCTGGCTCAAACTCTAGTCTATTTCTGGTTACAAATTTTTAAATAAAGAGCACTATTGAATTCAAAAATATCAAAACAAATACAATTTTTTTATTTTACAAATTATTGGACACTGAAGGAAATTAAGTTTTCTATTTTACATAGGAAGAAATTCTAGTAAACCAGTACCAGTTCAAAATGTGATTTGGAAATTCTTTTTTTCTACTACTGAAGGTGATAATAAATGTACACAATTCGTTTCACTGGTTTAGTCCATATTCTTCGTAGTAGTGAATGTCTTATATATAGGAGACATTTGCAATTGCCTAGAGGGAAGACACTATATTTTATTCCTTTCTGTAACTCCAAGGCCTAGCACTGTGTCTGGCATATATATAGATATAAGAAAAACCTTAATAAATGAAATTAGAGGTACTATCTTTTGTATAATTGCTCCTATAAAAAGGTTAATTGAACTATACCTTGATTTTATTAGCACTGTGTCTTAATCAACTGATCTGTGCAAATCATATTTTGCTTCTTAAGCCTGGTACTTTCCAAAGGAGATAGTTGGTATAGTAAAATTTTGGATTAAAAGGTGGAAAACTTGGCAGCTTGTACATGAGTCTCTGTATTAATGTATCAACATTGGTTTTAAAGATCAACTGTAATGCCCTAGCTGGTTTGGCTCAGTGGATAGAGCATCGGCCTGCAGACTGAAGGGTCCTGGATTCGATTGTGGTCAAGGGCACATGCATGAGTTGCGAGCTCGATCCCCAGTAGGGGGTGTGCAGGATGTAGCCAATCAATGACTCTCATCATTAATGTTTCTGTCTCTCCTTCTCCCTTCTTCTCTGAAATCAATATATATATCCTATATAATTAAGAGCTAATCGCTAATTAGACTGAACAGCAGGATGACCTTCTGGACAACTGTCTGGATGACCTTCCTGATGAAGCCAGGGCTGTGAGGGCCGAGCCCCTTGCACAAATTTTGTGCATTGGGCCTTTAGTATATATATATAAAAGGCTAATATGCTAAGTATCCTTCCCTCCATCCAGGTAATGACGTCACGTAGCAACGCCCAGCTTCCTCTCCCTAGTGACGACAAACGTCCTTGCAGTTTCTTCAGCCCAGGAACATGACTTGCTTTATAGCCAGGTGGAAATACTTTACACTGTAACCAAATGTCTTTGAAGTGTTTTCCCATGCCTCATCTCATTTGATCCTCACAGAAGTCCTGGAGTAGGTAGATAGGACACTCAGTGGAATCCTATTTTCTTTTCATTAGCCAGAAAACGAAGATTTAGAAAGTTTAGAAACTTGACCCAACTGAAAATAAGTAAGAAATGGTGGACCTTAAAAATAACTTCAGGTTTTCTCACTGCACAGAATATAGTCAAAGATTGCTGCAGTTAAATATTTCACCCTTTGTTCTCCCTGCATGATCTATAATAATAATCTGCTTCATGTTGATATTTACTGCAGTGTTGCTGACAATTACCTGAAAGAGAAGTTGGAGTGCTTCACTGAGCTGGAAAAAGTTTAGCTAAATCAGAAAGCAGGTCTAATTAAACAAGTTTATTCTATATATACTAGAGGCCTGGTGCACAAAATTCGTGCACTGGGGGAGGGCCCTCAGCCCAGCCTGCACCCTCTCACAGTCCAGGACCCCTCAGGGGATGTCCGCCTACTGGCTTAGGCAGGGTGTCTGCCTCTCCATTCTCCATCCTTCCATCTGTGACACCTGTCACCCTTGCCAGGCCTCCCCCAAAGTGAGCTCAGCTCAATCCCTGAATGTAAAAGTGCACAGGGGGTTGGGGGGAGCTCCACTCCAGTGCCCCCTGATTCACAGTGACAGAACCTGGTAGACAGGACCTGGTCTCAGGACGGTGGCCACAACTGCAGAACATAGATCTGTTTCAAGAAAAGTTGGGAATGCAGATTTTCGTATGAGCCCCTATTCCAAAAGGTGGCAGTTTATTCACATTGTGGCAAAGACACCTTCAAGAGTAACATAAGAGGTTAAAGTCAGGGCCATTTCCTCATCCATTCTCTCTAAGGCACCTGAACAGAACCAAGTCTCAGCTCTTCACAGGACACTTCTGGAGGTTTTTTTTTTTTTTTAAGCCTAAAGGATAGTAGTCTGTCTTCATTCTTTTTCTTTGTTATTTTTTCATCATCAGATAAAAGGATATGTACATTGGGGCAATCCTCTCGAGATACAGTATTCCAGTTGCACCCATTTGATGATGACAGCGCCCCTTAGAGGGTGGGAGCCGACAGATGGGAAGCAGGGAATTCTGAAAACCAAAGCAATGACAGAGATGCTAAGCCTTTCCTTCACGTGTCTGACACCCCTCTTCAGGTGGCCTGCAGGCCAGGCATCTGCTGGACCTTTATTACTTGATGTCCTGGCAGGCTGCCCTGGGCCCTACTAGGCAGTGTGCAGGGCCTCCTGGACCCAGGAGGAGTAGCCCCCCCCGCCACTCCTGGTACAGCTCCTGCACATGGGCGCTGGTCTCCTGGGGCCACACCGGGATGGCAGCGTAGATGCCTTCCATCTGCTGCATCAGTGCCCTGTCTGCACACCCGCCGTCTGCCTGGGCCTGGCCCCTGCTGCTTAGGAATGCCTGGTGCAGGCCAGGATCTCCACAAAGTGGCAGGGAAAGTTGCCCCTCTACAGCTTCAGGACCGCTTCTGGATGTTCTGAAAGCCTTAAGCAACCTCAAAGCGTAGCAGAACCTCTCTGTCCCTTTCAAGGGTGACCTCCTAGAAGTCTTTGTTCCTCAGGGTGCGGTAGGAGAGCACTCCCAAATCCTTGTTGAACAGCTCCTTGGCCATGTGCCTGAAGATGTGTGTCTGGTACCCGTCGGAGCTGGCACCCTCGTGAAGCCTCACATCCTTCTCCTTCATGTCTCCAAACAGCGTGTCCACGGTGGCGTCATTCGAGGCGAGGTCACTTTGCTCCATTATCAGGACAATTTCACCTGAGGTTAACACACCAGTCAGCACCCTGGGAACTATGTAAAGCTATGGGAACATTAGCTTTGGGAACATTTTCTCAAAGGGCCTCCAGTTTCTTGTCATAACACGGGGCCACAATGATGTGGAAAATCTTGTCTGGGGACAGGTTCTGTTGGCTGGGGAAGTAATCCTTCACCAGAAAGCCCATGATCTGCTGGGGAGACTTGGCTGTGCAGAGGTGGGGGGTGATGGGGTAACCCAGCACATGCTCTGCATATCGGTCCCAGCTGGGGCAGGTGGAGGTCAGCAAGGGTAGCCGGGGCTCTTCGTCACGGTGCTGGCAGTACCCACGCACAAATTCCTTCTTACTCTCCAGGATGCTGAAGTCCTCAGCTATCTTCATGTCAAAGACAGTGCACCCCCCAAGGCTTTTGAGAAAGCCGCAGAGCCTTCTGGATGCATCAGTGACACTGAGGCTGATAGCACCAAAAAATAAGGCAGGAACTAAGGACACACGGACACTGCCAGCACTTTGTGCTGTGAGGTATCACATTTCTTATTAAGGTTCAGAACACGGAAGAAGTCCTTGGTGTTCTATTGAGAAACTTGGACTCCTTCCTCTGTAGTCACACAACTGTCACACGCCAGGCAGTCACTCAGAAATATCTTGGCATCGGCCAACTTATGGAATTCTCCCTTCTCTCCTTCTGAGCCGGACTCCGGACGTTGACTGTGGCATTCTCTTGGTCATCGGTTTTTTGTTTTTTTTACTACATTCCTTCCATGTGCAGTGATCACACATCATCTGGAGCTGGGCGGGTGGGGGCCAGCTTGAGTGACCTGGAGGAAGCAGAGGGAGAGCAGTCGGTCACCGCTGGTCGCCCCTGGTGCTGCTGGCAGTATCCTTTCTTCCTTGTGGAGCATCTAGGGAGGGGAAGTTGCTGCAGTGCCCAAGGCCAAGTTCCTGGAGGCTGGCAGCACTGTGAGGATCGTGCCGGAGGCGCTGGTCCATTGGTGCCTGGCCTGTCCTCTTCAGATTGAACCTTCAAGACTACTAAGGGAGCTAGTCCAAGGGAGGGTAAGTGGCCGCAGTGCGCGAGGCCGAGTTCCAGGAGGCCAGCAGTGCTTTCAGGATTGTGCCAGTGGTGCCGGTCCATTGGTGCCTGTCCTGTCCTCTGTAGATTGAACTTACAGTACTACTATGGGAGCCAGTCCCCAGTTCTGCCCTGCCTCCACCACCGATTGATTGGAGTCTGAGAGCCAGGAGGAGGGACCAAGAGGCCTGCCTTCCAGCTGCTTGCCAGTCCCCGGGCCACTCACTCCAGTTCCCTATTAACCATCTTCTGATCAATGGGAGCCTGCAGGCCAGGGGAGGAACCAAGTGGTCTGCCTTCCAACCGCCCACTCAAAATGTCGCTGCTGCCACAGATTCATTGGAGCCTGAGGGACCCCAGTTCCCCTGTTAGCCATCACCTGATCATTGGAGCCTGAGGGCCTGGGGGGAGGGGGAGGTCAACCATCGTCCATTCGGTAGTCCGTTTGGTCATTACGGACACTGGGTTTTTATAGCTACACTAATAAAAGAGAAACATGCAAATTGGTGTCACTCTGCTACACCCACAAGCCACGCCCACCAGCCAATCAGGAGTGAGTATGCAAATTAACCCAACCAAGATGGCAGTGGCCACGGAGCTGGAGCGAGCAGGAGGCTTGGGTTGCCCCCTGCGATGGAGGAAGCCAAGCTTCCCACCTTCCCTGTCCAGCCCTCGGCTCCACTCAAGGCTACAAAGTTTCAATTATAGAAGATAAATAAACCCCAAATATTTGCTTCCCTCCACTCAAGGAGGCGCTGAAAAAAAAGAAAAAAAAAGGAGAGGCTGGGAGCTTGGGTCGCCAGGGGCCGTGGCCAGCCTGCAAAAAGCCATCGGCCCCTCACCCAGGCTGGCCAGGCACCCCAGTGGGAACCCCCACCCTGAAGGGGATGTGGCCAGCTTGAAAACAGCCCTCAGCCCCTCATCCAGGCTGGCAACAAACCCCCAGCAGGGACCCTCACCCCATGGGGGCGTGGCTGGCCTGCAAATCACCACAGGCCTCTCGCCCAGGCCACCCCACGCCCCAAGGGAACACCCACCCTGATCCAGGATACCCTTCAGGGCAAACCAGCCAGCACCCACCCATGCACCAGGTCATTATCTATACTAATGAAAGGATAATATGCTAATTAGACTGGGAGACCTTCCAGGAGACCTTCCGGACATTCTTCTGGACAAAGCCATGGTGGCAGGGCTAAGGTAGAGGTGGTTAGAGACCAAGAGCAGAGAGCAGTTGTGGGTGATCAGGCTGGTGGGGGCCGGGGCCATTGGGGTAAGCAGACCAGCAGTCCCGGATTGCGAGAGGGATGTCCGACTGCCGGTTTAGACCCGATCCCTGTAAACCGGCAGTAGGACATCCTTCAAGGGGTCCCAGATTGGAGAGGGTGCAGGCCGGGCTGAGGAACATCCCCTCCCCCGTGCATGAATATTGTGCACTGGGCCATTATGGACACTGGGTTTTTATATATTAGGATAAAAGGCTAAGTTGACTCGCACATGCGTGATACATATAAACCTCTCGCTGGTGCCAATTGCATGCATGTGCTTGATCTGTCATTGTCAATCATGAATTTGGTTGACACTTCTATTATAGAGAAAGGGAAATAGCAATATTAAAATATTTCTTCTTTTATTTTCACCAAAATAATACAGTTTTATTCTTACATGCCTGCATTTCCTCATGTCTCTCTCTCTCAGAGTTCATTTGAATGGTCTGTTCCCTCTCACTAGCAAGGTTTTAGAGCTATGCAAGGATTTTTATTTACTTCCCTTGCTCTAAGGAGGGCATATATCTAGTCCTCAATGTTTTGACCTCTCTTATCTCCATCGCTAACCCAGAAAGTTTTAGAACAGCAGTGTCCAGTAGAAATATAATGTGAGCTACATATGTAATTAAAAAAAAATTTCTTTATTGTCTAAAGTTTTATATATGTCTCTTTTTCCCCCAATTGACTACCCCCCCAAGCCATTCCTGCCCCGGGCAAGCCCCCACTGCTCCAGTGTTCATTTGTTATGCTAATATGCATGCATACAAGTCCTTTGGTTGCTCTCTAACTTCCTCTCCCTTGCCATTTGTCTCTGGATCTATTCTTGTTCACAAATTATTGTTGATTATTATATCCCACATATGAGTGAGATCATGTGATATTTATGTTTCTACTAGAGACCCAGTGCACGAATTCGTGCACCAGTGGGGTCGCTCAGCCTGGCCTGCAGGATCGAGCTGAAACCAGCTCTTCAACATCCCCCGAGGGGTCCGGGATTGTGAGAGGGTGCAGGCCAGGCCGAGGGACCCCACTGGTGCACAGGAGGTTGGCCAGCCGGGGAGAGCCTGCAGGAGGGATCCAGGGTGTATCCGGCTTGTCTCACTCAGTCCCAATGGGCTGGACCCCAGCAACAAGCTAACCTACCAGTCAGAGTGTCTGCCCTTGGTGGTCCGTGCATGCCATAGCGACTGGTCCACCAGTTGACTGTCTGTCCCCTGGTGGTCAGTGCACATCATAGTGAGTGGTCGAGCATCCTTAGCATATCATTAGCATATTATGCTTTGATTGGTTAAACAGATGACTAGACACTTAGCATATTAGACTTTTATTATATAGGATGACTGGCTTATTTCACTTAGCATAATGCTCTCCAGTTCCATCCATGCTGTTGCAAATGGTAAAAGTTCCTTCGTTTTTTTAGCAGCATAGTATTCCATTGTGTAGATGTACCACAGTTTTCTAATCCAGTTATCTGTTGATGGGCACTTAGGCTGTTTCCAAATCTTATCTATGGTAAGTTGTGCTGCTATGAACATAGGGGTGCATATATCCTTTCTGATTGGTGTTTCTGATTTCTTGGGATATAGTCCTAGAAGTGGGATTACTGGGTCAAATGGGAGTTCCATTTTAACTTTTTAAGGAAACTACATACTGTCTTCCACAGTGGCTGCACCAGTCTGCATTCCCCCAGCAGTGCAGGAGGGTTCCTTTTTCTCCATGTCCTTGCCAGCATTTGTTGTTTGTTGAATTGTTGATGATAGTCATTCTGACAGGTGTGAGATGGTATCTCATTGTTGTTTTGATTTGCATCTCTCAGATGATTAGTGACTTTTGAGCATGTTTTCATGTGTCTCTGGGCCTTCTGTATGTTCTCTTTTGAAGAGTGTCTATTTAGATCCTTTGCCCATTTTTTGATTGGATTGTTTATCTTTCTTTTGTTAAGTTGTATGAGTTCCCTGTAAATGTTGGAGATTAAACCCTTATCAGTGATAATATTGACAAATATGTTCTCCGATGCAGTGAGCTGTCTTGTTGTTTTGCTGATGGTTTCTTTTGATATGCAGAAGCTTTTTATTTTGATGTAGTCCCATTTGTTTATTTTCTCCTTAGTCTCCATTGCCCTAGTAACTGTATCTGTAAAGATATTGCTATGACATATATCTGCTGTTTTGCTGCCTATGGAGTTTTGTAGGATTTTTTGGTTTCCCATCTTACATTTAAGTCCTTCAGCAATTTTGAGTTTGTTTTCGTGTATGGTGTAAGTTGGTGACCTACAGTCATTTTTTTGCATGTATCTAACCAAATTTCCCAACACCATTTATTGAAGAGACTATCTTGCTCCATTGTATGCTCTTGCCTCCTTTGTCAAATATTAATTGAGCATAATGGCTTGGGTCCATTTCTGGGTTCTCTGTTCTATTCCATTGGTCTGTATGTCTGTTCTTGTGCCAGTACCAGGCAGTTTTGAGAACTGTGGCTTGGTTAGTATAGCTTGATATCTGGTATTGTGATCCCTCCAGCTTTGTTCTTTTTTCTCAGGATTGCTGTGGTTATTAGGGGTATTTTTTATTCTAGATGAATTTTTGGAGAGTTTGTTCTAGATCTTTGAAATATGCCGTTGGTATTTTAATGGGAATTGCATTGTATCTTTAGAATGTTTTGGGTAATATGGATATTTTAATGATGTTGATTGTACCAATCCATGAACATGATATCTTCTTCCATTTGTTTATGTCTTCCTCTATCTCTTTTTTCAATGTCCTTAGTTTTCTGAGTAGAGGTCTTTTATGTCCTTAAGTTTATTCCTAGGTATCTTAATATTTTTGGTGCAATGGTAAATGAGATTGTTTTTTTCATTTCTTTTTCTGTGAGTTCCTTATTGATGTATAAAAGGCCATAGATTTCTGGGTACTAATATGTATCCTGCTACATTGCCGAATTCATTTATTAGGTCTAGTAGTTTTTTGATTTTGTCTTTGGGGTTTTCTATGTATAGTATCATGTCATCTGCAAATAAGGACAGTTTTACTTCTTTTCTAATTTGGATACCTTTTATTTCTTCTTCTTGTCTGATAGCTAGGCTAGCTCTTCCAGTACTATATGGAACAGGAGTGGTGAAGTGTCTTATTCCTGTTCTTAGGGGAAATGAGTTTAGTTTTTCCCCTTTGAGTATGCTGTTGGCTGTAGTTTTGTCATATAAGGCTTTTATTATATTGAGGTATGATCCCACTATTGCCAATTTGCTGAGAGCTTTTATCAAGAAAGAGTATTGGATTTTGTCAAATGCTTTTTTCTGCATCGATTGATATGATCATGTGATTTTTGTCTCTCAATTTGTTTATTTGATGTGCTGGGGTCTTTTCTGCATTTACAATGGTTCAGGAATCTGGAGAAGGGCTATGAATAAATTAATAAAGAGACTAGAGAAGAAATATGAATTTGGAAGTCATTTTGGGGTGCCAGATGGAAACTTAGTTCTAGTGACTAAGCTCTCTGAATCTCCAGCCCCCTGTTTTTTGACTCCCACACTAGAGGCCCGGTGCACAAAAATTTGTGCACTCGGGGGGGGCCCTCAGCCCGGCCTATGCCCTCTTGCAGTCTGGGACCCCTCAGAGGATTCCACCTGCTGGCTTACAGCCTGGGTGAGGGGCTGAGGGCTGTTTTCAGGCTGGTCAAGCCCCCCAGTGGGGACCCTCACCCCATTGGGGTGTGCCCAGCCTGGGTGAGGGGCTGAGGGCTGTTTGCATGCTGGCCACACCCCCTTCAGAGTGGGGGTCCCTACTGTGGTGCCTGACCAGCCTGGGTGAAGGGCTGAGGGCCATTTTCAGGCTGGCTATAGCCCCTTCAGCATTGTGGGGGTCCCTCTGGGGTGCCTGGACAGCCTGGGTGAGGGGCTGATGGCCGTGTTCAGGCTGGCCACCCCCCCCTGCGACCCAAGCTCCCAGCCTCTCCTTTTTTTCTTTTTCTTTTATTTCTGGGATTTATTTATCCTCTACAATTGAAACTTTGTAGCCTTGAGTGAAGCCCAGGTCAGCTGGAAGCCTGGGTTGCCCCATGGTAACCCAGACTCCTAGCCCCTCCTTGAGCGAAGGCCACTTCCAGATGGAAGCAGGTATCTGGGCTTTATTTATCTTCTATAATTGAAACTTTATAGCCTTGAGCGGAGCCCAGTGCCGACCAGGGCAGGTGGGAAGCTTGGCTTCCTCCATCGCCAGGGGCAACCCAAGCCTCCTGCTCGCACCAGCTCCATGGCTGTCGCCATCTTTGTGACGGAGTGATGGAGTGATGGTTAATTTGCATATTACTCTTTTATTAGATAGGATTTTGCACTATGGCAAAGCAGATATACATATCAAAGATAAGGTCTGGTAAACAATAAAGGACAATCAGGTTGGGGGAAACTGCCCTCAGGTTTATATGCAGATTATCAGCCCTGCTGAATATAGAAGCCCATCAAACTTTTGAGGACTTTTCGCATTTATTATGACCTGCTGGACTTAGCCTCCAGCAGTGATGTATCACATTTATTGATTTGCAGATATTGTACCATCCTTGTATCCTTGGAATAAAATCCACTTCGTCATGGTGTATGATCTTTCTAATGTAATACTGATTCCAATTTGCTAGAATTTTGTTGAGGATTTTAGCGTCTATGTTCATCAAGGATATTGGCCTGTAGTTCTCTTTCTTTGTGGTGTGTTTATCTGATTTTGGGATTAGGGTGACACTGGCTTCATTGAAAGAGCTTGGAAATGTTCCTTCCTCTTGAATTGTTTGGAATAGTCTGAGGAACATCTGTTTTAATTCTTCTTTGAATGCTTGGTAGAACTCTCCTGTAAAGCCATCTGGACCAGGGCTTTTGTTTGCTGGAAGATTTTTGATCAATGCTTCAATTTCTTCAGTAGTCATTGGCCTAGTCAGGTGTTTTTTTTTCTTATTCCAGATTGAGTTTTGGGAGTTTGTATTTTTCTAAGAATATGACCATTTCGTCTATGTTGTCCATTTTGTTGGAATAGAGTTGTTCATAGTATTTTTCATAATCATTTGCATTTCTGTGGGATCGGTTGTTATATGATCATGTGATTTTTGTCTCTCAATTTGTTTATTTGATGTGCTGGGGTCTTTTCTGCATTTACAATGGTTCAGGAATCTGGAGAAGGGCTATGAATAAATTAATAAAGAGACTAGAGAAGAAATATGAATTTGGAAGTCATTTTGGGGTGCCAGATTTTCTAACTCTTTGAGTTGTAGGGTTAGATAATTTATACCATTTTTTCTTTTTTTGTTGTTGTTGTTTTTTTTTTTTTTTTAGGTAGGCCCTTAGAGCTATGATCTTCCCTCTCATGACTGCTTTCACTGTGTCCCATACATTTTAGATTGTTGTGTTTTCATTGTCATTGCTTGATATGATTTCTGTCTTCTTGAATTTGAAGAGACTTTGCCTATGTCCCAATATGTGGTCTATCTTTGAAAATGACCCATGTGCACTTAAGAATAATGTGTATTCTGTGGCTTTGGGGTGAAATGTTCTGAAGATGTCAATTAATTCCATCTAATCTGGTCAGTCATTTAGGATTGCTTTTTCCTTGCTGATTTTTTTGTTTAGAGGATTTGTCCAGTGGTGTTAGTGGGGTATTAAAGTCCCCTACTATGATTGTATTGCTGTCAATCTCTCCCTTGATTTCTCCAGAAGTTTTTTTTTTATGTATTTGGGTGCTTCTGTATTGGGTGCATATATGTTTACCAGAGTTATATCTTCTTGTTGAATTGCTCCCTTTGGTATTATGAAGTGGCCTTCCTTATCTCTTGTTATGGCCTT
>NW_005361652.1:519187-521413 GCF_000412655.1 Myotis brandtii | reverse complement strand
TATCCTTTAGACAGCAGATATATGGGTCATGTTTTCTTATCCACTCAGCTACCCTATGTCTTTTGATTGGGGCATTTAATCCATTTACACTTAAAGTTAATATTGATAGGTACTTGTTTGTTGCCATTTTTATTCTGTATTCCTGTGTTCCTTCTTCCCTTCTTATCTTTTCTTTTTACACCAGACCCTTTATCATTTCTTGCATTGCTGGTTTGGTGGTAATAAACTTCCTAAGTCCTTTTTTGTCTGTGAAGCTTCTAATTTCACCCTCAACTTTGATTGATAGCCTTGCTGAGTATAGTATTCTTGGATTCAAACCCTTGCTTTGCATGACTTTGTATATTTAATTCCATTCCCTTCGGGCCTGATGTGTTTCTTTTGAGAAATCAGTCGATAGTCTGATGGGAAATCCCATGTAGGTAACTTTCTGCCTCTCTCTCTGGCAACCTTTAAGATTCTTACTTTGTTGTTGATGTTTGCCAGTTTAATTATGATGTGTCTTGGTGTCGTACTTTTTGGGTTCATCTTGTTTGAGACTCTGTGAGATTCTTGGACTTGTGTGAGTTTTTTCATCCTTTTATCAGGGAAGTTTTCTGTCATTATTTATTCAAACAGGTTTTCTATTCCTTGCTCAGTTTCCGCTCCTTCTGGGAACTCTACTTTGTGGATGTTGTTTTGTTTCATGTTGTCCCAAAGTTCCCTTAGGCTCTCCTCTTGTTTTTTAAGTTTTTTTTTTGAAGATGCTGCTCTGCTTGGGTATTTTTTCTACCCTGTCTCTTCCCTTCTTATCTTTTCTTTTTACACCAGACCCTTTATCATTTCTTGCATTGCTGGTTTGGTGGTAATAAACTTCCTAAGTCCTTTTTTGTCTGTGAAGCTTCTAATTTCACCCTCAACTTTGATTGATAGCCTTGCTGAGTATAGTATTCTTGGATTCAAACCCTTGCTTTGCATGACTTTGTATATTTAATTCCATTCCCTTCGGGCCTGATGTGTTTCTTTTGAGAAATCAGTCGATAGTCTGATGGGAAATCCCATGTAGGTAACTTTCTGCCTCTCTCTCTGGCAACCTTTAAGATTCTTACTTTGTTGTTGATGTTTGCCAGTTTAATTATGATGTGTCTTGGTGTCGTACTTTTTGGGTTCATCTTGTTTGAGACTCTGTGAGATTCTTGGACTTGTGTGAGTTTTTTCATCCTTTTATCAGGGAAGTTTTCTGTCATTATTTATTCAAACAGGTTTTCTATTCCTTGCTCAGTTTCCGCTCCTTCTGGGAACTCTACTTTGTGGATGTTGTTTTGTTTCATGTTGTCCCAAAGTTCCCTTAGGCTCTCCTCTTGTTTTTTAAGTTTTTTTTTTGAAGATGCTGCTCTGCTTGGGTATTTTTTCTACCCTGTCTCCTAGCTCACTGATGCGGTCCTCCACTTCTTCTAGTCTACTGTTGATGTTTTCTATTGAGTTCTTTATTGTAGCGATGTCATTTTTCATTTCTTCTTGGTTCTTCTTCATTTCCTCTTGGTTCTTACACATATTGTTGAACTTGTCTTCCATCCTTTTCAGCGTCCTTATGACCATTGCTCTGAATTCTTTCTCTGACATAGTGCTTGCCTCCAGTTCATTTGCATCCTTTTCTGGTGATGGCTCCTTTTCTTTCATATGCGGGCTGTTTCTTTGTCTCCCCATGATTGCTCCTCTCAGGGTGTCTGGTTATTTAGCTCTCTCTCTCCTGCAATGACTTGAAGGCACAAAATGCAACACGACAACACACAACGCACAGGGCACCAAACACAAATGTATTCATGATACTAATAACCCTAAATAAAGCTGACCACCAGAGGAAAGAGAATTAGGGGATAGAAAAGAGTGCAAAAATGATATTGAGAAAAGGAAAAAAATATAAGTGAGGAAAAAAAGAGAAGAAAAAAGAAGGGAAAAAAATATATGTGGGGAGAAAACCCCAATAAAACAACAGCTAATCCAAAAAATGCAAACAACAAACACCCACACAGCAAACGCCCAGATGAATCTGAGGAGACAGAACTAATTTCCAGAAGGTAAGGTCAAGGAATTGAATAATTGGGGAAATATCCACAATTCAGTATAGAGGAGGTAGAAAGAGGAGTGTATAAGAAGAAAAGTAAAAAACAAAATACAAATATATATATATATATATATGGGTGTGTGTATACATATATATATATATATATATATATATATACACATTTA
>NW_005361652.1:517841-518608 GCF_000412655.1 Myotis brandtii | reverse complement strand
AATAAAAAATAAAAATGTGAAGTAGTGAAGGTCGTTAACTTCCTCTACTGTTCTGCTTGGCACATCTGTTTCCTGTC
The DNA here is from genome assembly GCF_000412655.1 of Myotis brandtii. Classification (NCBI taxonomy): domain Eukaryota; kingdom Metazoa; phylum Chordata; class Mammalia; order Chiroptera; family Vespertilionidae; genus Myotis; species Myotis brandtii. Next base: position 518,531 of record NW_005361652.1, on the reverse strand, counting down.
AGGTAGTCAGCATAGTATTGAAGTTACCTTTGATCCACCACTCCTCTGTGTCATAAACCACAACCTTGTTTTTCAAGCAGGTGGGATCTCTCCACTCACTTTGTTTCTCAGCCTTCCTTCAGTTGTATTTACACAAGAGTCAATTTCTTGTGGCAGTGCAAGATGGTGTGTGAGTGAGAGAATGAAAGGAGAGTGTGTGGATGTGCGGGGAGTGTCTGTATTTGTGAGTGAGGGACAGCTATATTCCATAGGACTGTTGGGGACTGGTGGACCAGGGTCCCCTGGCTGGGCAGTCTCTACTACTGCTGAACTCTCTCCCAGAGCCACCAGCTCAGCCACAGAGACCACACGATCTTGAAGGGCAGTGTTTCTGTATTAATATCCAGGACTAAATAGTTCCTCTACCCAGTGTTTAGATTCTTCTTTCCTTACCGCACTTAATACTGGGTTGGAGGGACGGACTGCCCCAGAGCTGGTTTCCTGCTCATTTCTCCTTATTCTGATCCCCAGTTTCCACAAAATTAACTTTCCTCTGCAGTCTTGGTGAGTGTTTTTTTTTTTTTAAAAATATATTTTATTGATTTTTTACAGAGAGGAAGGGAGAGAGAGATAGAGAGTTAGAAACATCGATGAGAGAGAAACATCGATCAGCTGCCTCCTGCACACCCCCTACTGGGGATGTGCCCGCAA
>NW_005361652.1:513919-517742 GCF_000412655.1 Myotis brandtii | reverse complement strand
TGAGAGAGAAACATTGATCAGCTGCCTCCTGCACGCCCCCCACTGGGGATGTGCCCGCAACCAAGGTACATGCCCTTGACCGGAATCGAACCCGGGACCCTTCAGTCTGCAGGCCGACGCTCTATCCACTGAGCCAAACCGGTCAGGCTTGGTGAGTGTTTTTAAATGGAAGATCCTATGCACTGGACTTAGCAAACAAAAGCCAGGAGGTAAAAAGGAAAAAAGACAAAGATACTGTGCCAACTCGCATCTTATTTCCCCTGCCACTGTGCAGCCAGTATAGAACTTCAGGCTGCCTTTCTGGGCACAGATTCTCACGGCACAGCTGTGGGCTTATATCTAGCATCCCCCTCTGTCAGCAGCCCTGTGGACCCCCTTCCACAAACCACTGCCCCCAGGGCTGTGGTTTTGGTGGAGCGCAGTCTCCCTCTGAGACTCTAGATCCCGATGCACGTGTTTCTCCCTCCAGCCTGAATCCCAGATCTCACCTTTCTTATCTCTGACCTTTTTCTCCATGGATTGCCTCACCAGCTGTGTTTAATTCGCCAATTCCATGTGGATGTTATTTGATTCAGCTGCTCCTTCTATCTCCTCTGTGAGAAGGTGCAGGGCCTGTCTGTGTATTCAGCACCACTTTGTATCCCACTGGACAGGCTTTTTAGGTGCCTGCGGTTGGGGAGGGTGGAGTCTCAGTGTCCGTGGGTTCGCAGCTGAGGCAGCTGGTCCCTGAGCATTGTGGTTGTAGGGTCCTGGGAGGTATCCGAGGTCTCCCCAGTTTAAGTTAAGGCTGGGCTTCCAATCACAGCCGGTCTCCCCTTAAAGATGGTGTGGTCTCTGTGGCTGAGCTGTGGCTCCGGGAGAGTGTTCAGCAGTAGTAGAGGCTGCCTGGCCAGGGTAGCCTGGTCCACCAGTCCCCAACAGTCCTATGGAATATAGCTGTCCCTCACTCACAAATACAGACACTCCCCACACATTCACATACTCTGCTTTCATTCTCTCACACACACACTATCTTGCAGCCTGCTGTCCCATTAGCAGCCATCTTGGATCCCTCACTTATTTGGCCTACCGCCCCCTTTCCAGAAAAAATATTACTCAGCGCCCCCTGGAAATTAATTTTTTTTAAATTTTAATAGCAATTAAACAGAAAGATATATGTATTAATGTTTCTACCTTTTTCGTAAAATATAGTAAAGAAAGGTGTAAATTAGAAACATTGAAGTTTGAAATTATGAAACTATTTATTGAACTCAGAATAGAAAGGTAATACAAAAAAAGTTAAAACAAATGCACCTGTGGCCATCACCGGCCCCCTGGATCGCTGCAGCGCCCACCAGGGGGCGGTAGGGCCCACTTTGGGAATCACGGATCTATACAGTGGGATACTGCACTGCCATAAAAAATAAGGAATTCTTACCATTTGCAACAGCATGATGGAACTGGAGAGCATTTTACTAAGCAAAATAAGCCAGTCATAGAAAGAGAAATGTCACATGATCTCACTCATTTGTGGAATATAAGGAACATAAACTGATGAACAAAAATAAATCCAGAGACATAGAAGAATTGAACAGACCATATAACCTCAGAGGGAAGGCAGGGGAGGGGGTAAGAGATCAACCAAAGGACTTGTATGCCTACATATAAGAACAACCCATGGACACAGACAGTAGCGGGGTGAAGGCATGTGCTGGGGAGTGGGAGCAGTCGGGGAGAGGTCAGTGGGCGAGAAAGGAGACATATGTAATACTTTAAACAATAAAGAATTTAAATTTAAAAAAAGAACAACAACAACAAAAAGAACATATATTCATTTAATGAACATATATTCATTCAATGTATAGGTTGATTATCTGTTAATTGTACTTCTTTTTTGTTTGTTTGTTTGTTTTTGTTTTTTTGTTTTGTTTTGTTTTTTGAGGGCCAAAACTCCTACCTTCAAAGATCAATTCTCAAACACTTGAGAAGTGCTTTGAGTTTCTCTAGGAAGGGAATATCAGTATTACATCCTTCCAAATAGCCAATAGATTATATTTTACTCATCCCTTTGAAAAATGCCAGTCTTTATATTTTCTAATTCTTGTTTAAGATGAGAAAATGTTCTGGCCTTTCTGTATGTTTTCAATGTTCACTTTCTATTCCTCAACATACCAGAAACTAGAGAGATTAAACATTCAGAATAAGTTCTGAATAAGACCACATATATGGTACCTATAATAAATGACTAACTTTACATACAGAATATGTCTTTTGATGCTTTAAAAGTCAATTACAAAGTCATTAATTTTAATCTGAGAAGTTTGGAATTAGGTGAAACATAGTAACGGCCCCTTAAGTCTCTAATATTTTAAGGACAGAGAAAGCCTGAGAGAGAAAAAGGCTCAGCTAAGTCTGTTTTAGCAACACAGACACACACACACACACACACACACACCAATCAGAAAAGTTTTCTTTTCCTGTTCCACAAAAAGAAGTCTGGCCCTGGCTAGTGTGGCTCAGTTGGCTGATCATTATCCAGTGCACCAAAAGATTGCCAGTTAGATTCCTGGTCAGGGTTGTGCCCACATTGTGGGTTCGAACCCTGGTTGGGGCACATGCAAGAGAATCAATGTTTCTCTCTCACATTGATGTTTCTCTATCTCTCTCACTCCCTCTCCCTTCCTCTCTTTCTAAAAAAATTAATAAAAACATAATAAAAATCTTTATTTTAAAAAATAGGTCTGATTGTTTTTCTTTGGAATTTCATGGTACATATTTTATGGTTTTCAAGAGTAACAACTAGAAAAACAAATTTAACTTGGAATTGTACATGAACTTTGACTGGTTTTTCAAAGTAGGTATGAATAAGTGAAATGAAAAAAACAAAGGAACTTTGTTATAAATTTTGAATTTTATATTATTTGTATTTTAACTTTTTTAAATTTTGTATTTATTAATTTAAGAGAGGGGGAGGGAAAGAGAGAGGAGGATAAAGAAAGAGAGAGAAAAACATTGATTTTTGTTGTTCCATTTATTTACTATGCACTCATTGATTGATTTTTGTATGTGCCCTGACCAGGGATCGAACTCACAACCTTGGTATATTGGGATGACACTCTAAAGAACTGAGTAAACCAGCCAGGGCCTTGTATTTAAGTTTTGACTCTGTAATATACAGTAGTATGCTAGAGTCATCTGGCTTAGCCAATTGTACCTATCTTTTTCCAACTCCACATTCATATGGCCATGAGGGTAGTATTTACACCATGGAAATTGAGAAACACTGCTAATCAAGGATTCCTCCTTCCCCTACCCCAACCTAACAGCCAGCTGTTAACATTTACCACTACCCCACCCCCCAAATGTGCCTATTTAATTTTCATTTTACAATCAAATAATAGCTTTATGTTTCTTTTTTTTTTAATATATTTTATTGATTTTTTACAGAGAGGAAGGGAGAGAGAGAGTTAGAAACATCGATCAGCTGCCTCCTGCACATCTCCTACTGGGGATGTGCCTGCAACCCAGGTACATGCCCTTGACCGGAATCGAACCTGGGACCTTTCAGTCCACAGGCCGACGCTCTATCCACTGAGCCAAACCGGTTTCAGCAAGCTTTATGTTTCTTTAAAGATAGAGAAATGACGTAGAATGGTGGTTAAGAGCAGATACCAGTTGTGCACTTACTAGCATGTGTTATTCTAGGCAAGTTCGGCAATTCTATCTTTAACTAGTGGCCCAGTGCACAAAATTCATGCACATTAAAAGGGAATTAATTAGAGGAAATATTTTAATATTGCTATTTGCCCTTTCTCTATAATAGAAGTGTCAGAGAAAGAAAATT
>NW_005361652.1:509477-513897 GCF_000412655.1 Myotis brandtii | reverse complement strand
AGGGAATTAATTAGAGGAAATATTTTAATATTGCTATTTGCCCTTTCTCTATAATAGAAGTGTCAGAGATGAAAGAAAATTAGTAAAATGTACATGAAAATCTTCCTCCTGTCAGAGTCTGGGGCATGCTGTGGGACCCAGAGTCAAGTTCCCGCCCACCCGTGGCACCTCAAAATCATGGAAAGACCCGGACCCAGCTGGCCCCACCCCCATTGGGCGAGATCCCGACCCGGCCGGCCCCACCCATGTCAAGCCCCTCCAGGCAGGGGGTGCAGCCTCAGGTCCCCCATCAAGCCCTGCCAGGTGGGGGGCTCAGCCTCAGGGCCCCCGTCAAATCCTACCAAGTGGTGGGTGCAGCCTGAGGTATCCCATCAAGCCCTGCTGGGTGGGGGGGCATGGACTTAGGTCCCCCTTCAAGCCCTGCTGGGCAGGGGGCATGGCCTGAGGTTCCCCATCAAGCCCTGCTAGGCAGGGGTCACAGCCTGAGGTCCCCTGTCAAACTCCACTGGGCAGGGCGCACAGCCTGAGGTCCCCCACCACAGCCTGGTGCCATGCAGCCTCAGGTCCCTGCTGATTGCTCATTCTGGCTCGTTACAGGAGCCCTGCCTCCACTGTGGGTGCAGCCATTTTGTGTTACAAGACCCCTGCCTTCACTGTGGGCGCAGCCATCATGTGATGGCATGATGGAGCAAGGGTCAATTTGCATATTACCTCTTTATTATATAGGATGGAATAACAGCAATGCCTACCTTATAGGGTTGATGTGAAGATGAAATATGTTAATGCATGTAAAGCACTTAGAAGAGGGTCTAGTTTATACATAAATCTTATCTGGCAACCTCAGTTATTCAGAGCATAAGACAGGATTCTGGAAGTAAGCAATCACTGAGCAACCAATATAAATATCAGGGGCTACTTGTACTAAAGCCCTCAAGCTCTCTCTCTCTGGAAGCCTGTTTTTTTTCTTTCTTTAGACCCAAGCTTGGTTCCGTTTTTAGAGTTGGCAATAGAGAGACTAAGGAATGGAAAGAAGTATTTAATAATGAGAGATAAGGAAGTAGCATCTACAGGGCTTAGTAGGTTAACAGTGATTATTCAAACATGATTCTGAGGTTCCTAAACCAATTGACCAGAGGTTTGTGACACTGTTAACTGTTATGGAGAACACTATAGGAGGAGAAATTTTTAACTAGTTGTAGGGGTCTGGCCAGTGTGGCTCAGTTGTTGAGCATTGACCTATGAACCAGGAAGTACTGGTCAATTCTGGGTCAGGACACATGCCCAGGGTTGTGGGCTCCATCCTCAGTGGGGGGCATGCAGGAAGCAACTGATCAAATTATTCTCATCACTGATGTTTCTATCTCTCTCTTCCTCTTCCTTCCTCTCTGAAATCAATAAAAAATATAAAAATAAATAGTTGCAAGGGTGTGAGCAAGAGGTGGTATATATTAATTCTTAGAAATAGGTTTTTTATATGATTAGAAAGCTAATTCAATGGATAGTTGGACTATGTACATAGCATGTATGAATATGAATTGGGGCAATTGAAGCAGAGTATTGTTCATTATGTATAAACAATGTATTTCTTGACTTCCATTGTTTTTTACTCTCCATCTGACCACAATGGCCAGTATGTTCCTGAGCATCCACCCCTGCCACCCACCTCATATCTTCTAAAAGAATGAAAACTTATTTTTATTAACCAAAAAAGTTTAGAAGAACATATCTGTGATCAAAAAAATAGAAAAGTGAGCCACTCTTCTTGCAAAATAACCAATTCTCTGGACACATAAAGGATACTGAGTCAAATACTGATAGAAGAAAAATATACAACAGAAGTCATTTAAGAGTCCTTTACTTTCCATGGCTTTTGAGGTTTTCCCCATGTAAATGAGAAAGTAAGTTCTTGATGTCTGCCAAACTGAGTGATTGCAAATGAGTCAGTAATGTTATAAAAGGGTTTAATTAAATGGCTATCATACGTTAAAATGATCTTTTAGAACTTTAAAAATCTGTAATAATACCTTAGGGATACCTTATTTTTAAATTAGTAACTTCAAATAAAGAGAGGATCTTTATCTTTTGAATATTTTGGCCACTGGGGATCATAAATTTAAAGGATTACTTGGGTAATAATTCTGCTATCTATGTTGCCATTTAAGGTTTGTACTCTTAATTTGATTATTGTAAGTGTTAATTCTGTTTTCATATTATACTTTTGCAATTAAAATTTTAGTCTGAAGGGCCTTTTAGAATTGTATGTATGTGTTTGTGTACTTGCATGTGTGGCTTTGTTTTTTCCAGATTTGAGTTTGATCATAAAGATAGTACCTTAACCTAATATCAGTGGAAGTTTCTCTGGTTGGTAATCTCTTAACACTCAAAGACCTCTGTTCTTTTTCTTCAGATTATCTGTCTCAGGTCATACAAACTAGAAGGAATATAAACCTTGATAAGCATTGAAATGGCATGAGTAATTTGACACCCTCATAACATGGGGAAAGATAATATTTGTCCCTTTCTTTTTTCACAAGATTTATATAGCCCCCCCCCCCCAGTAGGGAAGACTTGTCTGCTCCACTCCAGCCTGCCTAGACAGCTCTGATCTATTTGGCTTCCTCCCACCAAGAGAGGACAGCTCCATTCTTCTCCAGCAAGACAGCTTGGGTTGTACAGCTCCAGCTAGGGAAATGCAGTCTTGGGTAGAAAGAGAAAGTAGTTCCAAGAGTCAGAGGGGAACTTATATATAGAGAGAAGTCCTCACCTGTGGTCTCTGATTGGTCTTTTCTCATGCAAATGAGAGGAGTTCAAATCCTCACAGTTTGATTTGTTCAAAAAGCTCTGTCCTGATTGATTGGAATGGAGCCACACTGATTGCTTGATAAAGATGCTGATGAGGATATAGCTATACATCTTCAATTAGTTGAGGAAAGTCTCAGTCCTATTGGTTGAAATATAATTCCAGGAACTCCTTTGTAAAAGTTGGCTTAGATGTCAGGAACACAGTGCTGAAAGTCAGTTCAGTGCAGGTCACAAGGAGTTTAGTTCAGGCTTCTGTCTGAAGTACCACTTGAATGAGAGGCCCCTGTTGAGTAATGGCTGCTGAGCTCTGTGTATAAATTTGAGCCCAATCAGCCACTAGGAGCTCTCCTTAATAGGTACCATTATTCTCGGGGTCAACAAGACTAAGTAATACATTTAGTCTAATTTCAGGCTTGATTTTAGTTGGTGTTGAATAGTAACATACATTTCTATCAATATGTTGTACATTTGGGCTTATAAGCATTATTTGCCTCAAATTACTAATCTGGATATATAAATTCTTATAATTTTTAGTAGTGAGCTCATAAGATAGTTTATCACCTTATAAATTGGGAAATGCATAGTTAAATATTTCTCTTTCCCAAATCTCAGATTCTCTGGGATATAAGCCATATTTTGTACCATCCACGGGACTGTTAGTCTTTCAGAAAGCCTTAATTTAAGAGCAAACTGGGCCACAGACTGAATACTGTTGAATTATAAGAGGTTAACCTGAGGATAGGGAAGTATTTGTTATATATCACAGCTTCCTTACTAAACTTAGTTCCTTAAGATCAGTAGCCAAGTCTTAGCATGTTTATATCCCCATATAACTTATATATGCATAGTAGATGCCCAAGAAAATAAATCTTAATTGAATGAATGAGTATCCTTCCTTCGTCTTATTGGGAATCATTTAAAATCAGTTAGTCCTTGGATTTTTATACTAAGAACTAGTGGCCCGGTGCACGAAAGTCGTGCACATTAAAGGGGGATTAATTAGAGGAAATATTTTAATATTGCTATTTGCCCTTTCTCTAGAATAGAAGTGTCAGAGATGAAAGAAAATTAGTAAAATGTATATTAAAACCTTCCTCCTGTCAGAGTCTGGGGTGCACCACAGGACCCAGAGTCAAGTCCCCACCCACCCACGTGCACCTCAAAATCATGCAAGACCCAGACCCAGCCACCCTCCCCCTCATTGGGCTAGATCCAGACCTGGCCAGTCCCACCTTTGTCAAGCTCCGCCAGGTGGAGGGCACGGCCTGAGGTCCCCTGGCCTGGCGCCAGGGTGGGAGAGCACAGCCTGAGGTCCCCAGGCCAGGGCAGGGGCATGGCCTGAAGTCCCCCATCAAGCCCCGCCAGGCGGGGGTAGCAGCCTGAGGTCCCCCGGCCTGGCGCTGTGGTGGGGGACACGGCCTGAGGTCCCCTGGCCCAGCACCAGGGCGAGGGATGCACCTTGAGGTCCCCTGTTAAGTCCTGCTGGCTGAGGGGTGCGGCCTTAGGTCCTCTGGCCTGGTGCCAGGGTGGGGGGCATGGCCTGAGGTCCCCCGTCAAGCCCCTCCAGGGCGGAGGACACGGCCTGAGGTCCCCTAGCCTGGCACCAGGGCAGGGGGCA
>NW_005361652.1:498618-509229 GCF_000412655.1 Myotis brandtii | reverse complement strand
GGCGGGGGGTGCACCTTGAGGTCCCCTGTTAAGCCCCACCAGGGTGGGGAACACGGCCTCAGGTCCCCTGGCCTGAGGTCCCCCGTCAAGCCCTGCCGAGTGGGGAGCTTGGCCTGAGGTCCCCCGGCCTGGTGCCGGGGCGGGGGGCACGGCCTGAGGTCCCCTGTCAAGCCTCATGGGACAAGGGGGGCGTGCAGCCTCAGGTCCCTGCTGATTGCTCCTTAAGGCTTGTTATGGGAACTCGACCTCAGCTGTGGGTGCAGCCATCTTTGTGGCAGAGTGATGGTCAATTTGCATATTCCCTCTTTATTATATAGGATGCTTTACCAAACTAAAACTAAATTCCTTTTCTTTTATAGGTGCAGGAGACATTGTTGCCATCATGATTGGCAATCTGAAAGGCACAAAAATTCTACAATCAATTCAAAGAGGCATACAAGTAACAATGGTCATCGAAGTAGGGAAAAAACATGGCCCTTGGGTGAATCACTATTCAATTTTCCTTGTTTCTGTGTCCTTTTTTATTATTACGGCAGCAACTGTGGGCTATTTTATCTTTTATTCTGCTAGAAGATTACGGAATGCAAGAGCTCAAAACAGAAAGCAGGTTTGTAATGGTCCTTTCTTCCAATTTAAAAATATTTTACTGTTTTAATTGCCATTTCAATGTCATGCATTTTAATACATTTCACTTGCCAGACAATGATCCATGCATGTGTTTTATGCACCGTGTAGTTTTTAAAAGTATATCAGCTTTCATCATCTCAAATCTTTTAATTTCTGTAAATTGTCTATGGCCTGAATCCTGCCTAAGTCTTCTAACACCTTATTATGGAGTACAGCCAGGATTTTAATTATATATGGGTATAAATACATATGTTCTTTTAAATATTTCTTCTAAATTACAGGAGCATTTTATACTCAGTATAGAAAATTTAGAAATTAGAAAGTATGAGGGAAAAAATTTTCATTAAACCCCAAATAACAAAAAACTAGTCACCACACAAAGGAAACCACTGTTGCTCTGGCTAGTTTGGCTCAGTGGATAGAGTGTCGGCCTGTGGACTGAAAGGTCCCAGGTTTGATTCTGGTCAAGGCCACATGCCCGGGTTGTGAGCTCAATCCCCAGTAGGGGGTGGACTTAATCCCCAGTAGGGAGTGTGCAGGAAGAAGCCAATCAATGATTCTCATCATTGATGTTTCTCTCTCTCTCTCCCTCTCCTTTCCTCTCTGAAACCAATAAAAATATATATTTTTTAAAAGTAACCACTGTTATTTTACATGTATGTGTGTGTTTGAGCATGCATGTATTTGCATGTGGGGCCAGGGCTGGAAAAAGAGACTAGGCTGAATGTCATGAGAAGGCAAGTTTAAAGATATAATTGTGCATGATATAGTGCTAAGCTCTAGTCACAGTCACATATTCATAATTTCCACCATATTTTAACAACTGGTATATAACAAGTACAAATAATATAAATAATAGAAGAAAAATACTAAAGCATCATTGAACATAGAAGTACCCACAGTTGTGTGATATTGATCCTACTACCTTTAAACTGTCTGTTATTCCCCTGATCTCCTCACTTCTCTCCTTACCCAGCTTAACTTTCATGGTCACTCCCATGCATATGTCTTCAGTTCCCTTGGCCCTTCTTGTTATACTTGCTGTCAAAATCCAACCCTGGTCAAATCATATTTCCCACCTACCCTATACCTGCACTTTACATAGCTGAACTAACAGGAAAACATTGACATATATACAGACTGACCATAAACTCAGTGATCCCTTAATGCTGCCCAACAATCATACTATATTTTCTTAGGCGTTTCTTCTTTCCTCGGTGACTAATCATACATGTTCTGTTCTCCTTAAACTTCCAACACCTCCTCCAACTTTACTCTCAACTTGTATTTTGGATGTTATTCCACTGAAAAAATTGAAGTAATCAAAAGAGTACTTCCACAAGTTCTTCCACACCTACCCATCGATCTGCTTCTGTGTCTGTATCCTATGTCTTCTGCCTTGGCTTCTATTAATGTGCATGCACAAACATGCTATTATTGCTTCCATTTTCAAAAGAACTTTTCCTGACTTCAAGCCAGAAATCTTGGAGTTATTCTTTTTCCTTTTTTTTCTCTCTCACTTCCCATATAACCTCCGTAAGCAAATACTATTGGTTCTACCTTCATTATATATCCAGAATCTGATTACTTCTTACCAACGCCACTGCTTCCACCCTGTTCCAAGCCACCATCATTTCTTACCTCCTCTGAATTTCAAGTATTTTCACCATAGCAACAGAATGGTATGCTATGTCTCCAGAATGCTCAGTAGAGATTTAATACTTTCAGCTGATCATATATTAGAGACAAGAATACATTTTTATGTGAACTGAGAAATTCCTCCAAAGGCCATGAAGTTTTGGCCACTTCATGCACTTTTTATCCAATAAGCAAAGATTAACCCAATTTATTTAGGAGTAAGGGAGCAGTGAGGGTTTCTGTATGGCAAGAAAGTTCACTGAATTTTAGAACAAATTAGAATTGAAATCTTCATAATGATTAGATACCAGTATATGTGAATGAGTGATGATTATTTCAATATTTAAAATTAATTGACTTCTGTCCTTCTCAAAGAAGCAGCTATCACATTGATGGCAGGTTCAGCATGTTACTAGCTATAGTCAAAAGGATGTTTCAAATTCCTGTGCCAGACCATTCAATAATTTCACACTGTGTTAACATTTGACTTTTGTATATTGAGCTGTTTTTATCTCTAAGGTTGGAAAGAAATATGTGTAATATAAATAATAGAGGAAAAATACTAAAGCATCATTGAACATAGAAGTACCCACAGTTGTGTGATATTGATCCTACTACCTTTAAACTGTCTGTTATTCCCCTGATCTCCTCACTTCTCTCCTTACCCAGCTTAACTTTCATGGTCACTCCCATGCATATGTCTTCAGTTCCCTTGGCCCTTCTCCAAAGGTTATAGTCACAATGATGAGTAGTTGGTTTGCTTATGTTTGTGGTGTAGTCTGTATTTCTATATCCTAAGTGCAATAAGAACTTTATTAACATGGCATTAAACTTGGTCAGCAAGTAATAAAGTTTATAAAGAACTGTCTGGTGTTCCACAAGTTTCATTGGATATTTAACTCTGGTCTCGTTGTTCATTCAAGTAATTTTTATAGTATATTTTATGAACATTAACTTCTGTATAAACGAGAAAGAATAGCATTAAAACTTCTCACCTTTTAGAGAAGGCTTTTGAGAGGGCCTCTGTCACTACTTAGCAGGCTATATCTGTTTATCCCTTGGTGACTAAAGGATTAAATATGTGACTAATAATCCCTTTTGCTTATAAATAATTGAGAGTGCTAGAATGTCATTGACCTGTTATTTAATTTTCGTGACTTCCTATTTTTATTTTTTAAAAGTAGAGAATTTGCCCTAGCAAGGTGGCTAAGTTTGTTGGAGCATCATCCCATATACCAAAAAGGTTGCAGGTTCAATTCTGAGTCAGGGCACATACTTAGATTGTGGGTTCTATCCCCTATCCAGGCACATACAGGAGGCAACTGCTCGATGTTTCTCTCTATCTCTCTTTCTCTCACTCTGCCTTCCTCTTTCTCTAAAATCAATAAAAAAGACATATCCTCAGGTGAGGATTTAAAAAAAGGTAGAGAGCTTGATGCATATAATGGCTATAACTATTACTAAATGTTTAACAGCATTATCCCCATTTTATGAGTAGAAATGGTAATGAGTTACAGAAACTTACCCTCATTAGAAAATTAGGAATTCATTAAAATATTCAGGAATTTCTTCCCTATTAACAATTATGATGCATAGTGTTTAATGTAAGGCAAACTGATAAATGTACAGTATAACCATAAATTTTGATGACCAGAATACCCAAATATAATGGGCAGCACACAGTACCTGAATGCCTGACATATCATAGTATGATGTGTATGAACACATATCATCCCTTTTTTTGTGGGTGGAAAGATTTTAAACAAGATGAAAAGTATCAGTGGGTTATGAATGAAAATAACATACTAGGCATTACATATTGGATGTGTGTCTCCACTAGGAACAATCCAAACCTGAAACAAGGAAGATTATGGAAAACATGGCATGGTCAGACTAAACTGAATTTTGGAGTAACCACTATACTTTTGACTCTGGCATGGGACACCCAGAATTTGGTGATACAATGCATGTATCCTAACCATAACCAAGCAATTAATACTCAATGACAACAATGCATGTGTTGGATTTTACATTGGCCAGTGAAACAAAAGTGAGTTCTACATGAAATAGAAGCTGGCCTAGATACAATGGGACAAGCTGAATTTACTTTTAATGAAGAGTGACTTTCAAAAGAAAATAGTTTACTCTCTAAAATAGTTTACTCTCTAAAAGAGTTTACTCTCTAAAATTAAACAGATTAGAAGAAATCATCTTCCAAGAGGATAGAAAATAATGAGAATCTGCTTGGAACAATGACAAAGTTTAATAATCTAGTCACACAGGATAATGCTAGAGAATGCTAGCTCTCAAGGCTGGGAAAGAGCATATATTCTGACACAACAGAGTCTGTTAACTATTTTACTGCAAATGGAGGCCCAAGTAGCCCTGTGGTAATGGCCTTCCATTTTTAGCTTTGGAAGCATAGAGAGAGTATCTTTGAGACACATGCAGATCCCCAAATTTATGGAAATTTCCTGGGTGAAATTGTAACTTACAGTGCTGATCTCTGACTGATCTTGACCAAAGGGTGGACCAAAGTAAAACTAGCATTTTGAAATAGGAAAAAAAACTGAATGATATTCATGTATTCCCCAGGGGAAGGAGATGGTGTTATGCACAACCATCAGTGTGAACTTATAAATATATAATAATATGAGTTGAGACATATGATTGACTTTGTCTTCACCTAACCTGAAACCTAGAAATAATGGAAACATTGCCACTGGTGGTAACATTTGTACATAATAATATCTGGTATGTGAGCAAAGGAAAATTCTTCTAGGAAGTTTCAATAAACAATCTGTGATATATCTTTATTTATTTTATAACCAAACTGTGTCATAACCATATTATAATATGGCATGACACTAATATTATTGGTAAGATTCAACTACCTTATATAAATAAATCATATGATGATCAAATTACTGGGGAATTAAAACCTCCCTAGGATGTGATAATAATGGAGAGTGATTGACCTGAGGAAGAAATAGATTTAGTTCATTACTATATTAAATAGCTGTATACAGTTTATCACAAAGTTCAAGTGGTCATAGATCAAGGGAAAAAACAGATGTTAAATTAGTACATCAGTATAAATATATGTGCAATGGTCTTATAGAATGGAAAAAGTGTTTCTTTGGGACTATTTTCTCCCTTTGTTTGCTTCTAAAGTATTACATATGTTTATCTTGTTCTCACTGTATCTTTTATATAAATGCTGTACTAACTGTAAAAGCCCAAATAACTATGACTATTGTGTTGTTTAAAACACCTTGACCAAGAACAAAGGGATGGATTGTGAGGAGAGATAAAACGGTAGATCTAGTTGCTTACTCCTTGCAAATTGCCAAGGAATGGATGATTGGCCCTTGGCCAACCTCAGAAATGTGGCTCTCAGTGTTATGATGGTGATGGATGGTTTTTATAGACACCTAGAGCAATGGACCATGTTGTACCAGCTTGTCAAGGTGACTTGACACAACAATCAAGATTGATGATATGCATTTGGTTTCATTGTTGAGGTCCTGATTTTCAGCAGCATAGCCAGTTGCTACCAAAATTATCTAGTGACCATAGTCTCCATTTGAGCCTCGGACCCTGAAATGCAAATTGGCTCCCTGAGCAGAGATGTGCCACACATGTCCTTGTAGTTTCCTGCCAAAGAGATAGCACTCCTGTGTGGTCTCAGAGGAGGAAAAACTAAGCTACAGTACTATCTTAAAAGTTGTTCATGAACTTATAGCGTGACTAAAAAATATTTGAAATATTTCTAGTTACATTAAGTTTTCTCTACTTTACTACTATGGGAAATTAACTGGAAGATTGTATCAGCTATCTGCATGCACTATCAATATACTATACACATTTGTGGTGGGTGTGTTTGCATGCATGTCGCTGTTTCTGCATATGTTTGAGAATTAGTGTCTTTTACAAAACCATTATTTTGTCTCTTATGTAATAATAGTAAATTAAACAAAATCTTATGTGAGTTGGACCTAGTTTTATAGTCTTTCTCTGATTTTCTCACTGAATAAAAGAAAGCTCCTATAGGCTTCAGGAGTTTTACATATTTACTTACTCTAACTTTATATTTATATCACTAACTAGAGGCCCAGTGCATGAAATTCGTGCATGGGGGGGCGTCCCTCAGCCCTACCTGCACCCTCTCCAATCCAGGACCCCCCAGGGGATGTCCAACTGCCTGTTTAGGCCCGATCCCTCTCGCAATCTGGAACTGCTGGCTCCTAACTGCTCACCTGCCTACCTACCTGATTGCCCCTAACCACTCTGCCTGCCTGCCTGATGCCCCTAACTGCTCCCCTGCCTTCCTGATCACTCCTAACCTCTCTGCCTTCTTGCCTGATTGCCCCTAACTGCTCCCTTGCTGGCCTGATTGCCCCCAACCGCTCCCCTGCCTACCTGATTGCCCCTAACCACCTCTGCCTGCTGGCCTTATTGTCCCTAATTGCCCTCCCTTGCCAGCCTGGTCTCCCCTAACTGCTCTCCCCTGCTGGCCTAATCACCCCAAACTGCCTCTGTCTTGGCCCCCACCACCATGGCTTTGTCCAGAAGGACGTCCGGCTGGATGTCTGGAAGACATCCAGTCTAATTAGCATATTACCCTTTTATAGAGGTTTTGCTTGTCTTTCTTTGAAAAAAATGCTATAATCTGAGCCATACCTATCTACTGGGTTGAAATCCCCTTTTCCTTACTTCTTTTCCTAACAGTGCATTTCCTCATATTATTCACAGTGAATAACCTGCATGTGAGTGGTCTGCACTCCTATTTACCTCCATCTCAGGAATTCTATAGACTTATGGGGAGCTATTTTATTGTGTGTACTTCCTCTTTCCTTTACAGATGCTTTCATTCAAATATTATGCATAGGTTTTTTATTGGAAAAGATAGTTTTTTTTCAGTTCTTATAGATCTAAACAGCCACATGACTTAGACATTGATTTTGTTCACAGGAATATATGGGGGGAAATCCTCTTACTATAATTCTTGATTTTAAGAATTCTGTTTTATATATTCTGAGCCAAATGTTTATGAAAATATTTGTTTAAAAAAGTGGTGACTAGCCCTGGCTCAGTTGGTTGGGCATCCTTCCATGTACCAAAATGTTGCCAGTTCAATTCCCAGTCAGGGCACATGCCTGGGTTGTGGGCTCAGTCCCCAATAGGGGTTGTGCAGGAAGCAGCTGATGGATGGTTCACCCTCACATCAATGTTTCTATCTCTCCCTCTCCTTCTCCCTTCCTCTCTCTCTCTCAAAATAAAAGAAAAGTAATCTTTTTTAAATCGTGACTTAAGTGCAGGAAAATCTAGTTTTCTTTTGTCCACCCTACTCTCTTTTTTTAAAAAACAATATGTTTTTATTTATTTCCGAGAGGAAGAGAGAGGGAGATAGAGAGAAAGATAGAAACATCAATGATGAAAGGGAATCATTGATCGGCTGCCTCCTGCACACCCACACTGGGGATCGAGCTTGCAACCTGGGCATATGCCCTGACTGGGAATTGAACCATGACCTCCTGGTTCATAGGTCAATGCTCAACCACTGAGTCACACTGACGAGGCACACTCCCCTTTTTTGCTTTTGCAGGCCCTGCCCCCTATCAAGTAATTAGGTTTGACTACATGGCTAGTGTTATTCATGTAGGTTTCAGTTAAGCTAAAATCTGAATGCCTTGGGACCAAAACCAGTCTAAAAGATCACCAGACTGAAACATTATTTTTATTTAATTGGATATAAGTACACAAATGAACTATGCAGAATATCATTTTCAGTCCAAATAAAGCTCCAATCAGAACCCAAAATACTATATACCTGAGATTCTTCAGTGACTAGAGCAATCACAGCTTTTGAATAGCTTAAATAATGACATTAAGCTTATGTTTTTAAAAAAAATTGGCCAACAACTAAGCTTCTTTGAATTAGCCTTGAACTCTACTGCCAAATATTCTTTGACCAGGTATTTCTTAAGATGGGGAAGGAAGAGGAAGGAGTATGTTGTTATAATATACTTGTTTAAAAGAGTTCCCCAAATCTCAGTAAGTAGCCAATTTAGGAAGGATTTGAAGAGTGGATAATAGCTGACTTTGAGATTTCTTTTTTCTTATTTATTTGATTTATCTTCTTCATAAGGAATATGAAGCCTTTTGAAGACACAATGGAGGCAGTGTACTATAGTGGAGAGATCATGGGCTTTAAAGCCAGTTGAAACCTGGGCTTGAATTGAATCACAGCTCTGCAGCTAACCAGCTGCCTGGACTTTAGTCAAGCTTCTTAATCTTTTCTTTTCTATAAAACTTGGATATTAAAATACCCATTCCATAAGATTATTAATGATTAAACAAGATGACACTAAGCTTAGTGTTGAACCTGACACATGGTAGAAGCCCAGTACATGTTATCTAAGCATGAGTGGGGGGGATAGGGGGTAACGTGGGGATAAGGACACATATGTAATAACTTAATCAATAAAAAATTAAAAAAAACTCTTCCTAAATTTAACAAGTAGAGGCTTTTAATAAGTAAAACTATGACTTGGATGAGAAAATCATGAAAATCTGTTTTAATTTTATAAATTCAGAAGCTAATCTTTGAGCACTGACTAAGCACTATGGGATTTTTTTCATGTTAAACACACAGTCCTAGCAATCTAGTGGGAGAGAAAGACATAAATAATACAATTACAGAATATGGTAAGAGGTAGAAACACTGTCCTATTGGAATTGATGGGATAGAAAAGAATTTTGATATGGTGGAGAGACATTGAAAAAGTGTCTAATGTAACTTGTTTAAGAAAGTAGATATAATCTTGAAGTTATTTTTAAGGAATAGTAGGTAAATTACAGTTTGCTTTGGGGCATATTGTCTTTAAATGTTGAAACATATTTGAGCACTCAGAAGTTTGACTTAAATAATATTATCCAAGCATATGTACATAATATAAACTACTTGGTCTTAATGTTCTTCTCATATTTCAGTTTTTATAGGAATGAATGCATCTTGGAATCTTTTGCTATCAGTGTTGACAGTGCAATATTTTGAATACTAATTTGCAGTTTTGCAAGTGAATTTCATCCAAGCTCCAAAAATATAGTTTGTGCTTCTTACCAAAATCACATGGCTCACATCCATATTTAAAGAAAATGACTTTTGGTTGTTTTTTTTTTAAGCTCAGGAGGAGTTACTGGAAATATTCAAACTTCCTTTTAAATGATTTTTCTTTTATTCCAGGGCTGCTTTGTTAAACATTGGTTTCTACTGTGCTACAAATCTTTTATAAATTCTTCATAATCAAGTCCGCTGCTTAGAATCTTCTGGCATATTGGGTTTTGCTCTGTCTTTTTGTATCTCCGACTTGTATACTTGTGAGTTCATTTCTCTAATTGTGTTGTAGAGTTTGTTGCTTAAGCCTAATTCAGAAGTGCTCTAAAGACAAACTGTAAAATGATTGTCAAAGACTTAACTACATGTTTTCCTTTTCCTATTTCCTGTTCTTGGTTCTTTTACTTATCATTTGCATTTTTCTAATCTTGGTATCTTAAAGCTCATGATCTATATACAAAAAAAAAAAAAATAGTTACATTTGGAAGTCTAGGCCAAGGTCAGGGTCCTGTTGGCATATTGCTTGTTCACTTTAAGGACTGGCAACAATTTGAAAGACCATAGAACCCAGGAGTTGGAAAAACTTCAAAAGGTAGCTGAGTCATGGATAGGAGTATTGTAATGGAATCTTGGAATATGAAGAGTTCCAGTAACAGCTTTATCATTTAGAGGTGGCATGCCCTTTTGGACGAGTTTTTGTTTTATTTTGTCTTTGTTTTTATTTTTTACTTTTCCAAGCTTCCATTTGCTCATTTTTAAAATGAGGATATTATCTCCCTCAGGAGGTTGTTGTGATAATTAAATGAGGTAACAGATATAAAGATATTTTTAAATTATAAAATAATTGTATAAATATAAGGAAGTAGTACCAACTTCCTGTTCCAAGCCACAGTAAAAAAAAGATGGTTACCTTGATGTTGGGAAGAAACACTAATTCTGGGCTTCAGTAGGACTAACTGTGAACTCAGAGATGTTGAGCAAGGCATTTCTCCTCCTTGGGCATCACTTTTCTTATCTATCAGATTTGATATCAGGCTAAGTGAACTCTAAAAGTTCTTCTAGTTCTAAAGATCCTAAGTGTACTTCCTTTCACTGTCACGCTATAATATACTTACTAGAGGCCTGGTGCATGAATTTGTGCACAGGTGGGGTCCCTCGGCCTGGTCGGCAATCAAGGCCTATTGGGGGGGCTGGCCAGGGGGAGGGCCCCCGGGAGGTTGGCTGGC
>NW_005361652.1:486327-498433 GCF_000412655.1 Myotis brandtii | reverse complement strand
GTGCGCATCATAGCAACCGGTTGTTCTGGTCATTCCACTGTTTGGTCACTGGGCTTTTATATATATGAAATATAAGTAACAAAATTGAAGGGAAAATATTTGTGCTCAAAATAAAGTGCCATCATAGAATTCTCCTTGTGAGTTAATTCATAATTAAGTCCCAAAATGAGAATGAAGGGGCCTCGATTAGCACTTCTTTCCTTCTGAGGACTAGGCCTTCCTATTAACTGTTTCTATTAAGTTATATTTGCTGGTCAGGTAACAATCTGAGAAGTTTCTGTTGTTCCTGTGATAGCAAATAAATAGTTTAGGTAGTAATCTTCTTAGCATTAAGCCAACTACCTTTCACATAATGATATCTTATGTAGGAGGTAGGTTTGAGCATTAAGGAATTTCCTTACATACCTACATTCATGGATTATTTTCTTCCAACATATATTTGCTGCAGTTATATATAAACATGTTACAAGAACCTGTTATGCTTACTTTGAATAGTAGTTTATATTTTCATTTAATAAACATTTTATTGAGTGTCTGCTATATGCCAGATATTACACTAGATCAGCCGTGGGCAAACTACGGCCCACGGGCCGGATCCGGCCCGTTTGAAATGAATAAAACTAAAAAAAAAAAAAAGACCGTACCCTTTTATGTAATGATGTTTACTTTGAATTTATATTAGTTCACACAAACACTCCATCCATGCTTTTGTTCCAGCCCTCCGGTCCAGTTTAAGAACCCATTGTGGCCCTCGAGTCAAAAAGTTTGCCCACCCCTGCACTAGATACTTGAATTATCTCTAATTTTCACATCACATAAATGTCAGATGTAGGTCTCCCTGCTGGGGATGGAGATACATATATAAGGATGAAGAAGCTGTTTACATTCTCACAATGACCTCTGGTTCTAGGTGCTTACTTTTTACTGAATTTCTACCAAGTTTGTTCATTTTGCAGTTTAAAATAGGAAGATAGTTTATTATCTTGCCATGCTGCACATACTATCTCTCTATTCCACAGAGCATCCATCCAGGTGTGACAACTGGCCCCTTCTTCAGTTTACACAAATATTATATTCAATTGAGGTATTTGTGTATGAGGTAGATTTTAATGAAAGGGACATATCTTTTTGCAGCATCACAAATAACTTCAGATTAACACTGAATAAATCAAACCACCTGAGATTTTTTATCTTTGAACAGTTCATATCACATAGAAGGAGAGTTTCTCATTGATTACTCTCTTTCTTATCTTTTCCCAATCTCTGATTTCCCCTATACCCCAGTTTTACTTCTGATTCAATTATGTACTACATTTTAGTCCTTATTCCTTAAATGAGCCTGGGGCTTGTCTTTACATGCCCAGACTCCTCTAGGTATGTGCTCAGTAGGAAAAAAACAGGCCTACCACTCTCAGAAGCCACCCTCTTTACAAGGTAGTAGTGATTATAAACAGTAATTATTTTTCCTAATACTAAATAACACTGTAAGGGTTGGAAATATCCTTATTTTATAGATGTGTAAACAAGCTCAAAGAATTAAATGAGTTGTTCAGGATTATTCATTTAATAAGTAACTAAGTCAGATTTTCATCTAGGTCCATTTAAATCCAAATCCTATGTACTTTCTACCAAGTGAGAAATGATTTTTTAAAGAAAGGAAAAGATCTACTTTAAGATTCTCTGAGCTTGAAAATAGGAATATTGCTTTGAAAATTCATAACATTTGAATTCATTTGGATGGGGACACGTAGCTTTTACTATTGTAGACCGAAGATGCTGTTTAAGAAGTTAGGGAAACATAATAAGTGAAAAGTTTCAGTAATTTAAAAAATCCTGCCCCGTATCAGATAAGTAGGACAATTATTATAATTAATTAAATTTTATATTGTAAAAAATTTTATCTTTTAAAATTCATTTAACTGAATAAATATTTTTAATTCTAACTTTATCATTGTATTTTAATAGTTTTTGTAATACCTATTCTTTTTTATTACAGAGACAATTAAAGGCAGATGCTAAAAAAGCTATTGGAAGGCTTCAACTACGCACACTGAAACAAGGGGACAAGGTACATTTGTGACTTAAAAATGCCTTTTGTTTTAAAGCAATGCTTAGCAAGCCATTGTTAACGCTAAATGTTCTTCCAAAGTAGTATTTTCATTTGAATTTATAAATCTTAACTTTTAAAATTTATTCAATGTTGAAGATAGGCTGAATAATGACTCCCAAAGCTATCTAGGTTCTAGTCCCTGAACTTGTAAATGTTACTTTATATGGCAAAAAAGAACTTTTGCATGTGTGATTAAATTAAGGAAGGATCTTGAGATGGGGAGATTATCCTGGATTATCCAGGTGGATCCTAAATATAATCACAGTATCATTGTTAGAGGGAGGAAGGGGCAGATTTGACTACGGTACATGGAAACAAGAGGTTGGGTGGTGACACAAGAAGGAGGCCATGAGTCAAGGAATGCAGACACCCTCTAGAATCTGGAAAAGGTAAGGAAAGGGATTCACCCCTGAAGTCTTCAGAAGTAGCACAGCACTGCCAACACCTTGATTTTTCAAATTATGATTTCCAAGGCAATAAGAAAATAAATTTGTTATCTAAACCATAAAGTAATAATAAATTGTTTTAGCAACAATAGGAAACTAATACAATGCTTCAATATAGCTTTACTTGAATAATTAGGTTCAGGTTAAGACAGTTGAAAACTACCATTAATGTGTAAATTGTGTATCAAAAATATAGAACTTATTGAAATAAAAAAAATACCAATTCAATAAAATAAAAAATGAATAAATAAATTTTCTAGTAGCCACATTAAAAAGTTTTAAAAAGACAAATTAATTTTAATGCCTAGTATAATATATCTAAAATATAATCATTTCAACATGTAATCAATATATAATTATTAATGCAATATTTTACATTTATATTTTACTAAGTCTTCAACATCTAGTGTATATTTTATACTTATGGCACATTTCAGTTCAAATCAGTCACATTTCAGGCACATGTGGTTAGTGGCTACTGAATTAGACAGCACAAGTTTGAAAAATGAGCACATTGGACTAATCATCTCTAGGGTTTTCTCTATGCCATGTCATGTTATGTTGCTTCTGCTGCTCTTCATTTTAAATCAGCTATAGTATAAAAGTGTATATGTGGCTTGTTGGTTGGTGAGATCAGAATGTTAGAGTGACAGCAACTATGGTCACAAGTTTAAGCTTAACAATCAGTAAGATCTGTGCTGATATGTAGATGTGGCTTTTAATGTTACACCAGTTGGTCATAAGTAGTATAGGGTATGTGGACAGAGTGGGTAGTTGTATAAATTTTCATGACATAGCTCAGCATGTTCTAGTACATGAAATGATAAACATAAAAATACCATTTAAAACCATTAAATACTTAGGTATAAATCTTACAAAATATGCATAAGATCTATATGCTGAAAACTGCAAAACATAAAAGAAAAAAGAAATCAAGGAAGACCTAAATAAATGTGCATGGGTCAGAATACTCACTGTTGTCAAAATATCAATCCCCCCAAAAAACTAATCTATTTATTAAATGTAGTTTCAATCAAAATCCTAGTTGGATATTTTATAGAAATTGACAAGTTGATTCTAGGCTTATAAGGAAAATCAAAAGAACTACAACAACCAAAGCAATTTTTGTAAAGAAGAACATTTGGATGACTGACATTACCTGATTTGCAGAATTATTTTTTTTAAGATATTGTGATATTGGAGAAAGGAGAGCTCTTTATTTAAATCAATGGAATAGAAGAGAAAGTCCAGAAAGAGACCAGCATATATATGGTTAATTGATTTTGACAAAGGTGGAAAGGCAATTCAATGAAGAAAAATAGCCAATTGTTGGGTCTCTATATGCAATGATTGAATATCCATATGCAAAAAATGAACCTCAATCCATACTTTATACCCTTTGTGAAAATTAACTCAAAATGGATCACAGGCCTAAATATAAAACCTAGAACTATGAAATTTTTAGAGGAAAACTTCAGAGAAAAATATCTTCATGGCTTGGGTTAGGCAAAAATTACTTAGATGTGATACCAAAAACATGCCCATTAAAGAAAAAAAATGAGAAATTTAACTCTGTCAAAATTAAGAATTTTTGCTCTTTGAAAGACACTGTTAAGGGAATGAAAAGACTGCCCTGACTGGTTTGGCTCAGTGGATAGAGTGTCGGCCTGCAGACTGAAGGGTCCCAGGTTCGATTCCGGTCAAGAGCATGTACCTTGGTTGCGGGCAAATCCCCAGTAGGGAGTGTGCAGGAAGCAGCGGAATCGATGTTTCTCTCTCATCAATGTTTCTAACTCTCTATCCCTCTCCTTCTCCCTTCCTCTCTGTAAAAAAATCAATAAAATATATTTTTTTTAAAAAAGAGAATGAAAAGACAAGCAACAGACTGGGAGAAAATATCTGCAAACCCCATATCTGATAAAGAACTGTATCCAGAATCTATGAAGAACTCTCAAGACTCAACTGTAAAAAAACAAGCAACCTAGTGAAAAATGGGCAAAACAGACATGTTACCACATGGATGGCAAAAAAGCACATAAAAGGATGCTCAACATCATTAGTCATTAGGGAAATGCAAATACAAACCACAATGCGATAACACAGCACATTCATTAGAATGGCTAAAACAAATACAATTGACAATACCAAGAGCTGGCCAAGATGTGGAAAAACTGGAACTCTCATGCATTTGCTGGTGAGAATGCAATGTACAGCCAGTTTGGAAAACAGTTTGGCGGTTCTTTATGAAGTCAAATATACACTTTGCAAACAACACAGCAATCTCACTACTAAATATTTACCCTAGAGGGAAAAAAATGTGTTCACATAAAAACTTGTACACAATTGTTCAGCTTTATTAATAATTACCAACAATGGGAAAGAACCCAAATGTCCTTCAATTGGTGAATGGATAAATAACTGTGGTACATTGATATCCCGGAATACTGGTTAGCAATATAAAGGGAGGGGATCCTACCAATACACACAACAATATGAATGACTCTCAAATGCATTATGTTAACTGAAAGAAGTCAGACTCAAATGCAGGAGTCCATTTACTAGTATATGAAATTCTAGAAAAGCCAAAAGTATAGAAACTGAAAACAGATCAGTGGTTGCCAGAGGGTGGGGGTAAAAGGAGAGGTAACTACAAAGGGGTACAGAGGAATTTGTTGAGGTAATAAAACTATTTTATATTTTGATTGTGGTGGTGATTAAGTGGCATGTTTGTCTAAACTTGCAAAACTGCATACTAAAAAGAGTGAATTTTACTGTATGTGAATTATATCTTAATTTTCTTTAAATTGCCCTAGCTGGTTTGGCTCAGTGGATAGAGTGTGGGCCTGCGGACCAAAGGGTTGTGGGTTCGATTCCAGTGAAGGGCCGGTACCTCAGTTTCAGGCTCCTCTCTGGCCCGGGCCCTGGTCAGGGCTCATGCAGGAGACAACCAATTGATTTATTTCTCTCACATCGATATTTCTCTCTGTCTTTCTCGCTTACATTCTCTTTAAAAAATCAATGGAAAAATATTCTAGGGTGAGGATTAAAAAATAATAATAAAAATAAATAAATGGGACAACATAGCTAAAGAATTGTACAAATGGCATTTTGTAAATTAAATCTAGGAAAAGGGTTTAAATAAGTGCTCCATGTTTTTCTTTGTGCTATTCCCCTTTTAGATAACTTTATTCTTTTACATTTTTAAGTCTAAATAATTTTATTTTAAGTTTCAATTATGTAATGCAGTGTAATCAACTGTAGTCACCATGTTTTAATTAGATCCTCAGACCTTATAGCTGAAAGTTTGTACCCTTTTACCAACTTCTGCCAATTTCCTCCACCTCCAGTCCCTGGCAACCACTTTCTACTCTCTGTTTCTATAAGTTTGACATTTTAAAGTATAAATAATTTTAAATTGCTTATTAAATATAGTCATTTAGTGATATGATGTTCTTCTTTCTATAGGAATTTATGCAATTTAAGACATGTATATTCTGATCTTGCTCTGTAGTTTAATGTATTGTTTCTTGTCCATTAGAGTAACAATAACTATTTGCTCATAGGAAATTGGTCCTGATGGAGATAGTTGTGCTGTGTGTATTGAACTGTATAAACCAAATGATTTAGTGCGCATCTTAACCTGCAAGTAAGTTTGATTTTCATTTATATCATCAGTAAGAATAGCTGATTTACAAAAATGATTGTAATGGGGGGAACTATTTTGAATATTTACAAGTTTATGTAAATAAAGTATTTATTTATTTATTTAATAAATTTTGTTTTATTGCTTAAAGTATTACAAAGAGTATTACATATGTCTCCTTTTTTTCCCCCCTTGACCTTAGAGTAGTACATATGTCTCCTTTTTTCCCCCATTTACCTTCCCCCGGCCTCCCCTACCCCCCTAAAGTATTTATTTTGTTATTTTCATTTAAATATAGGAGAATGCTTTATTTTTAATAATATTGAAATTGGTATATGGCTAATTATATAAAGTGTCCATAATTTGATAAAATTTGTAAACTAGTTTCATATAAAACTGAGAACCTAGTCAGCACCACAATTATACTGTATATATACTAGGTTATTTAAATTCATGCTAGCAATTCTATTAAGGAAAAAACATAACATCAACTTATTAGTACCTATTTGGAAGAATTCATTCTTTTGTGGGGTTTTTTATTTATTATCTCTCTCCTGAAAGTTGTTCTTAACACTCTTTCTTTTAGCTACTAAAAAGTGGTGCCCTAAGCATGTATAATATTGCCTAAAGAATCAGCACTATGTTGTATTCAATACTGTATTGTACTATATTATTGGGAATGACCAACTGTACCATTTTACAGTTAGGGAATGACAAGATAATTAAGATCTGAAATACTGAACAAAGTCTTAGCACAGCAGTGTCTTAGTCATTTTTCGAGTAATGAGTATTGAAACTATATCTTTTGAAGCTAGAATAATAGGGCTTTTATATTAAAAAATACTATATTATGAAATTTCCAAATTTTGCTTCTGTGGCTCCTTCTTGGTATTTATGCTGTAATACAGCTATTTTCAACCCATAGGCCACAAGAATTTTTAAAACATGCAATACCTGACTACTTAGTTGGGGGCACTGATCTCTTTTCCCTTAAATTGTCAAATAAAAAATGACAATGGCCAACACAATAGCTGTCTGGTATGAATGAATCAAAATTATACCTAGTTTTTTTTGTCAGATTGGCAAAAAAAATCATATATTTTTTGGTGTGCCACAGAATTTGAGTAACTAGTTTATGTGTGCCATGAGATGAAAAAGGTTGAAAATTGCTGCTTGTAATAGTGTGTTTAAAAGAGAAAAAACAAACATCTGTTAAAAGACTAAGTGAAATTACAGGGTAACCTATTAGTACATTAGGCAAAGTGTTGTTGCTATTTCACAACTGATAAATTATTTTTTTTCCTTCATTAGCCATATTTTCCATAAGACATGTGTTGATCCATGGCTGTTAGAACATAGGACTTGCCCCATGTGCAAATGTGATATACTCAAAGCTTTGGGAATTGAGGTAAACATTACTAAACTCTTTATATGAAGGAACTCAAGCAATGAATTATTTATGTATCTGGGCTTCAGGAGAATAACATCCTTATTTTTTAGCTATGTAATGTGCTAGACTTACAGTGTATACCAAAAATTGAACCTATTTATATCATAGTGACAGTAAGGTGCCATATTGAACTACCTCCATTTTCTGTCTTTCCCCCTTTTCTCAAATGTACTTATTTTTTGGTCAGAATTTGAAGTAATGTTCTTATAAACTGCCAACTGGCTTCTAGTACCCCTCTCTCATTTTTACTGTCTTACTATTTCATAGCAACCAAACTTGTAGATAAATGAGCTTCTATAGTTTCAGAAAGTATAAGTAATCCTATATAATAAAGAGTAATATGCAAATTGGCCATCACTCCAACACACAAGATGGCCACTCCCATGTGGTCAAAGATGGCCGCCACAAGATGGCCTGCAGGGGAGGGCAGTTGTGGGTGACCAGGCCGGCAGGGGAGGGCAGTTGTGGGCCAGCAGGCCAGCAGGGGAGGGCAGATAGGGGTGACCAGGCCTGCAGGGGAGGGCAGTTGTGGGCCATCAGGCCAGCAGGGGAGGGCAGTTAGGGGTGACCAGGTCGTCAGGGGAGGGCAGTTAGGGGCAACCAGGCTAGCAAAGGGAGGGCAGTTGGGGGTGACCAGGCCTGCAGGGGAGGGCAGTTGTGGGCCATCAGGCCAGCAGGGGAGGGCAGTTAGGGGTGACCAGGTCGTCAGGGGAGGGCAGTTAGGGGCAACCAGGCTAGCAAAGGGAGGGCAGTTGGGGGTGACCAGGCCTGCAGGGGAGGGCAGTTGTGGGGGGGGTGATCAGGCTGGCAGGCAGAAGTGGTTAGGGGCAATCAGGCAGGCAGGCAGGTGAGCGGTTGGGAGCCAGCAGTCCTGGATTGTGAAAGGGTCCCAGATTGGAGAGGGTGCAGGCTGGGCTGAGGGACACGCACCCCTGTGCACGTATTTCATGCACCGGGCCTCTAGTAAATTATAATTATACTAGAAGCCCAGCGTGCGAAATCACATGGCCCTGCCCACCCTTGCACTCCTTGCTGGGTCCACCTTGCCACGCCCACCCATCCGCTACCCCACCCGCCCCCTGCCTGCCAGCCTTGCTGTGATTGTAGCCTGTGGGCCGTGCTGCGTGAGCCAAAATCACACTAGATCCCAGACCCACCACGCAAGGCAGGACCCCAGACCTCAGACATGCTGTGTGAGGTGGGACCCCAAATCCCAGACCCACCACACAAGGTGGGACCCCAGACCTGTTGCACATGGCAGGACCCCAGATCCACTGTGCCGGCAAGACCCATCAATGCACCTCCTGGTGACCGGTTATTTGGTCGTTATGGCGTTACAACCATGGGCTTTATATATATATATAGATTTGGTAAAAAACTACCTCTTCCACAGTACATACAACAGAAAGTCAAACTCAACAAAATCTTCCTGATTTGAGGAGATATAGAATACAGTAATTCTCAATTCCCCTAAGAACAGCATAATATTTTTTTAAAAATATATTTTATTGATTTTTTATGGAGAGGAAGGGAGAGGGATAGTTAGAAACATTGATGAGAGAGAAACATCGATCAGCTGCCTCCTGCACACTCCCTACTGGGGATGTGCCTGCAACCAAGGTACATGCCCTTGACCGGAATCGAACCTGGGACCCTTCAGTCCGTAGGCCGACACTCTATCCACTGAGCCAAACCGGTTAGGGCACATATTTTTTTTATTGCCTACCTTGTACCAGGCATTGTATTATGAAGTACTGGGATCACCCAGATGAATATGTCAGGTGTGATGACAATCTCCTTGTAAAATCTTTTGCCCATCAATGGACCCAATTACTCCAACTGCTCTGGCTGAGACCAGCAAGAGATTTTTGTGATTATTAAATGGCATTATATGTTTAAAAGGTTAAAAGCATTGCTGTAACCCATCCAGCATGGCTCAGTAGTTGAGTGTCAACCTATGAACCAGGAGGTCAAGGTTCAATTCCAGGTCAGGGCATATGCCTGGGTTGTGGGCTCGATCCCCAGTATGGGGTGTGCAGGAGTCAGCCAATTAATGATTCTCTCTCATCATTGATGTTTCTCTCTCCCTCTTCATATCTCTCTGAAATCAATAAAAATATATTTAAAAGAAAAACCATTGCTGTAATAAGTCACCTATGAATACACTTTGTATGATATGTCAAAGAAGAGCATGTACTCTGAGACTTTTAATTTGTTCAAATGTTTTCCAAAGGTGGATATTGAAGATGGATCAGTGTCTTTACAAGTCCCTGTATCCAATGAAACTTCTAATAGTGCCTCTCCTCATGAAGAAGATAATCGCAGTGAGACTGCATCATCTGGTTATGCTTCAGTTCAGGGAGCAGATGAACCACCTTTGGAGGAACATGTGCAGTCAGCAAGTAAGCACCATGCTGAGGGTCAAGTGCCCCACAAATGATACCTTGTGGTTCTTAGCACTTGTTCCATTCGTCCATTAATACATTTCAGATTTTTTTCTATGAACAACAATGCAATGCAGGATGAATCCCTTCCTTAGCTTGATATACATATATTCAAATGAACCTGAAGCAAAATGACATACCTCAGGAGTGGGAATTACTCACAGAAGAAAAAGATTTATTGGAAAGTTTCTTTCTGATGCATTTAAGTGTTGGCTTGTTAATTTACAGAGGCTAGGGCAAAACTTTAAATTTTATAAGCCATTGTTTATTTCAGACCAATCAGCAATTAAAAAAGGAGTTCTTAAATGATAAAAATAAAATTCAATTTACAAAAGCTTGATTTATATACAAGTTCTCAAGAACCCATCTTTTGCACAGATTGAAACTTTGCTTAAGAATAGTATGTGCTGCCACCTGTTGATTATTTACAATGAAATGAACAAACCTTGGAAACTAAAATTGAATACAATAGTGCCCTCTTATCCCTGTTTTCGCTTTCCAAGGTTTCAATTACCTACAGTCAACCACAGTCTGAAAATATTAAGTGGAAAATTCTAGAAATAAGCAATTCATAAGTTTTACACTGTGTGCTGTTCTAAGTAGTGTGATGAAATCTAAGCTCCATGCATGTTAGTCACTTAGTAGCCACTTCAGTTATCAAGTCAACTGTCCCTGTATTGCAGTGCTTGTGTTCAACCAATCCTTATAATAGCCTAATGCTATGTCACAATACCTATGTCATTCACCTCACTTCATCTGAACACATAGCATTGTATCATCTCACATCATTGCAAGAAGGGTGAGTAGTGTACAATAAGATATTTTAAGAAAGCACATTCATTTGACTTTTATTACAGTATATTGTTACAATTGTTCTATTTTATTCTTAATTTGTTAATCTTTTACTGTGCCTAATTTATAAATTAAACTTTATTGTATGTATATATGCATAAGAAAAAAACATAATATATATAAAATTCTGAACTATCTGTAATTTCAGGCATCCACTGGGAGGTCTTAAAACATATTCCCTGTGGACAAGGGGAAACTACTGTATATTATTTTGAAAATTCATGTGGATCAGTATTGCAGCTTAGTAATACCATAGTAGTAAAGAAATTTTAGGGAATTCAGTGACTTTTTTTTTCTTAGAAAACCTCTATACCAGTGGTTCTCAACCTTCTGGCCCTTTAAATACAGTTCCTCATGTTGTGACCCAACCATAAAATTTTTTTCATTGATACTTCATAACTGTAATGTTGCTACTGTTATGAGTCGTAATGTAAATATCTGATATGCAGGATGGTCTTAGGCGACCCCTGTGAAAGGGTCATTCGACAGCCAAAGGGATCGCGACCCACAGGTTGAGAACAGCTGCTCTATATAAAATATTTTCCCTGATTTTAGCTTCCAACTTTTTCATGGTTTTTGATGGTTTGAATTTTTTTTATTTTTTTGAAATTTTTTTTCTTAATCCATATATATATATATAGAGAGAGAGAGAGAGAGAGAGAGAGGTAATACGCTAATCGGTCCTAACGGTGTCCCAGTCACAACCAGAGCTGGTGGGTGGAGATGGGGGTGGGGACTTCCGCTCCCACCACTGGCACTCACAGGCTTGCCCAGCAGTAACTTCAGGCTACCTCAGAGATGGAGGCCGCTCCTGATGGAGGCACACACAGGCAGAAGCTGGTGGGTGGGGACGGGGGTGGTGACTTCTGCCCCCAGTGGAGGCACAAGCAGGCCTGCCCAGCGCTAACATCACGTTGCCTGTGTGCATCCCTGCCCAGCAATGAGGTGAAGCTACCTTTCAGAATATAACTTCAGCCATCAAAGACCACCCCAAATGTTTTTTCTTGGATGGTCCAGGTGGTAGTGGAAAAACATAACTTTATAAAGTTTGAATACATTATATTAGATGTCGTGATGGTACTGTTTTATCCACAGCACCTATAGGAATTGCTGCAAATTTACTTCCGGGTGGAAGAACCTTTCATTCCCAATATAAATTAC
>NW_005361652.1:480365-482669 GCF_000412655.1 Myotis brandtii | reverse complement strand
GGAATCAACAGGGCGGAGCAAACAGCTATGGCTGATCCTCAGTCCTGCCCTAAGAGGCCCCGGGTCTCAGTGTCCCTTGGTAATCACTGCAAGCACCTCTGAGAGAAAGTTGCCCTCGAGTTCCGCCTGATGGGAGACAGTCCAGTTTCTCCCTGTATGAGTCTGGGTCCCCAGAGACTCGCCCAGAACTGGAGTTCAGAGCAGTCGGGAGCTTGTGTCTCCCTCCTGATTGAAAAAGACAACCATGTCCTCAGTTACCAGCCCTTTCCACGTGCGCCTCCGTACCTCTGCACTTTACTTCCGCATTTCCTCTGAGTCTCAGTGTGCTTTTCTCTTTCCTTCTAGTTGTAGAATTTCCACTCAGCCAGCCTTCCTGTGGTTCTGGATGATGTCCGTTTTGTCTTTTAGTTGTAGTTTTGAAGTGGTTGTGCGAGGCAGCAATTTCAGGTGTTTACCTATGCTGCCATCTTGGTTTCTCCAGGAAGGTTTAGTCTTGAAAGAATTTTCATGCATTGGGCCTCTAGTTTAGAGATAAACTAATTCTGGCATAGAGGTATAAGAAAACCTAAATGTCAAGATGACTTGTGAAATGTCAAATGTCAGCTTCCTATGACATAAACCTTTGTCCTCTGTAGGCTTATCAGTGCCATAGATACCATTTCTGAAGATCTCAGGAGGAATATTATATAAATGCAAACCGTTTACTGCATGTAATCTAATCTTCAGACATATCCTAGAGTATAACGTCATCATAATAATCTTAATAATCTCTGGATTAATCAGCCTATAACAAGAAATCATTATATATTTGCCCCAGATGAGATTATGAGATTTTGTCCGCATAACTATGTGGTAATAGAATTCAGGGAAGATAAAGAGAGTGTACAAGATAACTCAGTTTATTGCTAGACTTGTTTTATAAAGTCCCAACCTTTTTTTGTGCTCTGTTCTTGTGGGAGAGGATGGTAAGCAGAACAGTTTTTGCAGGGAATTTGAGAAACAAATAAAATGATGAACCATGTTCCTCCTCCTCTATTCTTTATTTTTTCTTTATGGATTAAGGTATCTTACCTAATAATAGACAAACAAGTAAATTGACCATCCCT
Organism: Myotis brandtii; assembly: GCF_000412655.1. Taxonomy (NCBI): domain Eukaryota; kingdom Metazoa; phylum Chordata; class Mammalia; order Chiroptera; family Vespertilionidae; genus Myotis; species Myotis brandtii. The sequence goes on along the minus strand of NW_005361652.1, from coordinate 481,563 downwards.
CTGCTATGCTCACTAGCCAATCAGGAGAGTATGCAAATTAAGCCAACAAAGATGGTGGTTAATTTGCATACATAGGCGCCCAGCGGCCTGGGTCCTGGGAACATCATCGGGCACCCAGGTCACTCCGAGGTAGGCCATGTGTGGGCCCTGAGCAGCCTAGGAAGGGCCTGAGCCAGGGGGCTCCTGGGCAGGGCCTGAGCCTGCGATCAGAGCTGAGGGGCCGAGTTGGCAATCAAAGGGAGCTGGGGGTCCCTTGCCCAGGCCTAAAGCCTCGGCCAGAGGTATTATGCCTGGGCAGGGGCCAAGCCAGTGATCTAAGGGAGCTGGGGGTCCCCTGCCCAAGCCTAAAGCCTTGGACAGAGGTGTTTGGCCTGGGCAGGGGAGGAGCTGGCAATCGGAGGGAACTGGAGGTCCCCTGCCCATGTTTAAAGCCCCGGCCAGAGGCCTTAGGCCTGGGCAGGGGCCGATGGGAGGGAGTTGGGGGTCCCCTGCCCAGTCCCCATGGCTTTAGGCCTGGGCAGGAGCCGAGCTGGGCATCAGTGTGAACTACAGAGGAAACACCTTTTCTGACCACTCATTGGCTAAGCTCCCTGTATGCCACCAATATTCTTCTTAGTAACTTGGGTAATAAGAATCCAAGAAGGTGACCTAGGGTTTTTCCACCACACTCCTGGAGAAAAAAACGAAGGTCCGCTGCTGGAGGGCTAAGAAATGTCATATCCTGCCCTAGCCAGTTTGGCTCAGTGGATAATGCTTCGGCCTGCTAACCGCAGAGTCTGGGTTCAATTCTGACCAAGGGCATGTACCTAGTTTGCAGGCTCCTCCCTGGCCTGGGCCCAGGTCAGGGCTCATGCAGGAAGCAAACAATCAAAGTGTTCCTCTCATTTTGATGTTTCTCTCTCTCTTTCCCTTTCTCTTCCACATTCTCTAAAAATCAATGGAAACATATCCTCAGGTGAGGATAAAAAAATAATAATAAAGAAAGAAATGTCATATCCTATGAAAGACACATCTTGAAAATGCCTAAAGAAAGTTGTCATTTTTTCATGGTGAAGGGACTGGAGTCCGTGTTGATGAAAACACCTTGGTGGCTGCAGTGACTGGCAGTGGCTGCAGCCGCGGGATGATGAGGCTGGTGCCTTCCCCTGATCAGCCTGGTCGCCTCCCACAAAGGGAGGCCAGACTGCGGCTTAGGCCC
>NW_005361652.1:471943-479144 GCF_000412655.1 Myotis brandtii | reverse complement strand
AGCTTTTTATTTTGATGTAGTCCCATTTGTTTATTTTCTCTTTAGTTTCCATTGCCCTAGGAGCTGTATCAGTGAAGAAATTGCTTTGTCATATGTCTGAGATTTTGCTGCCTGTGTTTTCCTCTAATATTTTTATGGTTTCCCATCTTATGTTTAAGTCCTTTATGCATTTTGAGTTTATTTTGTGTATAGTATAAGTTGGTGGTCTAGTTTCATTTTTTTGCACGTGTGTGTCTAATTTTCCCAACACCATTTATTGAAGAGAATGTCTTGACTCCATTTTATGTTCTTGCCTCCTTTGTGAAATATTAATTGAGCATAGTGGTTTGGGTCGATTTCTGGGTTCTCTATTCTATTCCATTGGTCTATATTCCTCCTCTATTCCTCATCTGGATGAATGATAGTAACACCCACTCAGGTGCCTCAAACCTGAAACTAGGGAAATCCTTGATTCTTCCCTCTCCCCTTTCTATTGATTCAACATCCTTTTTCTCTAACCAATTCCCTAATTTCCAACCTTAATTTCACAGTCATAGCTTGAGTCACTATCTTCTCTCTGCCCATTTCTTCCCTCTGCCTCCCCCCAAAATTGGAGAAGCCCAGTCTAACTCCTGTTCCTCCTTTAAAACATGTCTCCCTTTGAGAAGCCTCCCTTGACTTCTATTCATCAAGGTCTATCCATGTTCATGTGTGGCCCTATGTATGCTTCCATACAAGTTCTATTGCATTTATTAACTGAACTATATTAAAACTTTTAAAAGTTCCTTTGGATATGGACAGTATCTTATTATTCACTGGTTTATATCCACAACTATCAGTCTGCCACATAACATATAAATGTTGAGTGAATGATCACCTAGAATAGATATAATTTAATTTTTAAAAATATATTTTTATTGATTTCAGAGAGAAAGAGAGAGGGATAGAGAGAAAGAAACATCAATGATGAGAGAGAATCATTGATCAGCTGCCTCCTGCACACCCCCTCTGGGGATCGAGCCCACAACCCAGGCATGTGACCTCACCAGCAATCGAAATGTGACCTCTTGGTTCATAGGTTGACACTCAACCACTGAGCCATGCTGGCCAAGCCTAGATTTAATTTTATATGTGATTACGTATTACTAGTTTGGGTATCTTGCCTATTAACCATTGATTATTATACTGATAGTTGATTTAAATAACTTTGTAAACATTTAATTGATTAATTTATGTCTGCATGTCCAATCATTGTGCTAAGTTCTATTAGAGCACTGGTTTTCAACCTTAAGCATGCATCAAGTCACCTGGAGGGCTTGCTAAAATATAGGGGCTACCACCAGTTTCTGACTGAGTAGATCTGGGTTGGGACCTGATAATTTTTATTTCTAGTAAGTTCCCAGGTGATACAGATGCTGCTGGTCCAGGGACCACAATTTGAGAACCACCAAATAAGGGTGTTAGTTCTTAAACCTAGCTATACATTGCAATCACCCAAAGAAACTTTAAACATTACTGATGCCTGGGCTCTACCTCAGAATGGTTAAATCAGAATCCATGAGGGGTGAGGACCAATACAGGTTTTTAAAATTTTATTAATTTTAATTTGAAATAATTTCAGGCTGACAAAAAACGGTTTAAAATATTACAAAGAATGCCCATATGCCTGTCACCCAACTTTTCCAAATGTCAACATTTTATATATCCACTAGAGGCTTGGTGCACGACATTCGTGCACTGGGGAGTGTGGGGGTCCCTCAGCTCGACCTGCACCCTCTCCAATCTGGGAGCCCTCAGGGGAGCCCTCTCCAATCTGGGAGTTTCTGTCTGTCTTTGAAATCATATGAGCGAATTATATGAGACCGCCCAACCCAGTTTTGTTTGTTGCTCACATCTGCCACCAGAACTATGATTCCCAGCATTCCTGGTGCTCCCCGCGCTCTGGGCTTCTGCTTCTGGTCCTGGGGCTGCCACCAAAACTACTAATTCCAGAATTCCTCATGCTCCCCACAATCTTGGTTTTCCCTTCCTGCTCTGTCCACATCCCAGGCCTCCCACTCTAAGAAGTCCTCCAAGCCGCCAGCTCTCCCTCTCTGTTCTCCATCTGGCAGCTTGGGGAGCCAAGTTCCCCAAGCCGCTCTACTCTCTGCCGGCTCTCCCACTCTGCTCTCTGCCCAGCGCCTGTGTATGCAAATTAACCGGCCATCTTTTTGGGTTAATTTGCATACTCACTCCTGATTGGCTGGTGAGCATAGCAGAGGGACAGTCAATTTACATGTTTCTCTTTTATTATATAGGATATGAAATGATCAAAACCAGGCAATTAAGTGATAAAATATTAACTAAACTGTAGATGTTACTCAAATTTTATCAATTGACCCAACAATGTTCTTTTACTGTCCAATGATCACACATTGCCTTACTTTTTTTTATTCTTTCCCGCCTCCAGCCTTATTGAGATACACATACTTAATATAGAACATTGTGTAAGTTTAATGTGTGCAACATAATGATTTGATACAGCTGTACATTGCAAAATGATTACCACATTCATGTTACTTAAGAAAACCATCATCTCACATAATTATAAAATTTTGTGTATGGTGAAAACATTTAGGTTCTACTCCCTTAGCAAATTTTAAGTACATAATACAGTATTGTTATCTATAGTCACCATTTTGTACATTAGATCCCCAGAACTTATTAATCTTATAACTGGAAGTTTCTACACTATGACCAACATTTCCCCACCCTGGCAACTACTAACATACTCTCTGTTTCCATGAGTTAGGATTTTTTTTTTAGATTCCATATATAAGTAAGTTCATGTAGTATTTGTCTTTCTTTGTGTGACTTATTTCATTGAGCAAAATGTTCTCAAGGTCCATCCATGTTGATGCAATGTGAGGATTTCTTTAACACTCATGGCTGAATAATAAATACTCTGTATATATAATCATATTTTCTTTATCCATTCATCTGTCAATGAACACTTAGGTTGTTTTCATGTCTTGGCTATTGTGAATAATGCTGCAGTGAAGATGGAAATGCAGCTATCTCTTCAAGATAGTGATATAATTTCCTTCGGATGTATAACCAGAAGTAGAACTGCTGGATCATGTGGTAGTTATCTTTTTAATATTTTGAGGAACCACAATACTGTTTCTGTTTCCATAGTGAATTTACACTACCACCAACAGTGCACTAAGGTTTTCTTTCTTTTTTAAAAAAGATTTTAAAAAATTTTTATTCATTCACTTTTTTAGAAAGGAAGAGACTTCGATTTGTTTTTCCACTTATTATGCATTCATTGGTTGATTATTGTATGTACCCTGACCGAGGATCGTACCCACAACCCTGGTGCATCATGATGATGCACCAACCAAGACACCTGATCAGGGCAGGTTTTCTTTTCTCTATATCCTCACCAACACTCATCTCCTCTCATTTTGATAATAGCTATTCTACCAAGTTTAAGACGATATCTCATTTTGGTTTTGATTTGCATTTCTCTCATGGTTAGTGATGTGGAGCATCTTTTCATGTAATTGTTGGCCATTTGTATGTATGTATTTGGAAAAATATCTATTCAGTTCCTCTGTCCATGTTTTAATTGGATTTGAGTTTTTGTTTTTGTTTTTTGGGTTTTTTTGCTGTTGAGCTGTATGAGTTCCTCATATGTTTTGGATATTAATACCTTATGTAATATATCGTTTGCAAACATTTTCTCCCATTCTGTAAGTTGCCTCTTCATTCTGTTGTTTATTTTGCTGTGTAGAAGCTTTTTAGTTTGTTATAGCCCCACTTGTTGATTTTTGCTTTTGTTGCTTGTGCTTTGGTGTCATAGCCAAAAAATTTTCAAGATCAATGTCAAGGAGCTTTTCCCCTATGTTTTCTTCTAGGAGTTTTAGGGTTTTCGTTCTTATGTTTAAGTCTTTAATCCATTTTTATTTCATTTTGGGAAGTGGTATAAGGTAGGGGTCCAGTTTTATTCTACTGCATGTGAATATACAATTTACCCAATACCATTTATTGAAAAGACTATCTTTTCTCCATTGAGTGTTCTTGGCTGTCTTGTCAAAAATAAGTTGACTGCATATGCCTGGGTTTATTTCTAGGCTCTCAATTCTGTTCCATTAATTTATGCTTCTGTTTTTATACCAGTACCAGACTGTTTTGATTACTATAGCTTTGTAGTATAGTTTTAAATCAGGAGTGTGATGCCTCCCACTTTGTTGCTTATGCTCTCTGGGGTGTTTTATGGTTCCATTTGGAGTTTAGGATTTTCTTTATATTCCTGTGAAAAATGCAATTGGAATTTTCATAGGGAGCATATTGAATCTATAGATGGATTTGGGCAGTATGGGCATTTTAACAATATTAATTGTTATGATTCATGAACATGGGATGTTTCCATTTATCTGTGTCTTCTTCGATATTGTTCATCAATGTTTTATAATTTTCATTGTACAGATTTTTCACTTCTTTGGTTAAATTAATTCATAACTACTTTATTGTTTTTGATAAATTGATAATCCTATTGTAAATGGGATTTTCTTTAATTCTCTTTCAGGTATTTCATTGCTAGAATATAGAAATGTAATAATGGTTTTTGTATGTTGCTTTTATATCCTGAAACTATACTGAATAAATTAGTTCTAATAGTCTTTTGGTGGAATCTTTAGTATTTTCTTTATATAAATAAAGGTCATGTCATCTGGAAACAGAGACAGTTTTATTTCTTCCTTTTTGACTTTGAGGTCTTTTTTCATTTTTTGACTAATTGCTTTGGCTATGACTTCCAATACTATGTTGAACAGGAGTGGTGAGAGTGGGCACACTTGTCTTGTACCTGATTTCAGAGGAAAAGCTTACGGTTTTTCATCATTGATTAAGATATTAGGTGTGGGTTTGTCATATATGGCCTTTATTACATTTGGGTATGTTCTTTCAATACCTAATTTGTTGAGAGGTCCACATTGTATTTAATTGTAATGTCTTCGTTTTCAATCTGTGGCTATTCCTTAGTCTTTGTCTTTAATGACCTTGACACTTTTGAAGACTACTGGTCAGTTATTTTGTAGAATTTCTCTTAATTTGGACTTGTCTGATGTTTCTCAATGATTAAATTCATTGTCCTTTTCTATTTTAGGCAAGAATACCAAAGAAATGATGTGCCCTTTTCTGCCTTATATCATATAATGAGTCACATGATATCCATATCTTATTACTGATAATTTGAACGTTGCTCAATTAGTTAAGGGTGGTGTCTGCCAAGCTTCTCGTGTTAAAGTTACTGTTTTGCCCTTTGTAATTATTAATTATATAGAGAGAGACTTGAAAATATCCTTTCTCATCATACTTTTACCCACTAATTTTAGCAATAATTGGTGCTTCTTGCAATAATTATTACTGAAGTGTGTGCCAATTGTGATTTTTTTATTTCCATCCTTTTTCCTACATTAATTAAGCTTCAATTTTAAGGAATAGCTATCCTTTTTCCATTTCTTAGTCAATTATTTATAATATCATGGATTTGTAGATACTTCTTTCCTTCTATAATATTATTATCATGATCTATTCATTGCTTAGATTGTCCTAGATTTGGTCATTGAGAACTCTCTGAAGTTGGTTTCTGTTTTCTTTCAACATGCCCCGTCTTTTTTTTTTTTTTTTTTTTGCACTTACTTTCTGGCACTACAAGATGTTCTACACCAGGGATTCGCAAACTTTTTTTGTAAAGGGCTAGATAGTAAATATTTTAAGCTTCAAAGGCCATAAGTCTTTGTTGCATTTTTGTTTGTTTGTCTTACAACATTATAAGAATATGAAACCACTCTTAGCTATGGATTTGGCTCACAGACCATTTGCTAATCCTAGGTTAAAATCTAGGTTAATCTTGTAGTCTCTTTGCCCTAGCCTTAGAATCAGCCATTTCTTCCTGGGGCCTTTTATTGGAGAACAATATTTTAAAACCAAGATCTGGGCACTAGTTATGCTCATTGCTACTGGGGTGTCATTGATATTGACCCTTTTAATGAACAAAACTGTTAAATATGTACTCATGCAAATATATGCACACATTTCATGCATCTATTCATCTGTCTATCCATCCATCCATCTGAAACACAGTGAGCTCATAATGAAATATCCAAGCCAGCACCCCAGAGTTTATTTTAGCCTTCCTTTTTCTCTATTTGTAATTTCTTTCCCTGACAGTGAGAAACCTGGCTCTCATTATCTACAATATATTTACTTATTTGTTCAATCGTAGAACACACAAAAATAGTTTCAATATTGCTAACTCACAACTCTGTGAAAAAATTTTTCACTAACTAGTGTGTAGTTATTTTTGTTTTTAGCATCATAGGATATAGTCAAAATACTGTTTTCCAATGTTATTTAAGTTAATCCTTTTCTTCTCCACTATCTTCAGGATGGTTATATATTTCATCTGTTATATAATTAATAGGGGCCCAGTGCACGAATTTGTGCACCTTGAAAGGAACTCTGGGCTGCGAGGCTGCAGTGGGCACAGGGACAAGTCTCAGCCCATCCTTCACACCCCCGTCCAGCCCCGCCTGCTACAGCCCCCAGTCCCCTGTCTGCCAGCAGCCCCACTCCCGCTGCCGCCACTCCCACACACTAATGGCGCTGGCCCCACTCGCACCCACTGACAGTGTGTAGCAATTGGGTCTGGTGCCAGCAGTGGGTGTGAGCAGTGGGTGCGTGCAGGGCCAGCGCCGGCAGCAGGTGCGAGTACCAGGAGGGACTGCACAACACAGGAGCAAAGAATTTTCAGTAACCACCAGAGGCTTGCCCTGATGACAGTGACCTGTGCCCCAATTTGGTCTGGTGCCCTCGCTCACCTGCTCCACCATCCCATTGCAGTCAATGCCCACCATGTTCCGCTCTGCCACCTGCTGCCTATGCCCACCATGTTCTGCGCGTGCCCCCTGGTGGTCACCACACATCATAGTCACCAGTTGTTCAGTTGTTCTGCCATTCAGTCTATTTGCATATTAGGGTTTTATATATAGAGATGTTAATTTGTTACCATTTCCATTCCATTCTGGGCACTCTCCCCAACTTCCTGGTTGTTGTTGTTGTTTTTGTCTATCTATATATGCATTTGAAAAAGCACAGGTAATTTTTAAAGTGTCCAGGTGAGTTTACAGTAGCTAAGATCTGGAAACAGCCCAAATGCCCATTAGTAGATGAG